>NC_089978.1:21394531-21713865 GCF_036417845.1 Apteryx mantelli | reverse complement strand
TTAAAATATATAGGTACACTCAGGAAGGAAACCATTGAGAGGCCTTGGGCTTTACTTTTAAGAATATTTTGCAGAGGTAAGGAGTCATCTGTAGGATTTGGTGGATTCCAGCTGCCTTTGTAGCTGTGTTCTTGAACTGTGAAAGTGGTAAAGCAGAATTTACTGTTCCCAGAATAGAGAGCAGAAATCTTTTCAGTTGTCATGGCTTAATTCACTGCCAAATGTAACACAGTACCCAAGGAGAATCTTGCATTGATTATGCTAATTCCTGCTGTAGCCCTGTTTGTATTTATGCACATGGTCTCTGCATTGAGGCTGAAAACACCTAGCATAAATAAAAACCTCCTTTGTTATTGCGATAAGAGAATGTTTTCTGGGCAAGAAGCCTCATGGCCACTCTAAATTACTTGTTCTAGTTAAAGAATTTTGTTAATATTGTTTTAACCATACAACAAATTGTAACCATGTTTGGTAACAAATAATTTAAAAAAAAAAAAGTCTGCAGTGTGCAACTGTAACCTTAACTGCCTTATCTGGAGAATTAATGCACTTTACCTGTCCCAATGAATATGCTGCTTTGACTCCTCTAGCAGTGGAGATGATGGTCATGATCATAAAAATTAGGTGGTGTTTATGCTGGCAAAAAAACAAACAAACCAACCCCCCACTTGCAGCAAGGCATCTCTTGTCTGGCTGTGTTTTCATCCTCCTTTCCCCCCCCCCGATTTTTCCTGCTCCCCACCCTGCTCCCTGCTCCATCCTGCTCCCACCCCGTATGCCTTGAAGGCATGGTCTTGTGATCACTTGAAGTTGCAACGTCACTCGCTCAAGTGATGTTGCTGTGCACAGTGTTCATGAGGAGTTCGGGCTCTAGCTCATGTGCCTGTGGAAATTATTACACTACTTTAAGTTATTAGTGGCCCCTGGCAGACTTTCTTTCCCATCTTGTGACTGACTCTGTAACCCAGGACAGCAAAAGGCCATTCACTGATATCTTCATCAGTGCAATTCACTGCTGTTTGTCTGCACTCAAACTTGCCTTCCAGCTTAAATTTAAGACGATGGACTGAGCTGAAGTGCCTGGAGAAGGCAAATGCTCACTTTTGCTACGTCTGTCTCCTGTAGGAAGGTGGGTAGATATTTGGGTAGCTTCTTATGCCCCTGCAGTAAGAGTTGTCCATCACAGATGATGCCTTTGAGGTAAGCATTGTGCGGGACCTTCTGGGCGATGGGTGCACAGTGCAGCAACTTGTGTTTCCTTGTGCTGGTGTGGCACAAAGACCCGTGGAGCCACTCCTCCTGCTTCACATTTCAAAAAAATGCCTCTGCTTTATTAATGACCTAGCAGCGCATTGTGGAGAAACCTGGGTCCTGTTGCTGGTTATCTTGAGTAAAAATGCTATCAAGCCAGCAACATATTAAGGTAAAACAATTGTAGCTTGGTGTGGCCCAAATTTCTGCCCAGGACACTCATTCCATCTGGTGACGAGAGATGTATGGGATTCTGGGCCCCTGTAGCCTTTCAGCAGGGAAAGGCTAGCACGCATTGCCTGACAGCATCTTATTGTGTTGGCTTTTGGCCACATGATGCTTTCAACTCTGTCATTTTGAGTCATTTGTCTAAAAACAACTCCCTGCTGCGTAGGGAAGAAAGTGCTAGTAGGTGACTGCCAGTCAGGAAACAAGAAATCGCTCAGTTAGAAAGGTTGCAGAAGTACGGCTTTCGGAGACCGGTGGCGAGGTGCTAAGGTCTTAGTGCAGTGGCACTGCCTAGGTCTGTAACCGAAGTCAAATGAGTGTTTGGTCTCATAAGTGCACTCAATATCTGTCCCAATTGTGGCAGTAGGTAATGTTTCTACCATGTTTATGTGGATGATTAAGGTCTGTATGAGCAAATGGGAGTTACATTATCATGAATCTAAGTTATACTTTCTATTCAATACCCTTCTCTGAACAAGTGTAAAACTTTGATGTAAGTGATGCTTACCTTTGTAGATAACTTCTGGAAATACATATATACATCAATTTATATAAAAATAACATTTTTATAAAAAATGATTTTTATATGTGTGTGTGTGTAAAATTTAACCCTTTTCCTTAGAAACTGAGAGAAGTTAATGCTGTACTTCTGGTGAAGGAATGCACTTGCACATTTATCACTCTCTCTTCCCCCCCATGAGGAACGTCAGCCAAAATATGAAGTTTACTTTTGAGATTCTTGGAGAGGCTGCAATACCCAAATATGACTTCTGTCAGGAATCTCTGTGGGAGGGAAAAGGGGGAAGGGGGAAATAAGCATTGCACATAAGGAACAAGATCACTTCCTTTTGTATGCTTTTACGTTAATTGTAGCTGAATTTCTTGCTCTGGAAAGAAAGTATCTAACTCTAAAAGGATGGGTTTGACTAGAATATGCATTTTAGGGGAGTAGGGAATTGCACTATGTGTGTTTTGGGATTTGTTTTTTTTGTTTGTTTTTTTCCCTCTTTTCCTTAGAGATTGAGGGGGAACGTGTCTTCCTGTAGCAAGCCTCTTGTGAGGTCTTGGCAATCATTTCACCTCTTGCCTCAGAGTGGAGAGATTTCTTTTTTTTCTTTCTTTTCTTTTTTTTCATTTCATGCAGTGATTTGGAGGTGCCTGAACACTTCATATTAATCCTGAAAATACTCCTGTAAATGGTAAGCAAACCAGCTCCTTAAACATACACAGACTTCCAAGATGTTCTGGAGGCTTTCTTGAAGGAACTTTAACAAATTTTCAGAAGGTAGATGTTCAATGCTTTCAGAAGTTTGCACCTCTGTCAGATTGTATTGCAAGAAGAAAGCACCCAAAACTGTTAGCTGCTTCTGACAAATGACATTTTTCCCCCAGGCTCATTTATTAGACAATCCAATGATGTCCCTGTGACTGCAGGATTTTCTGGGATACAATGTGTGCTTCCACCTCTTTCAATTCATGTGACAGGCAAGATGAAAGATAACGGAGAATGATTTGAGGAAGAATTGCTAGGAATAAGGAACAACAGAGATCATGAAGGAAAAAGGTGCCTTTACTCCCAAGGATGATGCCAAGTGTCTTAAAACTAGACAACTTTTTCGTATGTCAAAGTCAAAACTGGAGTTTTTGTTTGTCCTCTAACTTGACCAGGTTAAAAAGTATATTTGAATCCAACCTAATAAAATGCTACGTTGTGAATTTTGGAGACCCTGTGCTGTAGGAAGTGAAACTATATGCTTAGTTTTGAGCGCTGCATATCACAGGTGACCTCAAAGTGTCAGAGATCCTATGTGTGAGCTGGTTTGTGGCATGGGACTGTCTGACGTAGCACTTTAGGCCGGTATGTCCCCGGACAAGCTGCAGCAGTGTGGACTTTGGTTTAGGCCAGTTTCCCTCTCTTCACAGACGGGCTTTGCTGAGCTCCTTCCTTACTCAGACCGCCTCGGATAGCTGAGGTGGCCAAGGTACAGCTCTGCGCTGCAATCAAACAGATAAGATACAGTCACGTTATTCACAGACTTGCACAGTGCTGTGGCACTGAAACGCTGAATCCTTTGAGGTTTTGAGGCTGTTGTGGAAACTTGCTGTGTGCATGACTATATACTTCTAGGCCCTTTGCCGGGCTGAAGTAAACTGCAGTTGTCACTACCTAGCCATATTTTATCCAATATCTTGCTAGAACTTTTTAAGGCTTCTCTAGAAACCAAAAACCTAATATTAAGAAGCTAATCCTAGTATTTTTGCTCTTATTTTCCTTTTTGTAGCTGAGCACTAGACTGGTAAAGGTTATATTTGAATCCTCAAACCAAAAGCTTATTTGTAATGCTTACATTTCTGAAATATGACAGGCTCGTCTTGCCTGCGGTGTTGAAGGCACTAGTTTGTGCTGGTTCATCTAATTTAATGTGCAGTGCTATTGCATCCTGGTATTAATATATAAATCACATGCTGTGATTATTTTGTTCCAAAAAATCAATAAGCAAAAAGGCAGCACCACTTGATTTCTCACATTTTCCCCCCCCTAAAAAAAAAAAAAAAATGTTTAGAAGTGTTTAAAGTGGAAGTGGTGTCCATTTCACTGGAAGCTGACAGCAATATCTAACTAGTTAGAAACAGCAGAGGAGGAAGCAGAAAATTGAGAGCTGAACTTGTAACTAAAACTGCAGGCTGGAGGGGTGGGGTGCAATGGTAATGTCTTGTTCTGCTTGTTTGGTTGTTTTTTTCCTGAAGCCAAACTCAAAAGCTAGAATAGTTTTTCTGATGGTACAAAGCTGCTTGTTACATTGCAGTCTAGCAAATGCTTAAAGTTCTGCTTTATGTAAAGATTCAATATTAGCTTATTTGAAGGAAGGCTTCGTCTTACAGTGTAAAGATCCCATGAAACTGTTGACTTGTCATTTGCCGAATGACTGTGGACAATTACTAGGCTCTGATCCTCAGCGTTGCTCTTCGTTTAATTCATCTGTGAATGGGAATAATATCAGTGAAAGGGAACCCATGCTAGCTAGGATAGCGACTGTTGGTTGAGGTCAGGACTGTGCCTTCTCCCCTTCTCCCAGAACTGTCTGTGACTCCTAGAAGCAGAGTCAGAAAATTTACACAAACTTCTGAGGCAGAAGGGAACTGGCCATCTTTTATTTTTATTTCATGTAAGGATGGTAAGAGAATGAAAATCAGAAGTGTTTCACTGTTGGGTTTTACTTCAAACCTCAGGAATTTGCCAAACTAAGATTGTTCTGCACGGTCTAATAGCTGTGCATTCTGACCTAAGGGACCTAGGTAGGCATGAGAAAATTATCTTCCTGGTGCTGTGAAGCTTTAATTAATGTTTATGAAATTACTTTAGGGATTTTTGATGAAGTCTCACAAGTAATATGTGATATAATCTTAAACTTTTCCTGCATGTAGAAACTGTTCATTATTTTCAATCTTCTAGCATCAAATTTGACTCTGAATTTTATGTTTTGTACTAACAGCAGAAATGAGACTACAGATTATGAAACCCTTTAAACAGAATTACTTTAAAAAAATCCTTTAGTTTTATAGATAATGATGTTCTGCTATGCCATTAGAGGATAATTAAGATCTTTTTTAATATTTCTTATCTAGGGAAATACTTATTTGTCTAACTGTGTGCAAAGATCTTTATGATAGAGCAGGAGCTTAGTCTAAAATATTCTGGTAATTTTTGAAGCTGAACAAAAACTTTATGTGGCAAATTTGTTTTAATTTTCACCTTTTTTGATTTTTTTTTTAATCTTTCCCTTGTGTTATGTTGAGTTATTTAAAAATTTGATATTAACAAGGAATTGTTTAAAAAATTAATATTAACACAGAAATGGAGAAATAACACAATAAAATTTTAAACAAAAACATGTATAGTATTTGCTCTAAAAATAATGTGATATCTGTAGTTTGCAGTGCAGTAATACTGAGACTATTTCGTGACACATTTCTAATGTATACATGCTTTGCAGGTAGGTAGTCGTGTGCCTCAGGACTGTTTTTCTGTGTGGATTGTGCCCTAGACAGAGCGCCAGGAGGAGGATGTGCACGTATGCATAGCTAATGTGAAATTAAGCTGTTCTTTCAGATTAACCTCCTTTAGTTTGAAAACAACCTTGTTCTATTCTAAGTGATAAATTCCATCCTTCTTTACATGGGAGGACTTGAAACCTTTTCCGTTAACCTCCTAGAGATTCCATGGGCAGATAGAGGGTGCTGAGTGAGTATTTTAAGAGATAAAAATCACCTTTCTGAGCAAAAAGGGAAAATCTGTACGTTGGGGTATCGCCTCATTATGTCTCTTGACTATAAAAAGAGGCTAGGTTGCATAATATAGTTGCAGACCCCTTTGCTATAGATATCTACAGTTAAGCGAGAAACATGCCACCTCTGTGACCGAGGTCTGTAGCACGCATCATGGAAAAAGCACTTCTGAACTGGCGTGCAGACTGCAGAAATGTCAGAACTGACAGCGAGAGGAGACGGGCGGAGTGAGGTGAGCTGCAGCAGGCAGGCAGTGCTCTGCTGACCTTTTGCTAGTGTTGATGATGAGAAGCTTACATTTGCTTTATTAGATGAAGAGACAGGAAAAGATCCCTTCCTTATTGAATTTCAGGAATTCGGTGCCTGAGCGAGGAGAGCGGTAAGAGCAGAGCGACCAATAAGAGCAGCTGCTTTCTTTTCAGCATTTTGCATGTCCTGGTGAATGAACTGTGAAGGTTTTGGAGAAGCCTGAGGGAAGAAGGATGCCCGAGTCAGGCAGAATACAAGGTAGATTTGAACAACAGAATTTGCTACTGGGATAAAAAGAGATTGACGATGTAGGAGAGGAGGAAGTGGAGAGGTTTTAACTATGCCTCAAGAATTCAGGTCAGGGGAAGAAAAGTCAAAAATAGCTTGTGACAGAGGAAGAGAGAAGTGGTGGTAGAAGACATGTAAGTAATGTAGTTTCACAGGGACTTTCGTAAGAACTTTTTATTCCATTTTCTGCCTTCCAAGTGTATACCTGTTAGCCTACTTGTTTAAGTGCCTCACAAAACATGGCAGGTGCATATCCGAAAGGCAACATGTATAAATTATGATCTAATTAATGTCTGTGAAAAGGAATATGCTTGTTTAGCTGGAGCAGGGAACTGAATCTCTTCAACTCTTCTTCTGAGTCGCCAGGCCTCAGTGACTAGGAGAAGGAACATTAATTCCCATTTTATCCCAGAGGGATAGAGCGGCTCTATTAACAGCTGAAACGTGCTTTGGGACAAGTCAGCTATCTCCATTTAGCTCACTTTTAACCAAACTTTTGATTCAGTACAAATTTACTTACCATGTTTGTTTTTTTCTCTTCCAGTTACCATTTCCTCAACTGCAGAAAAAGGTAATTTTTTAAATGTTTTTTGAAGATTTGAATAATTTTCTTGTACACTAGTATTATGGGTTATAGATTTTAAATGTATTCCTTTATGTGTAAGGTCTCTAGTGAATGTTGGTGCTAAGAAACCAGGTAAATATTGTGAGTTCTAGTCTGTTGAGTGTCTAGTACCACAAGCTTGAGATGATGACAAGACCTGTGAGTAATGCAACCATGATTTAGGTTTGCAAATATTTTTAAATAGGTTAAGTTTTAGTGTTTTAAATAGCACCTTCTAAGAAGAGAAAAAGGAGAAGACAGAAAGAATTGCAGCAGATCCACAAGACCATTTTCTATTTATTCCTGAAGGGATGTTGAATATTCATCTTACCATCCTCCTCACACCCAATAACCTGAACCACTTTGGAAGAATTGTGGTTCTGCTGCTTGCAGAGCTTACCAAATTCTGCAAAACTCCATTCTTCAGGATTGGTTAGAACTGTGCATAACCATAACCATTTCAAAGGTGACCATACATTATAATTTTAAATGTTCAGATGAAGTGGTTACAGCCTTGTATTGACAAATCCTACTTCAGTCTTAATATTGCATTTGGCAGATGGTTTCCAATTTGCCCTCGGTGTCATTAGTGCCCACATGGAAGAGCAGCAGAGGGTAATAGTCCGAAGCATGGGCAAGCCTTGGCAGTCTTTGTATGACATCTCGTATTTGAGCCTCTGGCAGGCAACAAACCTCTCTAAATAAGAGATCAGGTCAGCAGATAGGTGCCTCTGTCCCCTGCAGCAGGGAGTCACCCACAACAATCACTCACCACTTCTTCCAGGTGTTCCCACAAGGCACAGGGTCTGTCAAGGCACAGGGTCTGTCGGCCCAGTTGCTTCCCTTGAAGCCATGCCCAGCTCCTCCTCATCCTGGAGGGCACTAAACCTGTTCCTCAACTGCAAGTCTTCAGGAGGAGTAGGAGACTTTCTCCTCCTACGAGAAGTGACCAGTTTCCAGCCTTCTTCTACAGTGTTACGATGTACCAATATACCATTTCACACGGCACAGAGCCCTCTGGCAACTCCACTGCTGTGGGGGTTTGGGAGTCCTGGAGCTGTATGGTCTCCGAGAATGCCCTGTCTATCTCTTGTTCATCCTCTCAGATGCTACGCAGCCTCTAGATTAGAGATCCCTCTAATCACAGTAGGAATGGGCAGTGCTGGAGCAGGAAAAGAAGCTAGAATTTATTCAGTGCTAGGCCAGTATGGACTGCTTTTTGCATGGTCTTTCTCCTCTGTATTAGGTGTTGCCCAGATGGGGCCTATCAGCAGAACAGCTGTAAAAGTATTGTTTTTCCTTGAGGTGCCCCTTTGACTGTTGAGGACAGGCCCTTGGCTTTTAATGACGCTGACAGGTTGCGAGATCTCAGTTATTGCAGAAAGCAATATTGCAAAATACAAGAGCCCTCTAACAGCTGCCTCTTTTTACTAACTACTGGTAGCACTACCACAGATTTGTACCCTTGCTGCAGCTAACCATGCTGTCTGTTGGTCTGTTAGTGTGTGTGTTATCAGAGCATTTACCGCCTATCACAAGACTTTAAGATTCTACTCTTTGAAGTATTGTGTGTGCACTAAAAATAATCCTTCAAAAAACTTGAATTTTGAGGGTGATTTTTATGGACAGAATGAAACTGTTTACTGTCTAAGTTAGTTTTAGTGTGCTCTGCCCTCCACTATATCTCACTTCCTCTTTCCTTCTATTCAATTCATCTCACCCCGTTCTCCCCAAAAGTTTTGATTTGTGCAGCTGTTTCCAGGGCAATTTTATGTCATGGAAGTATGGAATTTAACTTCTTAAAGGACTCTCTTCATCTGCACAGAGAAGTATGTCAAGTTTCCTTCTAATATAAATGAAGATAATGTAAACATTCTGTGTAACTTCTTTGCTTGGGTTTGCTGTCTGGCATCGTGCAGCTGTTTTCTCTTGACAAGCGGTAAAAGCAACTGTTAAGAGGAAATAAGATTGGAAGAAACTTCCTGGATCATAAGGTCTGGATCTCTGGTCCTTAAAGCAATCATATCACATAGGCCAATTCATGAACTGATTGACTCCATCCTAAAGCCATTGGTTCTGTTGCCACCGTGACTCTAATAGCAGGGATATTCCAGGTTACATTCCTCCGATGATTGGAAGTAAGATTTCCAAACAATTTTTCACTCACAGTCAGCTCTCATCTCAGGGTGCAGTCGTCTCCCTTCTTGGCTTGTGGTTTTTACTCTCATTGCCAGTGCCTTCTATAGTGGGGCAGTACTTTGCTGTTTCTGTTAGAAGTACATCTCTTGATGCATCCAAAGAAATTAAATAGAATTCTGTAGGTCAGTTATCAAATGCTTTACTGCAACCTTTACTGGAATTATGGCATCTTCTTTATCCAAAAAAGTTAGCTAGTTACATGACACAGGTAAAACTGTTTTCACTTCTGTTTTTTTTCCCCTCTCAAAAGGTGTTTTAGAATCATACATAATAGCGCAGAATCATTCAAGTAGGAAGGGACGTTGGGAGGTTGTTTAGTCTTGCCTCCTGCTTAAAGCAGAGACAACACTTAATTCAGAGCATGTTGCCTAGGGCTGGGTCCAGTTGAGTCTTGAAAACCTCCAAGAATGAAGTTTAGATAAATTGACCTGTAATTGCTCCAAAAATTTAAGATTTAATCTAATTAAGGAGGGAAGTACTTTTGATATTGTTCAGCTGTGGAAAAGGTGCTAGTTATTGTTACTGGGGTACATGTGAGAGACAAGCTTCAGAATTGAAAAGATACTGATAAACCTGGAAGTTCTTTATATTCTAAGCCATTGAGACTGCAAATAGGCTGCTTAGGATTTAAAGGAAAATTGAGGTTAAATATCTGTCCTTTCTTACAGTTGCAATCATAATGCTCTTAACTTTCCTTTCCCCCGCTTCCATTTGATGGGACAAGGAATATTTTTAGGAAATGAATGGACAATGGTGCTACTTCAGTTGGGATTGTCTGCCTTATTTAAGCATGTAAAGTTTGGGTGTCCTAATGTTATATTTCTCTTAGTGTCTAACCTTATTTCAAAAGACCTGAGGGAGGCTTTCAGAGGCAACTATTCTATCAGTTTAGCAGGACTTCAGACCTAACTGGTTCAAAATTGGGTAACAGAGAGGGTGTGAAATCTAATCCAACTCCTCTAGCCGAGTTCATACTATGGAAAACTGATGTATTGATTCATCTAGGAAGGGAAGGCATTCACTTTACCAAATTGAAGTCCAGACGAGCAATAATGTATATGAATGTATGTCTGAAGGTATGCTTATGGGGCTTTTTAGAATATTGTACTCCATAACATTGTTTTTTATTTAATGATGTTTAGAATTTAGTGGGAAGATGAAGATTTAATAATGCATGTGGTGGACTCTGTTGTAAAGTAAGCTGGCTGTACTTGAACATTTAAGATGTTCTTTGTGTTCACTTTCCTGGGGTGTAGTGGTGGTTGGGTTTTTTTCGTGTCTCACCAGACATTGAAGGTTTTTTCACTTTTCTGAAGTATTCAACTGTTGTACCCAATATATGTGTCTGGTAACACTTACCTATCTCTCTTGTTCTTGTTTCATAGCTTTTAAGCAGGGGAAACAATGATCTTAACAGGGAAGTCCTCAGAACCAATGTCTTGATTGCCATAGATATGGAGTTTATCAGTGACTCACCTTGAGGAATAGCAACTGTCATTTTTTTTTTTTTTTTTTTAAGTTGGCCCTCCTAGAGTGCTAAATCTACCCAGGCAGAAGTTTAATGTAGTTTAATCTTAACAGGCGATTCATAGTGTAATAGTTTAGTCCTTATCAGAGATAAGTTTCTATCTCTTGCTTTTTTCAGATATATTCACCAAACTCTTATTTGTGTTTTATTGCAGTTGTCTACCTTGTGGTTTTTCATCTGTCGTTTGTCATGTTTGTATGGTCCTATTGGAAGACAATTTTCACATCTCCCGCATCCCCCTCCAAGGAGGTAAATCTGATGTTAGAAAAGTGTCAATGCTTTCCCCCCCCCTTTTTTTATATAAATAGCTGAACTGTTTTCAGTGATGAAACTTGTTTGCAGTACTGCATGATTCACCTTTCTGTTCTCATTATCTAAAATAGTACAGCATGACAGCATATCATGAATGGAAATCATCAAATTACTCTGAAAACGTTGTATCCCACGTGTAGTGACATTATCTTATATGAAATGTGTGTTTAACTCATCACAAGTTTGACATTCACATATATGTGCTAATGAAATAAAGATATGAAAGTTCTGGGGTTGCAGGGCTTTGCTATGCAGTATTTTGTTTACCACCTACAATTTTTAAAACCAATAAATCAAATAAAATGACAGCATTTTTGTATTTCAATTATAGGCAATTTTGACCTTTTAGGGGTAAGAAAATTAGTAATGCAGTGTATATTCATAAATTGAAGGACTGAAGTGCTTAGTAGTAAATCAAGAGTTAAGGTTCAGTGACAACCGAGAAGGGAATTTATAAAGGGGCTTTACACAATAACAAAAGGATGCATGATGACTATAAGAAATTTTGTTTTGAAAGAGAATGGTGTTAATTGCAGTGACCCTGAGATGGGTTATCTTGTTGTCCATTTTCTCTAATGGTGTTGTGTATAGGGGTTAAATAGTGGCACCAAATTAAAAATTATTCCTCAGTTTTATAAAGCTTTTAAATTCGCTAAACAGAGGTTTTGGTTGCTCTGTGGGGGTTGCACATTCATTCTATTTTTGGCAAGACTGACTATCAGTGTTAATGTCTTAGCCTTAAACATTTCTGTAAGGAAGTAAAAACATGCTTCTATGGAAAAGCAAACACTGCTCTGCAGCGCCTAATTATGTGTTAGATATCTTTACCTTAGAAAGCTACAGAATATTAAGTTGAAAAAAGTAAAAGACTATTGTACTCTTTAACTAAGCAAAAAGAGTAGCACCGAATAGTGTTAAACCTGAAAATTCAGAGGAGCTTGTCTCCAGCGTGGTGTGTCTGGCTTTTTCTGAGATGTTTCTGTAGACAAATGATAATGTTTGGCAGGTTAGCCAACTAAAATGTGATTGGAATTGTGTTACTCCAGATCTTGTAAAGTTGTGTGAACTTAGGCTGCTGGTAAAGCTGATGTCTAATAATGTTTACTGGCTACTTGGATTCTTTAATAATGGATACCTTCTTCTGACAATATCTATACTGTAGTTACAGTAATGTTGTAGCAAGATTTCCATATTCAGTGCATTAAAGGGATGATTTGGGCATATGGCACATAATGAATATTTCCTAGTTTAAGTGTGGAGCAGAAATCAGGCTTAATATATATATAATTTTCTTCTACAGCTATCTTAAAAATAATTCTCGGAAAACACTCCTTTCTTTCTCTGGTAAAGTCCCCTCTGTTCATGTTCCAGTAAATAATTTACGCTGGTTTTATTTAAAAACAAAACCTGGCTTCAGAATTTCCCCATTGTATTAGAGTGTTAACGTATATATTTTTAGTTATTTAAATTAGGTCTTCTCACAAAACAAATAGCATCCTGTGATCTTACTATTGAACTAAAAAAAGATTCTGCAGCTGCTGTTGTCCTAGTGTAATCCCTGTCCATTTGTCATAAGAAAGAACAATCAACATTATGCAAGATCCAGAAAGAGGAAGGAAACAAAAGGACTCTTTCTGTTTTCAATAAGAACTACTGGAACCTCATTGGAAATTGTTGGCAATGTGGTAATAGACAACTTTTGATGTTTTTTGAACATACATATCCTGCCATTGTCCAAAGAGGCTATGGTCTTGTGACCCTATTGATTTCTGAAATAAGAACAGAAACATAGCTTTGGGAAACTGAAATCCTCGTCCAGGATTTTTGGAGTGATGTTATGTTACTTGGACAAATTCAAAAAGTTAATTCTTGTGACCTAGTTTCTATTCTGTGTGTTAATAGTTTACCATAGAAATGTCTTCTAGAAGTAGTATTTCCTGTCTAATGCAACTTCTAATTGATTACAGGTCATGGGACAGGCATTTGGTCACCTAGCAGGTTCACAAGAGGCAATAGCGGAAAGGCATATTGCACTGCTGTTAGCTGGCATGATGTTTCTTATCTGTCTTACATTTTTGATGTGAGCATCTCCAGTTTTCATAGTTGAGTAAGCATCTAGCTTAGAGACAGATATAAAAACTCTTGCTAATGACTTCAAAGAATGAATCTCAAGTTCAGCATTTTACTAGATTGATCCTGATTTCTGATGATTTGAAAGGGATGTATTGGGCATAGAAGTTAGAGTTTTGATTGTAGGAGGTCATGAGCTGCCCTGTGGAGGACACAGCCATTTCCAGCTGTCTCTGTAATAGATTAAAACAGCCCACCATGTACCAAAACTTCAACCAATCAGAGGAGCATATGGTGCCTCTGCTCAAACTGAACATGAATGTATTGCAAACTTCACCCCTTGCCCCTGCAAAACACAAAACCAAGAAAGTTGTAACAGTTTGAACATATATCTATTATAAACTCCACCCCTTATCTCCACAGACTAGATTATTAGATTTGACATCATAATATTCTGAACTGTTATTACACACTTCAGGCCTTGTCCCTGCAAAATACACAGCCAGGAACATTCTGGCAGTTTGAATATTCACTATGCTTTAGCATACAAACCAATGATTAGGACTGTATGAGCAGCAAGTACCATCACCATTGGAGGTACCAGTAGGCTCACGACTCCAGTCACTCTAGGGTTTCTTCCATACCCACAATAGGTAGTGAAGACTGTTCACTTGATGCAGTGGGAGCATTTCCTTACTAGGGGAGTGAAAGGATGCACCAAGGGACTGGAGCATGCTCTGCACCCTCTGACAGCATTAACTGAGCTCTGACCTTTCCCCTGCCCTTGCAATTCCTTTCTGCACCACTTCATCAAATCCTCCCCCTCTTCCTTCAGCAACATCCATAAGTTCTGATCTGTAGGGCAAGAGCATGGAAAATTTTCAGCTCTTCTTGACACCTTTTTCAAGGTTGACCATACTACTGGACTCTGCATCATTCTCAGCCATGCTGCTGATCTCACACCTGTACCCCCCCCGACTGAAGATACAGGTCATGACTTGATCAGTAGGGCATCCCACCATCTTATCAGGTGATACCAGAGGGGCCTGGTTGTCAGAGCTTTTGGGCCATGGCATGAGTGATCACTATCTTTCTAGAGTCCCTTCCCCCTTGCCTGTCCGCACACTCTAGCAGTCCAAGCAACTGCAGTCAATTACCTCCTTCTCCCACTCCCTCCACAGGAGTATCTCACTTGAAGGACTGGGCCATTGCTCCACATATCCCTCCAGCAGCTGATGCCAAAGCCTCCCTCCTTTGTGCAGGGCAACGTTTAAAAGTGGCATAAGCCCCAGACTCACCAAAGCAATGCTCTCTTGAGCCATCAGCTGTATCTCAGCTGCTCTAGTTTTCAAGCGCTGCCGTAGCCTCTGCAGGGGCATCCATGGCACTGTGGCCGTAGGTGTCCCCTGTTTCTTTAGGTTCACTTTGAGTAAAGTGCCGTTGAGTGGTCACGTTCAGGGGCAGTGCTCCTGTTTCCATAGCTCTGCTTAACCACCCTAACTGAAGGGCTCCGTTTCTAGTTCATAACCCAAGTCCTCAGTTTCTCACTCTGCGTGCTGGGTCCCCCCAGGGCAATCATTCCCAGCCTGTGGCCATTCCTGCAGCTGCCCGGGCGCTTGGCATCTAGCTGCGGTGTGGCAACTTGGGCACTGTGAGCTGCTCACTGCTGACCAGGGACCTCCCTTTCCTCTGAGCACTGGTTAACGCCACCATCAGCAGCCTGTTGCTCTGACAGTCAGCTGTCTCCCCAGCTCTGCTAAGTGGTTCCAGGCTATCTGGAGCCCTGCTGGGAGCACATCATAAGCCCGATGCACCCCGCAGCACACTTCTCCAGGGGTGTCACAGTCCCTGCAGCCCCCAGGCTAGCACTCTTAGATCCTGGACATGGAGACCCGTGAGCTTGGAGCAGGGCCGTCCCATTTCTTCCCAGTTGCCTTTTCATCTGGCAAGAGCTCTCTCCGGTCGCCTCAGATTCTCCGTTTCTCTGCTGTTTGTACGTTGTTCATCCCTATTCCCCTAAATACAATGGGCACGCTGCTTCTGCCAGAGCGAAACACCACAAATTCCCAATACCAGAACCAAGGTTCCTTCCAGAGTTTCAAAGTCACTACAGTTACTCCAGTCCCAGCCCGTGCCTGCTTTGGGTGTTGCCCGCATTCTCCACCAGTTATTGTTGCAGGTAGAGCAGTCTTGATTTGGAGATTTTCACTGAATTTATTGTCAATTAATGTAGGCTTTTAACTACTGGTTTGGGTATTGAGAAGCAAAGAAGGCAATTAAGTGAACACTTAAGAAGATGCCCTTCCCCCCACTCAGCTTCCCCTTCCTAGTCTCCACTGCCCTTCATTTTGCCACATGTTGGGCTCCCTCCCTTCAGTGAGGCGCCAGGCAGTGCAGGAGGTTGGGGTCAGCACCTGGGCAGTCTCTTCCTGCTGCTCCCTGCCTCCTATGCTCCACTGCCCCAGCGTGGGTCCTCCATTGGCCACAGTCCTTTTGGAGGTGTCCCTGCCCTGCTAATGGTCCTCCATGGGCTGCACTCCTATCAGAGGTGTCCCTGCTCCAGCATGGCTCCTCACTGGGCTGCGTTCCCTTCAGAGACGTCCCTGCTGTGCCCTCTTTTCTCTCACGTGTGCCCTGCTGTGCCATCTCCAGCTCCTAGCAGCTATGGCCCTTCCTTGAATACGTTTGACAAGAGGCACTGTGTGCTCCTCTGGTTGAAGTTTTGGCACACGGTGGCTTGTTTCCATCTGTGAACAGAGCTGGGGGAACTGGCTGTGACAGGGCAGCTTATGACCTCCTCCCACACAGATCACCCCTGCAACCCAAACCCTGCCAGTCATGCCCAATAAAAGGGGCAGTGTTTCTCCTTTCACCCTTAAATGACTGGGCAGGCGCAATAGCTGGAATGTATATATGTAAATATGTAACATGCTCTTATCTAGATTCCCTGGGACATGGGGTGAGTTGTCTGCATTCTATATTAGGAAATAACACAGCGAAATCAGAGCAATGTGTTACCGCTTCCTCTTTTGCTGTAAACGGGGTCTTTGTTGTTGCTGGCCAGCCAACTAGAATCCTGAAGAGGAAAAAGTACAGGATGAGAGGAAAATCCACATGAACTAATCGTATAGATGTTCTTGGTAGGAAAATATGGTCCTATTAAACCACATTAAGCCAATTTTCATTCCAGTTGCAGACACAGCATTTTCCGCTCACCAGCATGAATACTTTGTCTCTGTCTGCTCATAAAAAGGGCTCTTGTAGTCCTTGCTGGAAGCTCAGAGTTTAAAAGTGCTTCAGAACAGAAAATATCAGAGAAATAGTGAGTTCAGTTTATGCTGACACCATTCCACAGGGGCTCATCAGTACATTGGTTTTTGTGGGACTTAATGGTAAAGCTTATAATTTCAGTGGATACAAAAATTAGTGTTTCAGAAGTGAGTAAAAGTTCTGTGGCTTCTTCTGCTAAACCTTTACTTTTCAGCAAGGCTTAAACAGGAATGCTGCTTATGCTTAATTCAGGATTGTAACTCTCCCTGAAATTCCACAGGCTTTGCTGAAGTTGCTCTCAATACAGCTAACAGATTTTGAGACTGGTTTTGACTACTCCCAAGTAAAAATTCCAGTTAAACTCATTCAACTTCTGTGCTGCAGCTGTGAAAAGTTGCTCCTTGCCCTCCCACCCCTTTCTTCCTCTGGCTTGAACCCTTTTCTAAGTCAGCAGGATGGTGGGTAGGAGAACTTCAGTCTCTTATGGCAACAGAGGACTGTTGTGCATTCCGCTGGTTCATGGATCATTTAGATTTTATGCTCATCATGAGTTCAAGGAAGGTTTTCACCTTCTTAACATTCCCTTGAATCTCTGGCTTTTGCGTTGCAAAGGGAAACTGAAAAGATATGGAAGAGGGACAAAGATGATTCTCTTTAAGATATCCCCAGGACCATTGTGTCCTTTCCCGTTGTGGTTTTGGGGATCTCCTGTAACTTAGTAGCATTCTTTTTCATGTTTGTTTTGGAAGTTTGTCCAAAGAGATAGGATTAAGATCCATAGGGTCTTTTCCTTAGAGCTTGAGTTGAACACAAAGTAATAATTATTCTCTTCTCCTCCTCCCATTTTTGCCTTCCCTCACAGTTTTGCTTGTCAAAAGCTGATAAAGAACAATATGAAAAAGAAGAGAGACCAGAATCCCAGCAGGAAATTTTGAGAAGAGCTGCTAAAGACTTGCCTATCTATACGACAACAGCGTCAAGAGGTGAGATACAAAGATAATTCTGCTCTCTGAAAGCTGCGAGATTAATTCAGTGGGATTCATTTGTTGTTACTGAATGAACAATCTATTAAACACATACTGCAAAGGCCATGACCTTGTGTTTTCCCCATGAGAAACCAGAGTCCTTTGTCTGTAGATCTCAACATGCAGCCAGCACTTGGAAAAGCTTTCTCAAACAACATCTTCTTCCAGTAAGCAGACAGATGACAATATTTATCTCCCACTCTGGCTATAAAAATAAATACAACAAAGAAATACAGCTAGAAATAGATTACAGTTCAGCTTTCTACTCAAATTTACGGTCATTTATATCCCACTTTAAACTTCTCTTTCTGAGCTATGTCAGTTCAGTGAGAGTAGAAAGTTCATCATTAAGGCTAGAATTTAAGAACCAATAAATGTTATTTCAATCCCATCATTCAGTACAGAGCTGTTTAAATAATAGCTTGTTGTGAGCTATTTCTGTATTTGCCCTTATAAGCATTGTTATTCCAGCTAATACAAGAATGATCTATGAAACCGCTGTCTTACACATATGTAGATTTAAAAAAATAGCTTATATTTATTTTTATATAGTTGTTTCTCTTTCTTGAAACTAGCAATGCTGTAGATTTCTCCAAAACATAAACTGCTCAAGATAACTATTACCAAACTTGACTGTGACTTTCCAAACAAAGTGGAAGGACACCTGGCTTTTTTGAATACAAACCCCCTTTTGAGGGAATCCCAGTCTTAAATTCCTGGAGTGGTCTGGGAAGTTCTTGCCAGCTTTTCACAGTTCTGCTTAGCTGTAGATGTTGGCTTTCCTTCTCATTTCGAACTGCCTGCACTGGCGTCAAATTTCCATTGAGAAGAGCCTGAAGCCTTGTTTAAAAATATCCAGAAAGGATGAGGGAGAGCTAACTTACTGAACAGCCTGTTAGATCTTTTCTATTTGCTGAAGAAGACAGAGGAAGCTAATGCTGAAAGTTGGCTTAATGAAAGGAGGGAGTTTCACAATGGGATGCCTGGATACCCTGTCCAGAGGAGAAGGAAACCAAGTACTAGGGGATCAGTGCCAGAGGATCAGGGATGGAAAAACTGAGGAGCCAGATAGTAAATAAAAAGCAGAAGTTAAGACACAGGCTCAATACAATAGTAATGGATGAAACTACTATTTTTTTGTGCGTGTTACATTTCCAAAAAACTCCAGACAAAAGTATGTATTGCATGAGAGTAGGCACATGAAGGTCTGTGAAAACAGGTGTTTGGGGCAGGAGGCAGTGAACTCTTTAAGATTCTCTTTATGTTAAGAAGGGGAAAAATTCATAAAATTAAATGAGTTCTAACGACTTGACCCTTGCCATTTGAATGCAGCCATCAGATACTGTGATCGGTGCCAGCTAATCAAACCTGACCGCTGCCACCACTGTTCTGCATGTGACATGTAAGTTATTGAATCTAAAATGATGGATTTTCTTTCTCTCCTCCAGTCATCACTTTTTTGTGTTCATGTCTTATGTGTGTCAGCCCTTGCATAACAGCTGATTTTACTATTTGTTCCACTCTCAGCCCCTCAGTACCTGGATTTCAGGAAAGAACAGAATTCCTCCTGTTGGTGCAATATTATTATTGCAGTTCCATAGACTGAAGTGGCAGAACTTGTTAGGAAATGTGCTTATAGCTTTATAAAACAATGCCTATGTAAAAGGATCAGTGACTGAAATTAAAGACAAGTCTGAGACACCAGCGCCAGCAAATGCTTATTATAGAACTCTCTTTTACTGTATCTTGCTTCTCCATCTTTGAAACACGCACTTGCTACCAGTACTGGTAAAACCCTTTATTTCAAAGAGCTGCAGAATTACACGCCTTAGACATTTCAAAGACATTAGCCTGATTCTGAGTCATCAGAGAAATCTATAGGGCACTGAAGACTGAGTCTGTGAGTGAGACTTCAGTAGGCTGAGCTCACGGAAATCTAGCTAACTAAAGAAGTAAACATCTTTTGGCTAAAATCAAATTTATTAAGAAATACAGTGAATGTCTGTCTGAAATGAGTAGCCTCTGTCCTTACACTGTAGCTGGGTGAAAAGAGACTATTCAGATTGCCTACTGTGCTTTTCTTTTCCTCAGTGAACTCTGAAAAACAAACAACAAGCAGGTAGCAAAAATAGCCCTAAGGTAGACTTAGTTGAAGTGAATGCCGGGCTAACATACGTTATCCACACAGCTCCAAAGGGTTTGTTTTAGGGTTTGTTTTCTCTCAGTGAGCTTGTAAGACTAGTGTGGCTTAATGAACTATGAATAACATGTTTTAATTGTTGCTCAGTAATTCTCCCCTTGTTGAATTTTGAAGCTCATCCTGATTCTTCTGAATCTCACTTAGTCCTTTTGGGTGAGAGGATGGCTTCTGTAATATGGAAACTTGGCATAATGAGGGGAATTAAATTAAAAAAAACGCCACCAAACCAAAAACCTTTAGAAACTAAAAGCATATGTCTTAGAAAGTAAATGTATTTTTTGCTTTAACTTACTGGAAATTATCTCCTCTCTCTTTCAGATGCGTGCTAAAAATGGACCATCACTGTCCATGGTAAGTTTAGGAAAATAAAAAACAGATCAGTATAATGTGATGACATATAATGAACTGGATCCTACATGCTGCTTCACAAATGTAAATTTTAAATAAAACTTGATATTCATAGAATTTCTTGAGGTTTTGATATGTGTAAATATATTTTTTTTCCTAATGTGTTTTGCAACTTAGAATTGTAAGCCCAGTAACCCAACTCATGCACTCTCGCCTTATACAGAGAAACAGTTAACGAGACCTATGAAAAATGACATTTCTTTCTTTTGGTTAGTTTGGTATTATTATCAGGAGAGAAGGTATCTACTGCACTGTGAAATTCAGTTCTCCAATTCTAGATCTATGGTAGATAAGATCCACTCAAACAGTTACTCTTTTGCAATTTGTATTCACTGCTAACCAATAAAAATATTACCTATCGTCATTACAAAAATACTGCTATCAGTAGTTGACTTGAAGGACTTTTTGCGACCAAAGCAACATCCACAGAAATTGATGGAGACTTGTATTATCTTCAGCAAGGACTGCAGTTAGTTCCTAGTACGTGAGAAGCTTCCTATACAGACTGTATGTATCATACGCATTGCTAGCTCATGGCTTGTCCTGTAGAACTTCTTGTGGGGGCAAAATTTATGGGAGGGCCCAGATCACTTGGCCTGAGGGAAGAAACTTTGCTCAAAATGGTGGCCGAAAATGCTTCTGAAAAACTAGTGCCACCCTGTTTTGGACATACTGATAACACCATGCACAGTGTATGATGCTCTGCAAAAACAGCTGAATGTATTGTTTTTATTTGTTTTTTATATCATAATAACCTTTTTCTCTTTCCCCTCCTTCTAGGGTGAATAATTGTGTGGGATTTTCTAACTACAAATTCTTCCTGCTGTTTTTAATGTATTCCTTACTGTACTGTTTGTTTGTTGCTGCTACAGTCTTGCAGTACTTCATAAAGTTTTGGACAGTAAGTTCTAAGACTTTTTTGTTGTTTGTTTAATCTTGCATGTGTTATTGAAGGCTACATCAGCATGTTGTCACTCACCATTTACTCTGTTTCATAGTTCATTACCATTAACAGTATCAGTTGAGGTGACTGAAGCAGGAGAACCCTCTGAATTTTAATGAATTGAATGTATTACACTGGCCTGGATGAGTAATTGGGAAAAGAAGTTCCAATGAGGACACTGTGCAATTTCTCTGCTCCATCAAAACCGAGTGGCACAGCTCAGGTTTTTTTGAAACTATTGGATATAGATATGTAGATATAGAGAGACAACTAGCTCTATCAAACAATTACATATATGTGTGTGTATATATATATGTATGTATACACACATGTATATATAAAAATATTGAAAAATGTCAGATATAAATAACAATTTTGTATCTTCTTAAACCTCTTTATGGATACTCTGCTATCAGATAAGGCAGCTGAACTTGGGAATTCACCAGTCTCTGATTTGATGTTCCTATATACAAGTATTTGAGCTTCATATTAGTGGCTTTTATTGATCTGATATGGGTAGAATATTAAGATACATACAATATTAATAATATCGATCTTCCTTGCAACTATTACCAGTTGTCAAATGATCTATACACCTTTATTCTATTATCTCTAGAAAGATACATGTATGTGAAGTATATGCATCCGTGTACATCAGTGTTGTTCCTCCTATCAGTTTTGTTCTAGTTATGTTCCAGGCTGAATAGAGTGTCTTCTGGTGTTGTTCCCTTTCATCTCTGAAACCTTATACTGTTCCTTCTTGTCTTTTAAGACAAAAGAATCTTCTCTTAATTCTCTTAACCAAGAGCTACATTAACTAGCATGGGAAAAATCACTGTGAGTGGAAGGCTGTCCATCACATCTTTTAAAGTTAATAACAGCATATATTTCTTAGATGCTGGTTGCTCTCTGGATAGCTATGGAAAGTAGTAATTATCTATAGCTATAAAAATAATCATTATTGGACCAAAAAGATTTTGCCAGGTCAAGGTTAGAGAAGCTTCATCATGTATTCAGAATAGCTGTACTTTGAAACAGTTGTCATCAGATGGGTAAGGCAAATGGTGCAAAAAGTACGTTGTGTTTATATTCATCTAAGCCTAAGGTCTTCACCTAAGGTCTGATTTGCCAAAGTGCTGTGTCTCAGTCTCAGTTCTGTATAGCTGCCTGTCACTGGAGAGCAAAGAACTCAGTGGGAACTGAGCTTTCAGTATTGTGTGAGATGAAAGCTATAAATATATTTATCAGTCGTAATTGTGGCTTCACACATTTGCCAAATGAAATGGTCTGATTCTGCTGTTCAGTCTTGCTTGACTGTAAATGGTTAATTTTTTAATTTGTGATTGTGCCACTCCCAGACATCTGCCTGGCTGCTTTCCAGTGCTTTGTATGCAATTTCTAATGAAATTGTAGATGCGCTCCTACATATTTACCAGTCAGTGCTTGAGCAAAGAAAATGAATTTGCTTGTCACCTCACTTCATAAGTGTTACTGCAGTGAAAGTCCCCAGGACATCTGACCACAATGAACATTTAATACTACCAGCATTTACAGCAAGCCTATTCCAAAGCCCGTTGGACAAAATATTGAAGTGGACCCTTGAGCAGAGGAAGTAAACTTAAGAGGGTTTTTTTTAATGATTCAGTTGATTAAATGCTTCCTGCAAGAATGGGCTACTTCTGGAATATGACGCTATAAAATGTAGTTGTGTGCTTGCACTTGTTGCTTTCATTTCCCAATTACTTCCAAAACAGAATTTTGTAATGCCATGGTCTTACAATTCCAGTAGAACTCCCACTCACTTTACTTGTATTAAATCACTTGTTCCACACAGCTAATCGTAATAGCTATGATCTTATCAGCTAAAGTAGCTTTCCAGAAAGAGGTGGCAGCGCCATAGTTGTGTAGGCTTGCAAAATTTAGTATGACTGTAGTATGTAGAAGCTCTTCTAGGCAAGTGCTGTTGACTGCAGAATAGACTCCTCAAAGCTTCCCTTTACAACTGTATCAAGATTAGAGCAGTGTACTGCTGTTGCGTGCTGTCTGTAGACTGCTTTCATATACTGCTGATATTCAGTTTTCTGTTTGCTACAGCGTCAGACAGATAACTTTTCATTTTTTCTATTTGGGCTCTCTAGATTTCCCCTCCCCACAAAGCCTAACTCTCAGAAATGTTATAGTCTACCTTCAGAAGTTAGTGTTTCTTTTTTGCTTCCTCACAAATGTTTTCAGAGAAAATGTGCACCAAACTGCTGTAGATATACAGTGTTGGGATGGACAATGAACTGCTTTTTAGGGAGTATAGTTTTGATCACTTCAGAATCTGCAATAATGCGATTGTAAAGATGTACATGCTAACTACACAAACTAGCAATCCAGGGTTTTGCAATGTCGATAATACTTGTATATAGACACAACACACATGCAGATACTTGCAAACATTGTGAGAGATGCCCAGCTACCTCTTTTGTTGAAGGAAAACTTTGTGTATCCCACATGTACATGCAAGATTTTTACATTGCATCTTTCATGCTCTATGCAGAAGTGCTGAAGAAAGATGTTAATACCATTCATGCAATGACGGGGCAGCCGTGCTGGCTGCAGATGTTTACCACAGGCTTATACTCTGATGTGGGTGTTAAAATCCATTTTGTAGATCAGGGGAATGTGAATGACTCCTTTTTCTATTCTCATGACTCCTTTTCCTGTATTCATGAAAGTTTCATTTCTACCTAGGCAATTGTCAGAGATGAGGCGATAAAAGCTCAGTTTAACAAAATGTGTATGACAAAAACACCAGCACTGGCTAAATGCCCAGTCACGGAATCACAGTCCTTGATGCCTTGCTTACCTAGTGCACAGTAGTACTTTCCAGTGTATATTTGTATTGTTGGTATCCACTTGCATTCTTGCTATCTTCCCTCCCCCTTGAAACATGTATATTTTCCATTTTTTTCAGCACCTTTCAGTGTCCTCTAAATTGTTTTGGCAGTCCTGAGTATAGCTGACTCAAGGATGTGATATGTCTTCTGAGGCGGATGGCACAGGCTTCTGAAAAACTCAGGCTGTACTTCAAAAAAGCAATTCCAGGTCCTTAGCTACAAGTTGGTCCTTTAGTATAGAATACAGAAGAATGTGTGCCAGATGTTCTGAATTTTTTCTAGAATTAAGCTAGACCAAGCTACTAAAAGATGAGTAACAAGTCAAACTCTGACAGCAAGGTTTTCACGTTTGGCTTTCTTTTTTTCTTCTTCTTTAAGTGAGATGTTCAAATGACTCTGTGAAGGAGTTTGTAAAGAACCTTTCAGAACAGTGGCTGGCTTTTGTCTGTTGTGGGTGCTAAGCAGCCCAAATTCTGTTGTGCAAATCGCTTCCCTTTCTAAACTCTGGAGCTCTCTCACCAGCAAGCTCTGCATTCATGCAGCCACTGAGCACGAGGATCTGAAATAACTAACACCTGAGGTTTCACTCCCTTTACACATGCTGTGGCACATGGAGCTAGCAGTGCTGCTAGAACACAACTGTGAGTAAGGCTGTGATATGCACTCAAAATCTGCACCGTTCTCCAGGAAGGAATTCGCCTTTTTTCACTCGAGTTCCCCAACTGTCATTCAAGAACTTACAACCAGTGGCTGAAACTGCGTGGTCAGAAGTGGTAGATGCTCCCTGGAGATCATGCAAGTTAATCGCGCATGACCAATTCAAAAAATCTTTCTTTAGGTAACAGAGCTACCGTTATAGGAAGATACAACTGAAGTAACCTTATTTTCTGACCTAAAAGTTGATTATAGTATTAATGCAAATATGTAAGATACTACTAGAACACACAAATGTGTGCTTTTTGTATAATGATGATTTAAAATGGCCAAGGGAAACAGTTTTTACTTGTCTGGCATCTGCTTACATAAAGGCTAAGCTGTTATTTCTCTTTTGAGCTTCAAAGCCGGCTGGCCTGAGAATTCTTTATAGAGGACTATTTTGTTTGAATATGGAGCTCCAAAAGAGCCCTATAAAATTTTTAATGCTTTAGAAGTACTTTAGGTTCCCATTATATATGGTCTTTCTCTTTACAGTTATATAGTGAAATGCCTGAACCTGGAAGCTCTAATTCTTTTTGTTTTTGTGTACACTGCAAACTCTGGTGTTGCATTAGCAAGCCTGACTCTTTGGGTATATCTATGCCATCAAGAAGTTACAAAAATTATTCTGGAAATCATGTTTCCCAGGAAACTGCAGTGTGCTCTGAAGTAGGAAAAGTCACAGTAGTTTTAACAGGAAGGCCAGGAATAAGCAGCAGTTGGAGTATGCCCTTTGCTAGCCTTGATTTTAAGGAATCACAAAACACTTTATGTTCCTAGGGTGGGGAAGAGGGGCTGTTACAGAAATTGTCTAAATAAAACTATATTCAAAAAAAAAAAAAAGTAGTAGATGAGGAACTTGAACTTAGCTGTCAGTTCAGAGAGCTGGACTCTGCTATCGCTTGCTCTAGAATGACCTGAGGGAAGCCAACATTTTTGAAAATGCTGTTAATCTATGCCAGACTCCATGTTAAAAGCTCAGGCTCTCCCTAGGGTTTCTGCTCAGCTTAATAGCCATACATCTTGTCTGAAACAGATTTGTTAAGTGTTAGCATGTTAGCTAAGATGACTAATCTCACCATTTAAATATAAAGTGTAGAATTTAAAATCTAATTTAAACTAAGCTTTCCTTTTGGAGGTAGAGTTCCCTTTCTTCCTTTGTTTTCTTAAGTGCTGGTTTAATTTCAGGTATGAATATCCCATACACAAATCTCAATATTGAAGGATATTGGGAAGAAGAAAACAGTACTGGTATTTATGGGTTCTTTTTTTTTAACAAAGAAAATTAGGCAAAGAATGGGAATTTATTTTTTATGGTCTTGGCTGAAAGTGCCTCTAATGATAATAGATATGTTCTGAAGTCAGAATGATTTTGTAATTTATAAACCATTGCTCTATACCTCTGGAGTATTCTGGGTTTTTCCGAGTGGTTTATGTCGTACCCAGTATTCACATAAACCTTACTTATGATGGAAAAAAATGGCAAAGAATGTGTCTGATGCAGTCACGCTGCTCAAGCTGAGCAAACCACTTGAAAGTATGAACAGCAGTACTTGTATACAGCAATACTTTTATACATCAGTAGAAAATGTCATGCCTTAGAAGCTGGTAATATGCTCTCGTGTACTCTCACCTCCCTGTTCTTGGAGAATGGGACTGAGACTGCTGATGGGCCTTGGAACCCTGCACGCCCCAGAGCACCTCTGCACACCGACCATTTCGTTCTTGACAAACCCTGTGCTGTGTTCAAACACTTTGTCTTAACGTAGTATTAGTGTGTAATAAATTGTCTTTGTTTGCGCAAAGCTTTGCCGCAGGAAATCTGCAGAGAATTGTCCAAAGGTAAAATCCAATATTGATGTAATTATTTTAAAATTGTTCCTACTATAATTTTTCAAATCCAGTCATTCATGATAGCAGTTTGCAGCATAATTGAAAGGAAGGAGTCTTGTAATCTGTGTTCCCTATGTAACACAGGCCATGTAAGTAGCTATAGATAAAGCTGTGTACTTGATTTTAATCAAAATATATTTGAGATATCAGCCTCAGATAAGTGGGTGTATAGGATGACCTAATGGAAAAAGAAATGGCAATAATGCTAACTATAATGCTGAATAAAAATAGCCTCTCTACTTTCCTAATGCTGCTAAAGGTCAGCTACTTAAAAGTACAATGGTTTTGAGGATATGGAACTGGCATAGTCATTGTTACAAATTTCATTGGCCTCTTGAAAGTGCAACCCTAAAAATAGTTGCGTTGGGGGGTGAAACTGGCTATCAGATATGGGTGAGGAGGTTAGTTTTTATATGATGGTTGTACTGAAAACATTTTTCATATGGATCTTCTGGTGAATAACTTGCCTGGCCAGACGTGACAGATTTGTTCAGCTAGATACATGCTGGTTGTTGCCTGAAGTTGAGAGCTCCTCAAAAGGAAGATCAGTCCCAGGCAACTGGTCTTCTCTAGTGAAAGGTTCAGTCTTGGAAACACAATGTGACTGGGCCATTTCCCTTTTACTTTCCTTGCACCAGTTCAGAAGTAGGTTCAGTATTACTAATTTGCCAGTAAAGGGTTGGGATGTTTTTGTTGCTTTTTCTCCCCTGCAAAAACAGTGATTTCGGACATGTTTTCCCTGTGTCTCTCTGGCTGCGGCTGCACAGTCAACATTTTTTAGTAAGGGGATTTTTTTTCTTGCCTGCTTCTGGAAATTCAAAAACTAACCAGATTGGGAAATGAATTGTACACAGTGTTGTCAAACATATGAGCATGTGCACTCCTGTTACTCAATTCAGAAGGGGGAATTCATCAGCCCTAATTACTGTGAGGCACCAGTTTCACATAACGTGGAAGGGGAGCCCTGCTTGTGCTGTTTTTCATTGTGAAAAGTGAGAGGAAAGACCTGTAGCAGATTGGGTATGGAAGGAAATGTTTAGTCATAATACTGCATTGGTTGCTAAAAAGCATTAACGTGTTAATCTCTTTTGCTCTTTCTTCCCAGAATGAATTGCCAGATACCCATGCAAAGTTCCACGTACTTTTCCTTTTCTTTGTGGCAGCCATGTTCTTCATCAGCATACTGTCACTCTTCAGCTACCACTGCTGGCTAGTTGGCAAAAACAGATCAACCATAGGTCAGTTACCTGCCGTCTGCAACTGTTGCTTGTCCAGCAAATTGACAAGTCGCTGGGAATGTGAGGCCTACAGGATGTGCCATCACATTTGAGGAAAAAATTTAAATATTGTATAGTAAGGAACATTTTTGGTGAAGGTACTATGGATGAAACATCCTTGGTTGCAGGGCATGTGGGAGAATAAAACTTAGGTAGTGGGTTCTCTGCTAGAGCCAAGCGTGTAGATTGATGATGAATGTTGATTTCTTTTGTTTGTATTTTGAGATCCCTGAAGCACTGTGCATTTCTGTTGTGTTTTTATATAGTGTTAAGTATGTAACAATTACTGCTTGCCAGTTACTTTGTTATAATACTTATACTAGCTGAATGGCCCCAACCCGGATGGAGACTCTACTCTGTATAAATACATTTTGAAGCAGATCCCAAGGAGTATTCTTAAGTCTTGTAAAATAAGAACAGACCTTGCTATTAGAAAGTGACTTGTAAAAGCACTGCAGTAAAAATGGAATTGCTGATGCGCATTTGCTAAATATACAAGAGTAAGAGATGCCAATAATTCCTGTGCCTGTTCTAAAAGGCATTATGTTGACCAAGTAAGCAAGTTAAATGCATTAGTCAAAATATCTGAAGTTCTTGCTAAAACATTTTTGAACATGTTTTTGCATTTTTTTCCCACAATTTAAGAAGTCAAAATCTTACAGTTTTCAATGGAACTTAGTTTTCCATCCCCAAGAATAAATGGGTTAATTGAAAGTGAAATTATTTTCAGCCTGCCAGAATGTTTTGATGGGAAAAGGGAATTTTCTTGATTGCTTGATGGGAGGGTAGTGTGAATCTTTTTGTTTTGACGTCTCTGCAGCTAGGGAATATTCACAGCCCCTCTTCTAGCTTTGAAGGAATTTTAATGTGTTCCCTGCCCAAAAGTCAGTGCAACATAACTGGGTACTTTATTTCCTTTTTTTGATCATGACTGTGAAAAGACAAGCCATTTGTCTGGGGAGAGCTATGAATCTCCTCAGTTCTTGGCCAAGGGTGTATAACCAGACTGACTAGAAAAATACTACATTAACTGTTTGGGTGGTTTGCTATAGTTGATGGTGTGTCCGTGTTTCTAACATAATAGATCTCATCTTTCTCTGATACCACGGGATGCTCTTAATTCAACTTCAGACCTTGGCAGAAGTGGAAAAAGCTATCCTGTATGGGCTTTGGTACGATAATGCCCTATGGTAAATTGCTTATTTGTGCAGAGGAGTGGTTCTTCTGCTCAAGAACATGTACAGGCCAAAGAAAGAGCTAGCCACTAATGGAGATGGGATGTGGTATCTTTGGCATGCTCATGCTACTTAGCTCTGTCTGAAACGTTATGTTAAATGTAAAGGGAAAAAGATAACCATTCCTCCTGTGTGAACTTTTTTACCTTTCATTGTTTTGTTGTTGACACTGTGGGTTTTTTATGCTAATTACTCCAGGTGACTGTTACAATTTTTCCATAATAGACATCCAGGTGACTCCAGTTTACCAGATACTGTTTTCACAATAGAAAAGTTTGAATCTGTTTATTCCTCTTTCCCCACCCTCATCCCTTTAGAAATGTTGCTCTTTCTTTTACAGAAACATTCCGTGCACCCACATTTCGCAATGGCCCTGATAAAAATGGCTTTTCTCTTGGATGCAGCAAAAATCTGAGGGAGGTTTTTGGAGATGAAAAGAAGTATTGGCTACTCCCTATTTTTACCAGGTATTCAATCTGAATGGGAATAAATTGGGGAATAAATTGGTTCCATGACTCTTACCTCACTTCTGTTTCTCCCAAAAATGAAGCACAACTGAAGAGCCTACTTGTAAATCCTGCACACTGAAGATTGGTGTGGGAATTCTGGAGGAGACAACTGAGCAAATTCTGTACAGGGTTTTCATTCAAAGGCAAGGGCCTCGTTGACAGGGGCCTTTTAAATATGGAATTTTGGAAACCTTTGAGAAGTATGTTTTGAAGATTGTATATGTTTTGTTGGTAGTATTAATATCCAATTATAGAGCAGAAATCAGCAACAGAGAGGAGACCCAAATACTTGAGCTTCACCTGCATTGAAAAGGACAACAGTCTAAAAACACCCTCTCCTGCCCCAACAAACTTGACAGCTTTCCCTTTGCTGTGGATGACAGTTTTTTTATTGAAAGCCTTAAAGTGTGTGTAAATAAGTAGCAGTACAAAAAGGGTTTCTGATATGGTGGAAAATACTACTTTTAAAATTCCTCAGCTCAGTGAATTTTAAAACCCCTCAGTGTTAGGGGTGTTGCAGACTATCGTCACAGAAGCTTGATGAAGCAAGACTGAGCTGCTGCCCACTCCCACCACTCCAAAATGTTAGCAGAACAAAGTAGGTGCCATGTTTCAACACTGCTTTGTGGGGTTTGTGTACCAGCTTAAAATGCTGGTGAACCATTTTGCTAAACTGAGGTCTGGTAGTAAACAGCAGAGGTAATAGCATCTTAGGTTGCCTCAGCCATTTGCTCAGCTAACATGAGTCTTCATGTGATTAAAAAAAGTGGAAGCTGTACTGGAGATGGATCAATCTGCTTCCCCAAAGTATTTTAGCTTGATTAGACTTGCTTTAAAAGAAGGCTTAACTAAACTCAAATGATGCCTGATCACCAGAATATTATTTATGCTACAGCTTCCAGACGTATAAATACCAGATCATCTGACTACCTGTGCCCGGTGGTTTGGGGGAAGACTAGGGCTACAATCTAGAGAATCACTGTGTTGCTTCTGAAACATGTAGGCTAGCCCTGTGCTCCGTAGCCCATATTGAGTGACAGGGTAGGAATTACTTGCACTCCAAAATCTAATTAGCTGATCATGAGGCTTAGTGGTAGGACTACCTTGCTCAAGTCTGGGGTTCGGTGCTGCACTCAGTAATTGCTTTGGACCTGTAGCATTTGCCATTTGCATGGGTACTTGATCAGTTCATTTAAGTCAACAACAAACGGTGATTTAAATCTTTGTTTCTGGTTTAGTTTGGGCGATGGGTGTAATTTTCCAACTCGTTTGGTGATTATGGATCCAGAGCAGCTTACTGTCTCAAGCCAAAATGAGCCTGCCAAAAGGTAACTAGAGCATTTAAAATGTTAGTTTTGTATTGCTTTGTATTTCATCCAGAGAAGATCTTGTTTCAGAATTATTTTTGTAATTCTTTGTACTTCTTGTCAGGTTCAGAATGAGTTTGTAAGCCTTCAGAGAAGGATGGGGTGAATCAATACTAATTAACTCAATGTTGTCTTGATGCAGAAAGGCTGTTTCTTGTTTTTGACCTAAAACTGAAGCTATGGCTCTAAGAAAACAGAGTAATACAGAAAATAAAGAGCTTGCTGGCATATCTTTGTCTTTGGACTTAGAGTTGGTTGCTTTTTCCAGAGAGAAAAATAAAAACATAAAAGCTCTAGCGAACAGTGAATAATGATTCATGAAAAAAATATTTATTTTAAAATAAGGAAAAAGGAAGGTATATGTTATTTGCATTTAGCCTCCTCCAGCCTGCTTAAAAAGGGATACTGAGACATAGTTTCCAAGAGAGGCTGATCTACTGTTGATTCTGCTGGTTTTCAGCACTGGAAATGTTTCAGCTCATTACTTTATATCCTCTCAAATTTGCATGGTTTGTATCTTCAGTGTATTTTCTTGCTTCAGATTCAAAGACATAGTAGTATGTAAAACTTTTGAGGATGTTTACACAGCCATTTTAGAAGCCTTCTGTTTAGTTTGGTGAATTTATAGATGAAGGTCTTTGTCAACAACAAGGACACCTGGGTTATCGGGTGTTATGGGGTTTAAAGACAAGACTGAGATGTTGCTTCAACTGCAGTATAACCTGTAGAATTTACACAAGAGCAGGACTCTACAAATTGCAGAATATTCTTTTGCATTAGAAAGATGTTCAGGAGAATGGCCTAGCTTTTACGGATGGGATAAGATAGCATTAGGTCCTCATTTCCAGATAGTTCTGGTTGGGCTTCTTTTTTAACTATGTGGCAGTAGCATTCTCAGTATACCATTTTTTGTCTATCAGTCTATTAGAACTATAAGTGACATATGTCACTTAAGGGCTTAGACTGTTCATTGGTTACTGCTATTACAAAATTCCTGTTGACTTTGCTTACTTTTCAGCTCTGTATCCAGCCAGCCCTTTCCTACTCGACCACTCAGTGAATCACAGAATCGATTGCTATCCAGTGACTGTCAGTGGGTAGAAAGTGGCTCTGAAGAGGAAAATGTTAAATCAGGTAGCCTGCATTTCTCCTGGGTTTTTTTGTTTTGTTTCGTTTTGTTTTTAATTAAGCCTCAAAAATCCTTTGGAATTGATTGAAGTCTGGTAGAAGAGAATTTGTTAAACAGAGTCAGGTCAGCACCTTTATACATTAAGGCTGACTTGCGTGTCATGATCTGATCTAAACTGGTTATTACACTAAGGTAATGAATAGATAATTCTGGCTTTCTCGCTTCCTGTTCTGAGATATTTTAGATTTTTACATGTCGGATTAGGGGGAGGAAAATATTTCTCTAAAGTAGGCACAGCACTGCTGTTATGTTTAGGCACAAACTACCTAATGTAGTTTCTGTCTGAAGTCACTAAGTCACATCATCTTTACTATTTGTTGTGCAAATCTGCAGAAACACATAATTGAGCTTCTCTCACATTTTAGGTACAAAAAAGCATATTATAGTTTCATTGGAAAGCTGATCTCAGTTTATTACTAACCAAGCATCTCAATGAGAAACAGGTAAGACCAAATAATTGATCACTATTTCTATATATATATGAGTAAACTAAAGCAGACACCTTGAGTCTGTCACAAGTCACAAGTCATGGAATGCAGAGAAGTCCTCTAATGCTCAGTGGATGAGTAATAAAAAAATCTTAAGTTACAAAATGGCTATCCAGGAAGACAAGAATAAGAGTAAAGCTGTAGTGCAGGAAACCTGGGCTGGCTTGGCCTGAGATGAGTCAGTCTAATCCAGTCATTAGACTGGAGTGGGTAATGCTGTATTTGTTACCTGACCAGTGAAAAGATTGTAATCTGCTAAATAGGAAATTCCAGATGAAGCCTTGATACTCTTTCAAAGAACAGCTCCTTAACCATATTTTTTCATGAACATATATTGATTTGCCATGCTCTCGTCTTATACGTTAAGAAAAATGTGTGTGCGTGAGGAAAGAGAGGTCAATAAGTAAATTCCGTGAGCACTGTCTGCATACAGACTGCTTCGTCACACCTGGATTTGACAGTGATCTTCTTTATGTAAGAGCTTCTGTGCACAGTCTCCCTACTTGGCATTTAGGGAATTCAGTGAGTGCATATATGAAAACTTCCCTTGGTGTACTTCTGGTGACTAAATTAGACTACTCTTACGTTAACTTCACAGTGTGGTGAGCTTATGAACCTCCATTAATTTTTACTTTCTGCAAGAGCAACAAATCTCACTTGGATAACTATCTACCATAATTGCAGTGTGCTGAGTCTTTTCCCACTTTTCTTCTTTTCTTTTTTGTCCTTTTTTGACTTTTTTTTTTTTTTTTTTACTTTTAAAGACAAGATAGAAGGCCCATATGAGGAAATGCATTTTTGTGACCCCTAAGGAAAGTGCAGCAAAAACTGGGAGACAGAGGCATCGTGCAAGGAAGTGCCATTTTCTTTGGGAAGAAAACACAATATTTGAGTGTGGGGAGCTGAGTCATTTTAGGATCATTTGTCTATCCTAAATATTTTAAAATAAGCCTATTGGCGTAGAGTCATTGTCAAAAAAAAAAAAGTCTGTCTCAAAGGTCTTTGCGGAGGATGGTATGATGTTTGGAATGATGTTGGTCATACGGATCAGTGTAAACTCTAACAAAACCAAAATTAGACTAGTTAGTGGTACTTCTACAAAACCTACTCAACCATGAGTAAATGGTTAACATGAATAAAAAAGATGTTTTCCCTCCCCCCTCCTTTTTTAACACCTTATATAAATGTATAAATGAGTGTCCGAGCAAGGGATTTCTCTCAGCCACTAGCTATCTAAAAACTGATCTGATCTAAAGAGGTTGCTAAGGCTTTTCCACTCTTCACAGAAAGAAATAAATAACTTCTGAGACCAGTTCATCCCAGCAGTCTTTGACAGGGTTATTATTGAATGGGCTTAATTCTCCTTTCCACTGACCTAGAGAGGGCATAAGAGACTGGCTTAGACTATTAACTGGTAGTCGTTTGAGATGGATTTCCTTTCTCTTCTCCCTCTCTTCCTGAAGTCAGACCAAATTTAAGAAGGCAAGATTGTGTGCTATGTGTAGAACTTTCCCAAACTGCTGTAGTTTTAAGAGCTGTATAATTAAATGATACATAATTGAACCCAATGCAGAAGCTTTTCATATGCTTTATGTAAAATAACAGTGTAACTCCATAGCATGAAGTTTTAGCTGTTTTAAATTCAGATGGATTTGATCCCAGTTTCTTTAGGCTTGGGTCATTAATTCCAGTCCCCCTGCAACTGCAAGCAACCATGCAAAAGACAGGAGATCCAAAACATCTGTTCCATGCACTTTCCAATACCCTTTAACAGACTGATAGATGTATTTTTCAATTTTATACCTATAACATGCAGCAGGAGCAATCAAAGTTATCGCTGACATAAATCTGGCAATTCAATCCAAAATGAATGAGCAGTTCTTGCCAATCTGGGATCCAAGAGATTTTAGTCACAAGCCAGTAGTAATGGACGGACATTCTTGGTGCAGATAATCTTCTAAAGCATTAGAAAAGGTTAAAAAAAAAAAAACACCTCCTAGAAGGCTAATAGTTATGTATTGAAGTTAGTTTAACTGCTGTCCTGAATCAGAAGTCTTTAAGTTACGTATGTTTTGTTAACTAGGTACATTCTTATAATGCAATATGATCTGTTTTTTCAAAGCTAATGGTGCAGTTCCACTGATTACCTTATTTTGTTTCATTAGGTTTGTGCAACACATTTTGTGCTTGAATATTACTTAATTTTGTTTGGAAGAAGTTGCTCAGTAAAAAATGGAACATGAACATCTTAGGAAGATACAAGAAATTCAAGTTTCTGCACAGTATAATGGATTCTTGTCAGCACTACTGCAGAGCAGGGAAGTAAGACAGATGCCTTAAGATTCTTAATGTGCATTTATGCACACTGAGTTACATACTGCTACCAAAGGGCCAAATCCTGAAGTGCCCTGCTTGGATGCACAAGGTCCAGAGGGGGAACTATGCATTTCTGTTATGCAGCAGTGGTAGGGGTAGGTAGATCTGCAGAGACCCCTACCTCCCCACAGGCAAACTTCACACCTTATGCGCTGCAGAGGTCACTTCCGTAGCACATCTCCTGGGTACAGAAAGGAAAAAAAAGAAAAAAAAAAGGAAAAAACAACATAAAGCATGGCTGGTGAGTCTGAAGTGCAAAAATGCAACTATATGTAGCTCAAACACCAGGTGATGAGAAAGGGGCTGGATAATGTGATCCCCCCTCTTCCTATTAAGCAGCCTACCCCATGATCAGCTCTGTACGTCTTTTGGGATTGAGGATTCCTTATACTAGCCATGCTTTGGAGCAGTGCAGTGCCAACAAAGGAAAAGCTTTTTACTTGGGTGTTGCTTTTTTGCTTCAGAATTGAGCCCCCTCGTCATTTTAACTTGATTTATTTAACCGTATCAAGAATATAACTCAAAGAAGTGAACTTTATTTTACTTGAAAAAGCATGGATTGTTACTCTCCAGCAATTGCCTATCATCATGCAAAAAAAATGCCAGTCCAAAAAGGAATTAACAAACTATTACATTTTCTGTTAATGTGTGCTGTGTTCTGTATGAGGCAGTAAGAAAACAGCAAAGTACCCCTGAGAAAAATCTTATTGCAGTTGTGTGTTGTTAGAGAATGGAACTGGAAGAGTACTGCTTTTTATATGGGACTCTTGATGGCTTATAAATACTGTTTTATACTTTTGTTTTATCTTTTTAATAAAGGCACATGTTTTTATTGGTTCTAAATTACCATTTAAACATATTTCAAGTACTTATGAGAAAATTAGTGTTGGATCATACATCTGTGTTAACACACTGAAACTTTGTATGCTTTAGTCTGCCACTGTCCATTCTAAGTGACACTGACTGAAATTGCTAAAGATGAGTGCTCTGTGCAGTGACATACCTTGTTCACAAAAGGCAAAATATGTGTTTCCTGTGTGAGGAATAAAGTCCATCCTAAACTCAAGACCTACAGCAAACAACATTTTTCTTTCCTACTCCTCTGTAGAGAAGACTGCTAAATTATCTTTGGGTGGTATTGGCATTTTGCACCTAGCAGAAGTGAAAAATACTATATTCTTATCTGTAGCTTTTCTGCTGTTTAGCAGGTACTGATCACAAACATGAGTCCTTTTGATGCAAACTGAAGGTAATAGCTGAGTTGGTGATCAGGACAAAAGAACCTATTTGGTTTCTCTCCCAGACTGATTGCTACTTAAGTGCAATATGTTTAGGGTGGAGATACGAAGGTAACAAGTATACTGTAAGGTATGAAACAAGTATTTTGTCTTTGGGAGGCATAAATTGACTGTTTCTTAAATAATATTCTTTTAGTACAAAAATACTTTGAGAAAGGGGACTATATGAACTTATAAGCATGTTTTGGTCACCCTGGAATATTCCTGAGACAGAATTAATGGTTCAAACTTGCATGTTTTATAAAAGTTGCAAAATGTCTCATTAAACGTTATACTAGAAATTTTGCATTTGCTGATTTTAAAACTTACAAAAAACATTTGCTACACAGTATCTGAAAGCTTTAGCTTTTTCCTGTCCAATGTCAAATGAATGTGCTTACGTGAAAACAAGCTGTGAGCAATACTGATGTGTTGAGAGAGAGAGAATGCATCAGCCAAATATCGTGGATGAAGAGAGGGGAGACAGAAGATTTCAAGTTCGGATTGCCCTGCTACCTACCAGAATTCACACTGTCAAACACTGGTGGAATTGTAATGGGGGGCGGGTCTGAACAGCATCTGTCTTTCATTGCATCACTGCCATTACAGCCAAGATAACAAATACATGCAGAGTTGTCTTCTAGCAGAACTAGAAGGAGAATCCATGTCTCTAACATGGTAAATCTTACTGATTCAGCAATACAGCCTGTGCTGCTTTGTTTGTTTGTTTGTTTGTTTGTTCTCTGGCCTGAAGTGCTCGATATACCAATATGAATACATACCTACTGCAGGCTAGCGTCAGTATAGCATGGTTGGTTTCTCAAGTGAGTAAAGTTGAACTGCAGGAAACACTGCACATAAACAGACTGGGCTAAATCCGTGTGCGTTCTCTAGCAAGCTGCGATCTTCTGAAACCAGTTCTTTGAGTATCTGATGGCCCTTTTTTGTGGCTTTTCTTTAAGAGCTGATGTTTCTGACATCTTTATGTGGATCACTAATACCATATTTTATCCCAGATTTTTCTCATATGTCAGATAAGAACAGTAGGAGAGCAGTCTGCTTGGGATACTGTTGAGGCAGGAGCTGCTGTTGGTGTAAAAGCAGGTATTATGGAAAGGTCACTGACAAATATGAAACATAATGATTCAAATGTGACCCTTCCAAATTCACACACACACACACACACACACACACCCCTGTTTTAGAGAACTGATGAGAAACCCTGGTTTGATATGGTGAAACACCATGACACTGAATTAAATTCTCTAAGGGAATTGTATTAGTGAACTCTGTCTAAGGGTCCACCAGTGCGTGGGATGGTGGCCTTACAAGCCCTGGCTGCAGAGGAGGCATTACATCTAAGGCAGGACAACGTCTTCAGTTTTGTCACTTTTAGAGTACTTGTCCTGACAGCTCCCTAGCAGTAAGCAAGGGTGTTCTGTGCTGTGTCAAAGAGTATGATAGGCAAAAGGAGGGAGCAAGCCAAGAGTGAAAAATAACCTTGATGAGGACAAAAAGCATTTTGGGTGTTGAGTTGCAAGCAGACTGTTCCCAGTCATTGCTAGCAGGGGCAGAGGGTCTGTAGGAGTATACCAGTAAGTAGGTCCCTTCAGCCCAGGCCTGTGCACGGAATGGCTCAAACTTCCTGTTAGTGCAGTGAGAAGAGCAGACCTACCTGTTCAGGGAGCAGAGAAGGGCAGGGAGATCCGTCCACAGAAAATGACTGTTACAGCATGCTGGGTCATGTATATTTTGATTTTGTGCTTGCTCTAACCTGCTCTGTATCAGCAAGTATTGAAAATACTGTGATTGTCACTAAGAAATAACAGCTCTTAAGCTTTCAGATCCCTCAAAATAATTGCTATTGCAAGCCAGAAATAATATTGTAGTTACTTTAGTTATTGTAGGGTAGTTGACATTGGCTGCAATCACAAATTGTGCTTTAGTATTTCTTACTGATTTTTTTCTTTAAAAAATAAATATCCACATGCACACAACACACACACACACAAAATGACTTAAACTCCTAGTCTGAGGACAGAAGCCTGACACAGGACGAGATTTCAATGTGAAAATTTCTCCTCAAAATTTATGAAATGTCTTAAGGTGATAAAATAGTCCCTCTGTGGATGAGGCAAGGAGATACGTAATTAGAAAGAAATAATTGAAACCACTTCAGAAGCCTCAGCTAATACTTCTTTTCCCTCTTATGACAATTGATTCCTCTGCAGACTGCACTAGATGACCATAATTGCTGCTCCTACCTAAGGTATATTATGGGAAGGGGGGAGTGAGATGTACGGGTCTCGGTCATAACTGACTTCTTAGAATATTGTCCTAAAATTGTAATGTCACAAGTTAGTTGCACAATAAGCTTTTAACTGAGAACTTGTACTTTAAATTTTCAGAGGGTAGTTCTAGAGGGAGTTCTCGCACTTAGTGATTTGAATAGAAATTAAGGTAACGTTGTTAAACTTTCCCCTTTACTGTGGCATGCCCAGGTACCAAGCCACTTTTGGTACACTAGTTGTAGAAACTGGGCATGTTTTCCAGAGTATTAAATGTGTAAACTCTTGAAGTACTGTTTTTTTCCTTTTGTTTGATCTTGTGTGGCTCTTCTTTATTGTAAATAACCTTTTGGGTTTGGATGCTTCGGTTAAGTTCATTACCTGAAGTTACTTTTATAATAACCATTCAAAGTACATCTGTTCAGTACAACATGAAGTATGGTCCCATTGTAGCTCACCAGAGCCCCAAGAGGAGAACAGAAGCAGCACTTGTAATGGAAAGATTAGCGTCTGTGGCGGATGCATCAAGTTATGCACTTGATCGGACATAAATTAACCAGATCTGCCCACATCTGGAGCAGTGACTGACCATATTTATAAAAAAAATACTTTTCAACTTCACACTATATGTTCAGAGGACCATGTCTAAAATCATACATAACTGAGGGATTAGGGTACGCATTTAAAGAGGCTCCAAATAGCAGTTACTTTGACTGTAAATGCAGATCAGCAAGAGAATGTTTTTTCATAATACCTAGAATATAGTTAGGTGTGCAAGTAAGAGGATCTCCTATCCCTAAACAGCACCAAAGAGAGCAGCTGCATATGGTTATTTATTATAATACTGAACACATTTATTACACTCATTTTATCAATTTATTTTGTATATATAGACAGCTTTTTGTACGCATTTTTCTTAATCATAAAACTTTCATGAAATGTACTGAAAAATGCAAATTGCAGTTAATTTTAATACTGATTAAAACTGTTTGACTGTTTTCTGCAGCCATTACTTGAATCTTGTTTCCATTAGGTAGTAAAGTCTGATGTTTACAAGATTGCTTTCACTGGTTTTAGGGGGTTTCCCCTCCTTTCTTTCCCCTCCCCCTGCAACAAGAAATTGAGAGCACATGCTTAGCAGTCAAGCAAATGTGTTGGGGATAAAGTATTGGGATCACCTTTATTGGCACCACAGCATTAATGGTGAAATGCAGATTCCCTTCTGTTTACACTATTTAGATAACAACTTACTTGCTTAGCATGTTCCTCTCTAACTTGTCCTGTTGCATCAGCTTGAGTATTTTAAGAAACTTAAATCTTTCTGAATTGTAAATATTTAAAATCATAAAAATATCACAGAAATAGGCAACAGTCCCGCTGTTAAAACCTTGCCCCCCTTTTTAAACTTATATGAACTAAACATACCTGGTTATCTTTGCAACTACATTTGTATTTGCCAGCAATAATCACCATTTGCATTAGTCACAGTGTCTCAGCTGTTCTACTTCCATGTAATTATTTTTAATTGTGATGTGTAAATTTGTAATGAGCTGTATTTAAATTTGAAGTGTAAAAGGTAAATATGTAATAATGACACTTACTCTATTTTGTACATTGCAGATAGGAATATTCCTATGCATAAAGAAAACATGTTGCCATTTATAGTTTAATACTTGAAGTAACTTTTTAAAATGGGCTTTTATAAAGGAATTAAATATAAAGTCACATTACTTTGCCTGGAAGTTTCTTCATATTTTTAATTGTACTGTGCAATTTCTCCCTATGTATACTTTTCCACAAATACTATATTAAGCCATTCATAACCATTGGAAGATTGCAATCCAAATTTTATACATTGGTGTTGAGACCTGTTCATACATCTCTGATTACAATTCATGTTTAAGAAAAAGTTGTACCATTTTATGCCCTCTTTTCCAAAGTGATAAAATATTAATGGGTTTGACACTTGACTTCATCAATGAATGCAACATTGACTTAATAAAACTATCTGAAATATTCTGAAAATTGCTTAGATTGCATATGTGTATTAGAACAGTGGGAGAAACTGCCTACATGGGAAACTTTCTTTAACTGCTGGTGGAAATAATAGGACTTTCACAGATTGTAGAGTCCAGCTGTGACAACCTATGGATTACATTCACTCTTGATATATCTTCCAGGTTACTTAAGTCTCAAGAGGAAAAAAAAAAGAAAAGAAAAACCACGTGGCTATTCTTTCAGGAAGGTGTAAGCATTATTTAGGAAACAGACTGCGACTCAAAAAAGTCAGCTGTGTTCCCTTTAGATCAGAATTAATCTCCAAGAGAGTGCAGTACTGACACTGCATTTAAATTAAATTCAACTTTTTTTTCCCCTCAAAGTTTAAAAAAAGGAACATTTTATAATTTTCCATTAGTTCCAGCCTCATACATATATAACTTTATAATTCCACTCATTGATCCTTGCCTAGACTTGAGCCTAATGAAATTAGTACATAATTAGCTTCAATTGGGTCCCAAGTATTAATTTAATTTACACAGAAGTATCCCTTCAGAAAGGATAATGACCAGTAAGAGCCATTTTATCGGTACAAGCAAATAATCCCTTTCATCATAGCAAGTATGTTCTAGCTTTCAAAAAACAAATTAGTGAAGCTATAAATCCAGTTCACATCATCACAGCACTTGGAAACTTGCACTGTTTTACAAGAAAAGTAGAACAGATGGTAGAGAGCCACACAAAGGACTTCTTTTTCTAATGAGCCAATAATAAGAAAACATCGTATTGTTTTGCAGGACTACTTTTAATGTAAGATTTCATACAGCATGACGAAGGAAAGGTTTTCAGAAAAGTCTCGTTTGTCATCCACCCTTCATTATTACACTGAATACAAAACTACCATAACAGGTACATAACAGATTCCATGGTAGCGCACAACACGTCCAATACAAATACACTGTGTCATTCAAGATGTCCACTTTTTCGATACATTTAAGTGGTTCAAATGATCCCTGATATATCTATGCTCAGGAAACTTGGATGTTAGCAGGGTTCTGAAAGCTTCCCATTTTGCATGTCTCCCTTCTGCATTATGATTGTATTCCTGTTCCTGTGTCAGGTAAGGTCGACTCAGCCAATATTCATTCTCTGCTTCAATTTCCAACCTTCGGATCATCGCCTGCTTCATTGAAAGGGTAACCGCTCTCGGTCGCCTGTATTTTCCAATCCATTGTTTTCCAGGAATTCTCTTTCGGAGTAATGCTGTTGTTAAAAACATTATACCTTAAAATAAAAGCAAAAAGATATAAAATACCCATTATCTTAGAGGAACAAATTACAAATTTAACAGGAAAAAAAGAAAAATCCCCACATATTTATTCCCCTGCCTTTTCTCTAGCTGTTACAAAGCTTAAAGTTCAGAACCTGATGTTGACAAACAACTACTATGTATGGTAGACAGTACAATGACAGACATATTGGAAACTTAAAAAGGAAAAAAAATAATTTAGCCAGAGTTTCACTTAATTACCCTTACACTGAAATTATAGCATGCCCTCCATATGTTATCAAAAATCCAAAGGATTCATTGTATTCCTTATTACTTCAAATAGCTAATTACACTGTTAAAATTGGGAGTATTTCTTGTTTCAGCTAGATATGGGTTCTCATTATGGCCTTCTCTCAGTATTTAAAAGTTTCCAATTAGAGTCTCTCTACATAAGCTTACTAGTATGTACCATTACTCAGTCTCATTTCTGAACTAGTAGAATAAACCTTGTAGAGAAAGACAATATCCTCTATAATACTAACTAGCATAACTAGAAATCATTAATATGGTTTCCAACATAATCCACAGGTGTGACAAAAGGGTAAGAAAGGCCACGCTAAATTTACAGTAAATACAGCTGCTCTTTATTAACCTTTTTATTCGTCCTAAACAACCTTAACTCCTAAATCTCAGGTGTTCATAAAACTGTCAAAGCGGCCAAACACTTTAACTCGACCCTACTGCTAAAAGAAGCCACCCCCGCCTTACCCCGTTCCCACGGGGCAGCCGCGTGATGACTGTTCAACTCCCTGATCCGAGTTAACGCTGAAGCTCTGGGGCTCTGCGGGGCAGCTGCCGGACCGGCACTGGTACCGCTCGGTTCCCGGCTCCCCTCCCGGCCCGCACCGGTGGCCAAGGAAAAGGGTGTCCTTCACCCCCACTGCCCCGTCCGCCGCCGGGGCTATCTCCCGGCTCAGGGGACAGGCCAGCCCGAGGGACACGCGGCCACGTCACGGCTGAGAAGCGGAGAGAGCGGCCGCAGCAGCGCTCCGAGCCCCGCAGCTAACACGCCCTTCCCCTCCGCGACTCACCAGCTCCGGTAACGGCTCCAACGCCCAGAGAGCAAAACAAGATGGCGCCTCAGCCTAGCGGGCGTTGGGCCCGTCTCGCGAGACTGCGTGCCCTGCCGCTAGGCGGGCGGGGCCTCGCGGCGCCCAATGGGGTGCGAGGTGCCCGCAGGTTCGAAGCGGGCGGCGGCGCGCGGCAACGGCCTCGCGGAAGCAGCGCGCGGCGGCCCCGACCCCCGCGCAGCCGTTAACAGCCGCTCGCAGGCGCCGCGTCCAGCGGCGGGCTCGGCGGCGCCTGCCGGGTGGTGCTGGCGCCGTCCCCCCTCGGTCTCTCTGCTGCCTTCCTTCCCGCGCGCGATGGATGTGTCGAGGGGCTTCTTCGGGAAGCTGCGCGCTTTAGCTCTTACGCTGGAGAAGGAGGCGAAGCAGCTTGAGCGGGCTCTGCGCAGGGAGGACCCAGGTAAGCGCCCGGCCCGCCTCGCCTCGCCTCCCTGCCGGGTGTCGCCGTCCCTCGCTCTCGGCACGGCCGTAAATCCTGCGCTGCGTTTTGTCATACCGCTCCTTCCTCACAGGGAGCAAAGCGATTGTTTCGAAACACTTTGTAGCTGTCCTAGGAGGGGGGAAAGTAGTGATTCAGCCGTCTGCATGCTTGGTTTTAAAGCGTATTTCATCTTGTTCCTTCACGTTGCAATTACGAACACTAAAAGCATTGTATGTTATTAGGCTAAAGTGTCTTCTCCACACTTCTTAGTAGTCCCAGTTGCTTCTGATCGTTGTCTGTTATTTTACTCGTATGCTGTACATCACTTGAGCAGTCCATATCTCTGTAAATTGCTTGAATTATTCAGGCACCAGTAATCAGGGGCTAAGGGTCTGCTGAGTGGGATGTTGGACCGAGTCGAACTTCTCTGTCAAGGGTTATATCCTGAGCATAAAATAGGAGATTACAGGCAAATACTAAAATACTTGTTTGCATGATGATAACTTGTTTTAGAGCATCATCAACCTTTATCAAACGTTTTCCAAATTTATTTGTATCACAATAAAGTAGACTTTGTAAAGCAGTTTGAAGGAGGGAAAAAAAGGTGTAGTCTGGCAGATGCTGGAGAAGGAGGAGTACTTCTCCAAACGTGTGACAGCACAAGTACAAAAGACCAAATTGTTTGTTAGGACTTTGATGCATCTTAGAGCTATTTGTAATAGATTTGTTGTTTGTTTCTTTGTTTGTTTGAATTTTCTTCCTGCAACAGTTTGGATTTTTCCCTTTTCGTAAGTCTCTTGTGTATAGATTTATTTGTTATTTCCTGGCAATCCTGCACACCTTGGCACTTAGTTTTATTTGACGTCTAAGGTTCAACTGAAAAATGTAAAGCTAACACTGATCACATCTAGCTAAATAAGACACCTTCTCTTTCCCCCTCTCTGTTCCCCTCCCCTTTCTTTTTAATCTCTGGATTTTCTCTTTCTAATCAGCTCCCTGCACAGCTCACAAATGGTCCTGTGTTCCAGGACTTCTTTGTCCCCTCCTTACACAGATGTTGTCTGAGGAAGAGCACACATCTCTTACCTCCTTAGCTGGTGGGTCTGACTTCTCCAAGGAAAAAGAAGCCCAGGCCTGATTGTAGTGTGGATTCATCTGGCAGAGAAATTGCACCTTTCTTGGCATTCTGTTGCACAGAAGAAAGGGAGAAAGAAGTAGAAGTTTTTACGCAGCCACAATGCACCTAGGACACGATGCACCCAAATCCCAGCCTTTGGCCTTTTTTGTCGTATTCCTGTCCTTAGGTTGCTTCCAGAGAGAAGGAAAAACTCAGGAGAGAAGAGGGGAAAGGAGAGATGAAATCCAGGGAATTCTCACTGCCTCCCTTGAGAGCGTATTCTGATGCGCTGCTCTCCCAGCTGGAGAACTGCTGTTCTCTTTGGGGGGATGTTGTAATCTCCATAGCATATACTACCTTTTTGTAGGTTACTTATTAATTCCTGTCCTGCTTTTTAAAACTGGAGAAGACATGCTTTGACTTTATAACAGTAGTGAGAAAGCACAGTGTGATTAAAATACTGTATTTTTAGCAGCCTTTACAGATAAAATACAGTAATTGCAAATAAGAACGTTTCTGTATGACTAATGAATTCTTCATGGATCATGGTTTAGGAGCTTGTGATGTAGTGTATCCCCTCTCAAAATGGGAAGGAAAATCTCCGTGGGGCAGGGGGGTATAATATACACAGGGGATGAATACTAGCAGCCTGAAGGAAACCCATTAACCCACTGAGAAACTGAGTTTCTTCTGTGGCGATGGGGACTGCTGTGCTCTACCCCCACCTGGCAGGGACAGTCCTCTGGGTTGTTCACCAGCAATCATGCAGGATGAAGGCATCCAAGTGTTTCTTTCTCAGCTTATCTGAGCCTCCTCCTTTCTGATATTCCTCCCGTAGGGCTCGAGGAGCTGGAGAATATCCCCAAATAGCACTTTCTAAAAATAGGAGGGCAGAATGTAACAATAATTTGAGCTAATTTTCATATTTTTATTTAAGATACCTATTAGAAAATTTTGTTGTGAATTCTTATATCCACATAGTAAATTTCTTAATGTGTTTGGGAGAAAAATCCCTGAAGAAGTAATAACAGAACCATACTTCAACTCGGTCATCCTCTTCAAAGAACTAGTAACAAAAATATCAGAAATGGAAATAGAATCTTTGAAAGTAAATTAAAACAGTCACCAAAGTAGTTATGGTTTTGTTCACATTCAGTTCCTTTAAATAATGTATTCCTTACGAGGCATTTTTATTTTGCTAACTTGAACTTAAAAGCAGAATATAATTTAATTTATGAATTGCAAGTTAGCACTGTACTTTTCTGCATCTTCTTTTTTTTGTTGTTGTTGTTCTTTTTCTTTTGTGTTGTTCTTACTATACCTTTCTCCAAGGCTAGATTTGATGACTTTGCTGGCTTGCAGTGCATGTCCATAGCAATTACTTATAATCAAAGAAATAAATTAAGGAGGGAATAGAGATTCTTGTTTCTTTAGAATACATTTTCCATTAGATTTAACTTAAGGAAAGTTCCTTCAACTGAATGGGCTAAATACTTATGTGGAAAGAGGTATCGCCTTAATCAAAATTGTATCCTTTTTTTTTTTTTTTTTTTTCCCCTCCAACTTTCATTTTGGCTTGCTTAATGCGTAAGGATAACTTTCATTCAAAACGTTATTTCTCCATCTCATTTGTTTACAAGATGCCCACGACTGCTTTTCAACGTTGTCTCTTCGTGTCAGTGCTTGGTGCAACCAAAGAATCTTACTCACTTCTGGCTTTGTCAAACATGAGTACTGCAACTGCTTTCCTGTGTATTCTTGCTCCTACCACATCATCCGTACAACCAGAATTAACTACTGCGGTCTCTCTCGCTCGCTTTTTTTTTTTTTTTTTTTTTGATTTTGGGGTTTTGTTTTGTTTTTTAAGCTTCAATAGCTTTATTTTGTTTTAAAAACATCCATGAATCTGCACTACTTTAAGGGGAAATCTAGATTGTACTTGTTCCTAATCTTCACTTCGAATTCGGTTTCCTTTGCATTTCTTCACTGATGGATTGCACACTGGCTGGACCCGGTCAGCGTGCAGTAGTCAACAACTTGAAGTTCAACTGGCAGTCACTGCACTAGAGGGCAGGGTGCCATTTAGACTTTAACGATCTGAAGAAATGAGCTGATGTAAACTTCATGAAGTCCAACAAAGGCGAAGTCTTGCCCCTGGGCCAGAACAATCCTATGCATGAGTGCAAGCTGGGGACCAGCTGGCTGCGTAGAAGCTTTGCAGAAGAAGATCTGCGACCCTGGTCAGCTAACTTGGGATAACCACAGAGAGCTGCGTTAGCAAGATACTAGCCAGCAGGTAGAGGAAGGTTGTTACTCTCCCCTTCTTGGAGCTTGTGAGGCTGCATCTGGAATACAGTGTCCGGGTTTGGGCCCTTCCAGAACAAGAAGGTTTGCACAGGCTGGTGTGGGTCCAGAGAAAGCAGGCCACAATGCCTGGGGGGTTGGAGCTCATGAGGTACAAGGGGACGGTGAGGGGACTGGGCTTTTTCAGTCTGGAAAAAAGGCATCTGAGGAGGCTCTAATGGCAGTCTTCAACTCTGTGGAGGGAGGTTACAGAAAAGTTGGAGCCAGACTGGATTTATCACTTTCTTGTCTTTGCTTTGCTGTATCTTGTCACATACCTGTTTTTCTCTTTTGTATTACTTATTTGCATTATTTATTTCACTAGAAACCAAGGTTAATGTCTGCTTTTGACTGCTGCGTGTTTAAGTGTACAGTACTAGTATCTGCCTGCATGCAGATAAGTCAGGAGAATTCAACTTTTTGCTGATATGTTTCAGGGGTGTCTTATCACTCCCCCCCCATCTTTTATAAATTTCAAGTTCAAACTCTTTAATGGGTTAAAATTTAACATAAATAATCCTTTACTGTCTTGGACCCTACCTATTGTAGCAACATCTGACATATATTACTTTTTACAGTATTAGCTGGGACAGTAAAATGGAAGTCTGCGCAGTTTTGTCTGTGTAGTTTAACCATCCTGTGCAAATTGCAGTCTAATGCTGCACAAGGTACTTGATATACAGTATAAGCTAGTTCCTCTTCACTTTCTGTCTTGACTCTCCACCTCTATCATATGATTGTAGGAGATTACACACTGAAGTAGTATGTACTTGCATGCTAAAATACAAATCCTCCTTTTCTTTCAAAACCTTTTTATGTGAATGTGCACGTCAGACTCTGAAGATGAATCTCCAGTAAGAGTCTTACATGACCTGCATTGCGAAGTCAGGACTCTGAAGGTAATGTCTTCAGTTACTTGCTTCCTTGAAATATTGTTGGGAGGAGAGGGGTTCCATAAATTTATAGTTATACTTTAAACAGTATGCCACTATACAGTTTTAGTAGTCAACAGTTCTGACTCTAATTTTTATTTGTTTACCTGTAAGTCCTCATAATGGTTCTGGAAGTACTGGGCAGTGTCCAAGAAAGTTTTGTGCGACTTGCAGTACACTTAGCTGCACTTGTTAGTTTGCAGTCAGCGTTGTCACTGCTCAGGTAAGTAGGGGATGAAGGTGACAAGGAAACTGTAGCTGTCCTGCTTTAGGGGACCAGGATTCACGAGCAGCTGCTCTCTAGAGAAAAGTTATACCTGTGTTGGTTCAATGACTAGCATTTAGAATAAAGCAAATCTTCACAGAAAGTTCTGTACCTTCAGCCAAACTTGTGAAGAATGCACTCAACTTTTTGTCATTAATAGAAGTAGGAAGAATAGGCTAGAAGAATGGGCAAGTGTATGGGTAACTGAGAGAGAAGCTAGGGTATCAGTTTGAGGTTTATCATCTGTCTCCACTAATTCCTTGTGCCCAAGTAGTGAAAATCCAAAATAATTATGTAAGTTATGTCCTTTTTTTTTTTTTTAATGGAGTAAAAATATATATTTTTGAGAGGTTACTAACAAGTAGTTACACTGTGAACTGTCCTCTTAGTTTAATTTCTATAAACTTTTGTATGCTCATGCCCTATATATTCCTGATACTTTGTAACCCAGTTTTCAGGTATAGACAAGACCTAAATTTTCCTCCCTACCCTCATATGAATTGAAGTTTAATAGCTATTCTCAAAAAAACTTCATGTATAAAGAACTTCCTGGTAGTGATTTGAAAACCCATATCTCTGTCTTCCCCCCACCTCAAAAGGGAGATGTTAACACCAGTCTTGATAAGAGTTGCTCTGAAAGGCAAGAAATTCAAGACTTTATGAAGGCGAGTGAAATACTGATGCAAAGAAATGCAGCAGATCTTGGAAAAATAAGAGAGCTGTTCCAGAAATATGGCTATAAACCACCTGTCAAAGACTCCACAGGTAATACTTCTTTTCTGTCTTGAGTAATACATATGTTTAGAAAACATGTTAGCAAATATGTTGTAATAACTTGGAGAATTACCCTATTTCTGCTTCTCTTGTGTGAGACACTGTGGTAGATCTATCTAAATTAGTTCATATTCGTATGTAGTTACTCCTTCAACTTAAACCACCATACGAGAAATTTTAACTTAATGTGTTTTATATCGTAAGTGGGACAAGATGAACACATACAGGGCTTAGTGACACATGATAACCCATGAAGCTCTAGTAGCTTGATCATTGGGAGGGGGGGAATCATTAATCCAGTTATAAAGTGCAAACTCTCCAGTATGAAAACACCAGTTGAGTCAAAGGAGTCCAAAATAATATTACTGTCTATACTACAGATACCACTGTCTGACTTGAGGGCCTGATCTGTCTTTAAGATCCCTTTGTCAGGGCATGCCTTAACCTTCACCTGAGTGTTATCCAGTAATGACACAAAACAGAACTGTGGCCATGGACCATATTCACCTGAGAGTTAAGCTGTTACAAGTATTTTACAAAGATATGACTGTAAACAGAGTGCTCTAATTTTATAATACTTTCCCTTTCTTTGTCCGCTTTTAGTGAAGACTCCAAATAGTGCTACAGGGCTAACTTTTTCAAGATATATTTTTAAACTAAATGTATCTGTTTACATAATACATAAGAAGGTACTACCTCTGTCATTATTTAAAATAGCTTTTCTTTCGCTTCTTATATCGTGCAGGAATTCACAAATGTTTTGGGCTGTTTTAGTTTGTCTAACTACAACAATGTATGAATGACACATTTGCTTAGTTCTACAGTGGGCTCTTCTGGTTATTTAAAAAACAATTTTCTTTAGGCACTTTTAGTTGCTGCTGCTTAACTTTTCTTCAGTACTGTTTTTCAGAAGAATGAGCATTCTAGTACTATATCTAACCTTTTCTCTTTTTCAAAAACCACTTTCATATGTGTATATATGTGTATAAAATTTGTTTCCAACACCATTTATGTTGTACTTTTTAAATAAGTTTATACTTTTGCACTGAAATAAAAACATGAAAAATATTTATGTTTAAGATCAGCACTTGCTGCCTATTCCATTCAGGGAGGTGAATTCTATTAAAAATGGACTTGTATAGAATTTTCAGTTTCTTCTCTTTCTAAAAATAATATATACCAATAGATGGAAATTAATGTGTAACCTATGTTATAAATATAGCTTAGTCTGATATGAGCTTTTGATATCAGTTCTAACTTCAGTTTCAGCACTTTAAAATGAGAGAAGGAATCTATTTTATACCATAATCAAGAAATTAAAAATGTTGAGTATTGTTTGGGGTGGGGGGGAGGGTGACATGGGACAGCTCCCAATTTATAATATAAATTCCTAAAATTGAGACATTTGACTCTCTTTTTTTTTATTAACTTTTGTCAAACAGATGAGGAAGAGGAGGAAATTAACAGTCAATCAAAGGTGTCTGTCCAGAATAAATCTGATCAAGAGAAAGTAGATGATGTACCTCATCTTCCTGCTTGTACTGAGAAGCCACTGGTCCCCAGAGACCCTCTGCATCACCCCCAACTTTCTGATTTTGGTCTTTCACAATATGCTTTCTCCAGGTCTTGGAGTGCATTGAATGGACAGCACCCAACAAATGCACATCAAGAAAATTCAAAAAACAGGACTCCGCTAAAAACACAGGCCCCCTCTATTTTGCCCAAAACACCAAAATGTATGCTAAGGATGGATGACTATGAGTGTTTAACACCAAAACTTGAACATTTTGGCATTAGTGAACATACCATGTGTATGAATGAAGATTATACAATGGCACTTATTCATAAAACTGCTCAGACAAGCAAAAAGTAAGTAAATTATTTAAGTTCAAATTTTTTCTCTCCCAAATTTTCTGTAGTTTCTTCTTGCTATGCTAATTTCTTGTTGCTCTTACCTTTTCTTTTTTTTCCTTTTGCAAACATGGTTTTTTGTTTTCCTTTGTTATTGCCTTCTAGTCAGGTAGTCCTGTGTTTATATCCAACTCTCTGCATGTCTTTTCAGATCCTGTTTGCAGTGCCAAATACTGCTATGATACGCATCTTGGATATACTCCTTCCATTTACTGTGCCATTGTAAAAATCTCCCATATACAATCTATTTAAACTGGAAAAATACAAAGCATATCTATCATCTTTTGCTTTCCCTAACCTCAGATTTAAAGTTTTTAAAAGCTGTAAGAACGTAGCACTGGAAGGAACTTCTGAAGCATTCAGTTAAATGCCTTATTGTAGAAACACATTGTATTCTCTCTCTTATATTATCCAAAGCCACACTGCAAGTTCTTTTTGCTCCAGTCAGTCTACTTTTGTTGAAAAGACTGTTTCAGATTTTTATTGTTCTAATGAAAATTGGAGAAGGGTTTTTAACCATTGCATCAGGAAGGGCTTGAACACCTTAACAGCAGAAATATTTTTCTATGCTTCTAAGGCAATGTAAAGGTAAATAGATAGTGCTTTTCAAATTATTGTTAGAAACACACTCAATTATAAAAGTTGACACTATTTAAGAGAAACCTACTGTTTTGCAGTTTAATATTTGTGTTTAGAGGAAATCTAGCAGAAAAGAACCATATTAAAAATAATTTGTGGAAATAATCATTCTGCATTAAAAAAAAAAAAATCTCTGATAGTTGCAATACAGATACTGTGGTGTGAAAATCTTCTGAGCCTGCCAAGTTTGGTGGTTTCCACCCCCCAGGATCTAACTTATCATAATGGATAAACTTTGAGTGTCATTCTCTTTTTAAAGCTCACTGAAATTATTTTTAAAAAATGTAAAATTGAAAGGTAGATTTTATTTTAAAACAGTTTTGGGGATTTCTGAATAGTTATGTAAGTTCTGTAAGGTTTATAATGCTTCATATTTTTGAAATTTGAAACAGAAACTGAATAAATCCTGACAGATACTAATTCCGAATTAATCCATCTCAGAGAATACTCTAAAAATAATTTCAACTTATTGCACAATTAGAGATCTTTTGATATCCATAACTTTTTACATGTCTTTTACTTCATTTCCTATTTAACAATAATTGTTTTAAATATGATCTTCAGCTTTAATTGTGGCCAAAATATATACATGGATACATGACAAATTTAGATTCCATTTCTGTGGTTTCTGGTGAAATGATTAGAGTACGTATGTTTATAAACAGCACAAAAAACACGCTAGCAGTCTTCCGTACCCCTAATAATAAAGTTAAAATTCTGTAGAGAATTAAATATAACATGACTGCTCCTTATCACATCATCATTGTTAATCAGCAAAATAGGTGGGCACACAAGCAATAATGTGAATAAAGCTACACATTGATTCAGAATTAGGGGCGTGTGTCAGTGGTAATGATGGGAAGTCGTTAGTGTTAAAAGGTTTTAGCCTATTTACTTGCTTTGTTTGTTTTGCAGCTTTCAGTTAGTGTTAGCTTACAGCTGATCTGAAATATTGAAACGATTTAGGGGCTTGTTGCCTCCAAAAAGCACTCATCCTACCTCTTAGTGAGAGGATGCAGCTTGTTGAAAGAGCAGGACACTAAGCCAGCAGAAAGTGAAGGTATTTTTTTTTCCACTGGGTAATGGGTGGAGTCTGTTCCCAGAGGATTGGACAGGCACAAAACCCAGAACAAGTGAGGTGGCATCATACCTGCAGCTTCCAGGTACAGAGAGGGAGAATGACACTGACTTTCTTGGGGACAGTCCTGGCCTTTCATGGCCCTTGCTTGTGCCAGCTAGGTCTCATACCTCACTAAAATCTGCCTATCAGCTTTGTGCATTGTGTGAAAAACACTTTGAAAATCATCCCAAAGTCCTTACAAATATTTAGCAGATCTCATCTCTGCCAGCTGCTTGTTTTTAGCGTTTCCATTTTGAAACAGGTGAAGAGAATATTTTGCACACACCTACTACAAAACTGAAAACAGAAGTAAATAGGAAAGAAAAAAGGAAAGTGTCTGCACAAAAGCACTTGTTGTAATACTTGCTCCTATACATATTAAAACTAAAAATAATACAATATCAGGTATTTTATAATACTTCCAAAAAAAAAAATGACCTGAAAAGTGAGATGTTTTTTCCCTAACTCACTGAAAAAAGTAGCACCTCAAAATTCAAGGTGTGGTCATTTAAATAAAATATACTACTTGAAAAAGATTTTTCTTTTCAGTTAGGCTTCTTGTAAAGGAGGTTTAAATCTGGTTCTCATAGTTCAGATAATCTTTTAAATATTTAAAAATGTTTCTTATATATGCTTCTGTGTAGAGTTTAGGTAAAGCTTTCACATTTTGCCTGGCATTCTCTCTGGACTGCCTACACATACACCCTTCTTCTGCTGGAATATATTGAACATGAAATTTTTTTCAAAATTCAGTTTCCAGTTTCAGATTTTGTGCAATTGATATTCAATGGTTTTTTTTCATTCTGTAGCTGGTTAGTGATTAGCATGAGTAATCTTATTTAAACTTAAAACTGAATTAAAAATTCTTCAGTGTTCAAAATAATGTTAGTAGGTCTAGAGCAAGAAAAAGAAAAAACACCCAGAATATCAAATGAGTTGATATGGGTCTTGTGAGAGTGTTAAAAATTTACTTTTCTCTGAAGATTACTTTTGTTTCTTCTTTCAGTAGCGTGTTGGTAAACTGTGACTGAAAGATTAGACAGAAACAGGTCTGTGTTTTCAGCTTGCCCACTTAATAGCATTTGTGGCCCAGTCAAGAAAATTCCCATACAGTGCTAGACTTCCTGCGATGCTTAGAGGTGTGAAACACCTGTGAAATCCAGTCACCATAAGATGAGATTTTTCCACTGACTATCTTTGTCAGTCTTCTCTTGTTAATTAGAATTTTGCCAGCAACAGGCAATTCAAAATAAAATGAACTGTCCCCATAATACAGATTTGAGCATCTGGGACGAGAAAGTTGAGCCTACTTTGGACTGCTTATTTGTTTAATGCCTTGGATTAAATTCTCTTTGAGTATTTGATAATGTGTGGATGGACTGCAACATTTGCATGCTACAAATTGCAGCAGTAGAATTGGAGATCATAAATTATTTGAGGAAAAGAATTTAGACTTGCATGTTGATTGACAAATACTAGCAAAGTGATCAAGTTGCCAGTATTCCTTTAACTGCGATTTCTTCATACTACTTGAGAGTTAATTGTGGGTTTTGGCATTTCACTTCAGCTTGCCTAAGAAAGATGATCATGAAGTGAATGTAGCAGAAATGACATCCAGGGAAATCATGGTTACTCCTGGGCCAAAAACAAAAGAGACTGATGGGAATGGTAAGTTAAAAATATGTAAAATAAATATACATAAGCAATTTGTACATACTGCATTTGTTAACACTTTTTAAACTGTATTTATTAAAGATTGTTAATTCAGGCCCAGTTATTATTTGGATACTAAATGTTCAGAAAATTAATAGGTACAAAAGTTGGTGGCTTCTGTGGGAAGCCTTTTTGCCTCAGTGTATATCTCTGTTTATTCTTCTACTAATGCCTGTCTAGAACTATGCAGAGGGATCAGTCACTTTGTAACTGCAACTTTTCCTCATTTATAATAAAAAGACTATTATGCCAACTTAGTCTTTTTTTCCAAGAATGTTCATTAGATCTATTTAAAGCTAAAAAGTCAAAAGAATAGGAAAGAAACTACTTAAAAAGAGGTTAACCAGACACTGACTTAGATCTTTCAAGAGAAGCTCTGCAATTTCTTAGAGGGGAGATGTAATATATTCTCTTGGAAAATAAATGAAGGTCTCAAAACAAGCATGTTGACAACTGTGTATACGAAAACTAAAGAAATGTTGATTTAAGCTGGGCTTTTTCAGTTATGTACAATAGTGGAACTAGATTCTTGTTGTTGTTCTTGCTTGCTTTCGTTGCTTTTAGAAAGTAATTTGTATGTAATTTGTATGTTTCTTTGTTATCAGCTAAAATGATACAGGTGTTGTAGTATAAGTAAATAAATCCGTGGAAAGTTAATACACTTAGAAAACTGAACTGAGACACTGGAGCTGTTAACAGTTTATCCATCCAACCATATTGCCGTGTGTGTTGTCTTCCCCCCCACCCCCAGCAGCTGATTGTATGGCTTCTCCTCTGATACCTGTATTCTGTACACCGGGTGTGAAAATCCCTTCCAGAACAGATGGTATGGTGTTATCGAAATCACCAGAGACAAATGAAATACGTCTTCCTAGTCATACAGGAACTCCACCACTTCCAGATTTTGAAACAAGATGGCTAAAAATAGAAACTAAGGTAGTAAGTAACAATTATATACTTTTTTTTTTTTTTACATATTTTAGCGTAATTAGAGATTTTAAAATGTCAAATTGGGATTCTTTTACCATACTACTTTTTCTTATGTCATTGTGGAAGATCTTTTTAACAGCAATCTTGTAAGAATATTTATTAAATACTTAAGTAAAATAACTGAAGGTATTTAAAACCTTTTATGCAACATGTAAAGCAGGGGGAAAAGACTGAGTCAGTGACGGAAAATGATGCAACAAATAAGCTATACATAGAAGATAGCATTCCATCTGCTGTAAGCTCTGATGAATATCTTAAACATTTTGAAGACCCTTCTCCTCCCAAAATAAAGGACTATGAGCATTTAATTAATACTCCTCCACCGCCAGAAATAACAAGAATACCAGATGATGTTCTACAGGTTAGTTAATTTTGTTTTGTTTTGCAACAGTCTTTAATGTCAAAATAGTGATATTAAAAGGGCTTATTTCTATCAAATTTTGTTCTTGAAAGAGTTGTCTTGCATTTTCAACTAAGTAGCAACCATAATCCTGTTTTGAGTTCCTAGATAATTATTTTTATTCCTTCTTAATGTTTCCTGTAGATTCTGTCAAAGTATAATCAAAAAATAGACTCTTCTAAAGCCAAGAAGATGGAGACCAAAGCAGGAAATACTACAAGATTTGAAAGTAATTTCACAGATTATTGCAACAAAGAGAACAGGTATGATTAAATTTTAAGAATGTGGCTAAGTAATTGAATTTGGAGGAGTTATGGAAGATGCTTTAATGCACTTTAGAAAATCATGCAGTTGTTTGTTCTTCAGCTACCAAAATAATTCTGGGGTGACTAAATAATCAATCTTTGGCATACTGTCTGACTGCCTTTATTGTAAAGAACAAATACCATAATTGATTGTGTCTGAATCCTCCCAAGTTAAAAAATCAAATGAAGATAGAATTTTACTGTTTTATCTGTAGGCATATTTTGCTTTGTGGGAATCAAAGCCCCAGTGAATGCCTTAAGCCTTTTTCTGATTAAATTTGGGCAATAAAACTAGGGCATGGGGGAAAACTATATAAATGATGCAGCCAATTACACGGTCATTTTAACAAATAGTAAGTTCTCTGAAATGCAAAACCAATACTTTATAAACAATACGTGAGATGAAATTAGCCTACAGTAAGTATGAATAATATTTGAATAATGGAAAATAAGTTTAAAAAAAAACTGCTACAGAATTGAAAGTTCTGTGACAACTTGATCAAGTACAGATATTTCACACACTCTGACATTCCTGATTCACTGTAAGGTATATTGCACTTGTTGACTATCTGTTAAACTTGGCTTTGGTTCCGATTATTTGGGTAAGAGGTACAAGGAAAGTGTGTGCATTTCCATGATAATCACAACAACCCTAAATGAGAAGATGAAAAGTAAATATCTTTATTTGCCTGGAGTTGGAATCCATTTGAATAACCAAACAGAGGAAAGCTTTTATTTAGCTGACCCTTTTTTCTTGTCAGACAAGACACTAAAAACAAGTTTTCAAAGTTTGTTTATTCTGTTAATTCAAAATATGATTGAGATGTTAAATTTATGAACTCTTCTGGATATATTTGCAGAGGATATCCTGAATTTATCAAGCCAAATGTTTGAAATCAAGCTGGTGACCATGCTGAGCCTGTTTCACATTCATGGAGCTTATCACTGAATTGTAGCAAGTTCAAAAAGCAAAAGATAATAGAAAATAAGGGGGGGTGGGGGGAAGGTAAAGAACCGTGTAAAGGAAGGCCTTTTTGTGGAGAAAGCTTGATGTGGATCAACTTGTTAAAACTAACAACTTTGTGCTTAAATTTTTAATTGAAATTACTGATAAAAATATCATGTGTGTTGTTTTCTATATATATATATATATATGCTTCAAAGAGGACTGGGGCCATGTACTGTTTAGTACTTCTCTTGCAATTACATTTTATTACATAGACATCATGTTAGGTGCTATGTATGTGTCCCTTTTGACAGCCAAAGGGCAACAGTCTTGAATATGATTTATCTGAAAATATTGTGCAATTGGTACTGGTTGTGTATCTGCTGTGTCTCTGGCCGCTGGAAAGATTTGCGGGCATGTAGGTGATTGCTTTACTCTCCCCTGTGCTGTTGCCACATGAGTTTCTTAAGTGGTGGTGTCATTTTCAATAATGCAAATACCTTCATTTAGTAGCTGACCAAACTTAAGCTCTCAGACCTGTTTGGTGGTTTTTTGGTATCTGGTAGTCATAGCAATTGGCACTTTTTCCATCAGAGACTTCACTCCTGTCCAAAATAAATCCTAAGTATGTATCCTTGTTCGGAGCCAATTTGCCCTTACCAGTGTCAGCTGGTAAGTCATGATTCCTCTGAGTAACTCCAGTACTGCTCTTAATCAGTTGTATGTGGTCTTCTGTTGACTGTCAAAATTTTGTCACTCACATACAGGCATGCAACAGATGAGAATGGATTAACTGGCTCAGGAGATGGGGAGAAGTGTGTGCTATCCTTTTAAGTCCTAAGGACATGCAAATATCTGGAGATGCCTGGAGGTATTTGCCCGGCTGCTTAGAGGGACTTGCCCTGGCTAAATCTAGCAAGTATAGGAGCCTTTTCCCTGCCATTCCAATCACTTTCTGCGATAGGTATAGGTCAAACTAACCAGAGAACTTGACTTTCTACTGATTCTGACCTGGGCACGCTGTCACTTTTCTGTGCCAGCTTCTGCTTAAAAATAATATGTATTGTTGTATGCCACTTTCTGAGTCTGATCAATACTTTGAATGCTAAGTAAATTTCTTGTCTCAGATGCTATGCGGCTGCTTGGAAAAATCAGATTCTACTGTAATAAACTTGCTTGTTCTACCCAACTTCATCAAACAGTGAAGGCTAGATGTACTTCCAGCATCTTCATAGATGAACAAGTAGTTGACAGACTAGCCATTGAATTTCATGATCCCGAAAAGGTACAAAATATTTTTGAGAGCAAGAATCCTTGAAGCAGGCAGACTTGCCAACACTGAGCAGGAGGGGTTTCATAGCCTGCATTCTCCCTACGCAGAACTCCATGGCTGTTTAAGCTCCAAAAGAGCTGGTAAGTGTGATTACCCAATTTGCCTAAGTTTGAGAACAGCTTTGCACTGCACTATCTTCCCCCCATTGGAGGATCATACTGTTATACCTAGCAGTGTTTGGGTTCTCACTGTGAGCCGCTTGTATCATCTTTCTTTTTATTGCACGTGAAACAATGCTTTTAACTGTTTTATAGCTGTTTCATTAACTAGTAGGAAAGAGTGATTCAGCTGATACTTTGAGATACAGTTTTTCAAGATGACAACTGAAATCTTCTTAATCACTTGAGTAGACCGTAAGGTTTTATGACAATGTTGTTGGCATAAGATTATTCTTTGGAATTTACAAATGAAAATTGACAAGTTCATTTTGTTTTGCTTCTTGCCTACAAAATTACTCTAATACAAGTAATATTACTATATGTGCTTATGCTTCTGGTGTAAAGAGGAATATCACACTGAGGTGGTTGTAGTCAGCAATAAAACAGACTAGTTTTTCAGTAACACCTAAGCTGTAGTTTGAGTATCTGGGTGGGGGGTCAATTGGCAGAAGTGAGACCAGCAGCCTAGGAAACTGATTCTGATCCAAAATAACCCTGTGGAAAAAAAAATGTTTGTTTTTTATTCAGGTAAGTTCCCTCACACAGGTTCCTGTGTGGTCGTATGGTGACCACACAAATTGAGATACTGAAACAGTCATGAATGTAGCCATAGGGCTAGATGAGGTTAAGACCCTTTTTAAGCCAGTGTTGCTCCAGAAGAAATGCTTGTCCAGCTGCACACTAAAGTAGTATGACAGACAGGTCAGAGGTCTTATGATATAAAAGAAGTTGAAACAAAAGTTACATGTTGATATTTGTGAGGTGAATCTGACAACAGCAGTAGTCTGTCCGGAAGTGCAGTTTAGATAAGCTGCAGCTAAATAAGTAACAGCCACGCTGGTTCTGCAAGGGACAATAGTGGCCTGAAAATAGGCAAAGTTGAGTCAGGGGTATAGTTGGATGTTATGTTTAATCCAGTCTAACTGGGGGCTGCCCCTATTAAAGGCTGTTTCACCAGCATAGAATTTAGAGGTTGTGCAGTTTTACAGTGGGTTAGTTCCGTCTGAGCCACTGAAAGACTAATATCTTGGTTTCTTTCCTGTTTGTACTCCCTGTGGAGATCAATATCTCAAACTCAGCTTCTGTTTGCATGATCAGATATAAGGGAAGGGTGAGAACAGCACCACATCTTCCAGTGGTAGCCTGCAGTCAGAACAGATTGACCATAGCATGAAATTGCACTTCAATATTTAGAAACATCTGGGAAGCAACAAAAAGTGTGGCTTTTAGTTTTCCTTCATTCACTACATCATTCTTAATCTCTTTGCATTTGTTTCATTACGTAAAATGTGTCAGCTAAGAGAAGCTTCTTTCTTTAACCACATTTAGTATAAAAGGAATGTTTCAAATTGTTCTGCCCGGGAAGCCCCTTAAAGTAGTAAATGCTTTGTTATCTTGGAAATATTTTGCTTGAGGTTAAACAGAAATATAGATCTCACAGTGAAATTAAACTTCCCAGATGGCTGTCAAATGAACAAATGACAAGCAACACAACGATTCCTGTTTTGCTTTTATTGATGTTTTTATAAATCACTGGAGCAGTAACTAGAATCCAGACTTGCTTGATTATTCATGGATGCTTTAACTTTTCTATAAGATGTGAAATTTACTTTGTTCTGTTTTGGAAAACCACTTGTCATTATTCGGCCATTACAGTATTCATGGTGGTTGCATGTGTTCCAGCAACATCTGTAGCTGATGTTGGAGCTGCCCTATGTTTTGGGAGTATCATTCAGAGTCCTGTGCCTTGTTTCTCCATGGGATAGCAAATACAGAGATTTAACATTTGTTATGAACAATGACAACATCCAGTGGCCATACTATGGAATCACATATACACTGTTCCACAGAAATATGCCTTCTACTAAGATATCAATCAATACTGGCTGTGTTATCTATCAACTTAACCATGAAACTTCATGTTATTCCTAGGGCAGTAGCCACTTTAGCAAAGAGACAGTCAAGATAAGGGTAGGGAGCTGCCCAGGCAATGAATTTATTTGACCTTGTCTCGTCTAACTCAAGTACATAGGAACAAGTAAATTGAAAGGTTTAAAAAATGTGTGTGTGTGCATATATATGTGCACACGTGCATACAGGAAAAATGTTCCAAGAAAGAAGATGCTCTGCTACAATGACATTTCTCCAGGGGGGAGAACAAATAAAGGTGAGTTGCCATACTGCTGAATATATGGCAGGAAAGTGGTCAAATACCTTTCCAAGTTTTGGCACGCTTTATTCCTGGTTTAAGCTGTGCAGTTGTGCACCCTCAGTGGTGCTTGTGCAGTTGTTGTAAACCAATCTAAGGCCTTTTTGCATGGTCCTACCTTTCCTCTCCCTCAGTTACAGGATCCCACACCCTCAGTTGCATCAGTGCAGTTGCTACTGGAGGACATTCCAGCTTATCCAACCACTAGTAACTAATTGTTGTTTTGCAAGGTTAATTATTCGTGGAATCTGCAAGCTGACCCACATCACTGCTCACCACCAAGAACAGTGGTATGCTGATGCAAGAGAAGAGAAGAGGCAGGATGGAGGGGGAGCAATGACCTCTTCTTTCACAGGGGGTAGGAGCTGCCCAGGGAATAGTATCCTGGCACTCCGGTACCAAGCCAGCTGTCTGCGCAGCTGCTCTGGTGAGGCTGCAGTGAGGCCATGGTTCCATCATCACTTCAATGACAACTTGAAACAGTTCCCTCTTCTCACCACCACCCATCACTCCTAATCCTGAACCCACATCCACCTGCTCCTGAACATCTGCTTGGGTGGTTGTGTATGAACTAGACTGGAGCTACTATGAAAAGCCTTACCCGGGGCAGAGCGCTCTATAGGTGGAGGGCAGTATGATTCATTCCTGGCCATGCTGGTTATGCTGACATGGTGCTGGTGAAACCATGTTCAAGCATTCAGGACTGCTAAATGCATGAGATTCTGATGCTTCATTCCCGTTCAAGTGCAAGCCTTTCACCCCCTCCTCATTCACAGAATCACAGAATCGCCAAGGTTGGAAGGGACCGCTGGAGATCATCTAGTCCAACTCCCCTGCTAAAGCAGGGTCACCTAGAACACGTTGCACAGGGTCGCGTCCAGGCAGGTTTTGAATATCTCCAGAGAAGGAGACTCCACAACCTCTCTGGGCAACCTGTTGCAGCGCTCTGTCACCCTCACAGTGAAGAAGTTTTTCCTCATATTCAGGTGGAACTTCCTGTGGTTCAGTTTGTGCCTGTTGCCTCTTGTCCTGTTGCTGGGCACCACTGAAAAGAATCTGGCCCCATCCTCTCGACACCCTCCCTTCAGATACTTGTACACATTGATAAGATCTCCTCTCAGCCTTCTCTTCTCCAGGCTAAACAGGCCCAGCTCTCTCAGCCTTTCCTCATAAGAGAGATGTTCCAGTCCCCTAATCATCTTTGTAGCCCTTTGCTGGACTTGCTCCAGTAGTGCCACATCCCTCTTGTACTGGGGAGCCCAGCACTGGACACAGTACTCCAGATGTGGCCTCACCAGGGCTGAGTAGAGGGGGAGGATCACCTCCCTCGACCTGCTGGCAACACTCTTCCTGATGCACCCCAGGATACCATTGGCCTTCTTGGCCACAAGGGCACATTGCTGCCTCATGCTTAACTTGGTGTCCACCAGCACTCCCAGGTCCTTCTCCGCAGAGCTGCTTTCCAGCAGGTCAACCCCCGACCTGTCCTGGTGCATGAGGTTATTCCTCCCTGGGTGCAGGACCCTGCACTTCCCTTTGTTGAACTTCATGAGGTTCCTCTCCACCCAGCTCTCCAGCCTGTCCAGGTCTCTCTGAATGGCAGCACAGCCCTCTCGTGTATCAGCCACTCCTCCCAGTTTTGTATCGTCGGCAAACTTGCTGAGGGTGCACTCTGCCCCTTCATGCAGGTCATTGATGAAGAAGTTGAACAAGACTGGACCCAGTACTGACCCCTGGGGGACACCGCTAGCTGCAGGCCTCCAACTAGACTCTGTGCCGCTGATCACAACTCTCTGAGCTCTGCCATTCAGCCAGTTCTCAGTCCACGTCACTGTGCACTCGTCTAACCCACGCTTCCTGAGCTTCCCTATGTGGATGTTATGGGAGACAGTGTTGAAAGCCTTGCTGAAGTCAAGGTAGACAACATCCACTGCTCTCCCCTCATCTACCCAGCCAGTCATTCCATCATAGAAGGCTATCAGATTGGTTAGGCATGATTTCCCCTTGGTGAAGCTGTGCTGACTACTCCTGATCACTTTCTTGTCCTCCACATGCTTGGAGATGGCCTCCAGGATGAGCTGCTCCAACACCTTTCCAGGGATGCAGGTGAGGCTGACTGGCCTGTAGTTCCCTGGGTCCTCCTTCTTGCCCTTTTTGAAGACTGGGGTGACACTGGCTTTCTTCCAGTCTTCAGGCACCTCTCCTGTTCTCCATGACCTTTCCAAGATGATGGAGAGTGGCCTAGCAATAACGTCCGCCAGCTCGCTCGGCACTTGTGGGTGCATCCCATGGGGGCCCATGGATTTGTGGGTGTCAAGTTTGCCTAAATGATCTCTAACCCGATCCTCCTCAACCAAGGGAAAGTCTTCCTTTCTCCAGACTTTCTCTCTTGCCTCCAGGGTCTGGGGTTCCTGAGGGCTGGCCTGAGCAGTAAAGACTGAAGCAAAGAAGGCATTCAGTAACTCTGCCTTCTCTGCATCCTTCTTCACCAGGGCACCCACCCCATTCAGCAAAGGGCCCATGTGTTCCCTAGTCTTCCTCTTGCTACTGATGTATTTGAAGAAGCCCTTCTTGTTGTCCTTGACATCTCTCGCCAGATTTAATTCCAAACAGGCCTTAGCCTTCCTCGTCGCATCCCTGCATACTCTGACAACATTCCTATATTCCTCCCAAGTGGCCTGTCCCCCTTTCCACTTTCTGTAGACTTCCTTCTTCTGGTTGAGTTTTGCCAGGAGCTCCTTGCTCATCCACGCAGGTCTCCTGCCTCCTTTGCTTGACTTCCTACTCACAGGGAGGCACCGCTCTTGAGCCTGGAGGAAGTGATGTTTGAATATTAACCAGCTCTCTTGAACGCCCCTTCCTTCCAGGGCCCTAACCCATGGGATTCCTCCAAGTAGGTCCCTGAAGAGGCCAAAGTTTGCTCTCCTGAAGTCCAGGGTTGCAATCCTACTTGGTGCCCTGCTGCCTCCTCACAGGATCCTGAACTCCACCATCTCATGGTCACTGCAGCCAAGGCAGCCCCCGACCTTCACATCTTCCACCAGTCCTTCTTTGTTTGTTAGTACGAGGTCCAGCAGCACACCTCTCCTTGTTGGCTCCTCCACCACCTGTGTCAAGAAGTTGTCACCAATGCTCTGCAGGAACCTCCGGGACTGTTTGTGCCTAGCTGTGTTGTCTTTCCAGCAGATATCGGGGTGGTTGAAGTCCCCCATGAGAACCAGGGCCTGGGATCGTGAGGCTACTTCCAGCTGTCTGTAGAAGGCCTCATCGACTTCCTCTTCCTGATCAGGTGGCCTGTAGTAAACACCCCCAACAGTGTCACTCATGCTAGCCTGCCCTTTGATCCTTACCCATAAGCTCTCGACTCGCTCTTCATCCACCCCTAGGCACAGCTCAATACATTCCAGTTGCTCTCTCACATAAAGAGCAACTCCACCACCTCACTTTCCTGGCCTCTTTCCTAAAAAGCACGTAGCCATCCATGACAGCACTCCAGTCATGCGAGCTATCCCACCATGTCTCTGTAATGGCAATGAGATCATGGCCCTGCGACTGCACACAGATCTCTAGTTCTTCCTGTTTGTTCCCCATGCTGCATGCATTGGTGTACAGGCATTTCAGAGAGGTGATTGAGCATGCAGGTTCACTGCATTCACACTGACCCTCCCACTCTCTGGCTCAGCTCTTTCTTTGAACAAAATGGAATGAGTGGCATGCTTGACAGCAGGCTAACATGGCACCACTTGTGAACCACCTCTTGCCCTCTGAAGCCTAGGGTATGTGTTTCATGACTTTCAGCTAGAAGATTTCAGTAGAAGACTAGATGGAAAAAGGCCAGATACTCTTGTTCCTCTCTCTTGCTCAGCAATTGAGTGCTGGCAGGTCTTTTAAACCTTCCAAGCATGCACTGGGAACTCGAGGAAAGGATTACTTGAGTGATTCATTGTATTCAAGTGGGCACCCTCAGCTGTGGAGAAAACGCAAGTAGAATAATCGCTCCAGCTGTAACCTAAATATACAGAATAAGAGCAGGATGGAACTTGAGAGTAAACATTTTTTGGCAAAAACTAGCATACACAGCATGGTTGTCTGGGGCAGGTGCAGATTTCAGGCTTCTGTGAAAGACCCCTAAATCCCTTGAACCTTGAAGACACTAATCCATTTGTTTATACACACCTAAAGCTGGGGGTGGGATATTCATGCCCTTAGCCAACACTAAGCAGAGACCCCAAACGTATCCTTGAAGCTGTTACTTGCAACGTTCACTGAATTTTCTTGCTGAGCTATGAAGAGGTCAAGTGAGTTTTCAGGCCAGCATGTGTCTACTTAAGCCTGTCATTTCTGTGAGACTGGAAATACTCCCAAGATGGGGAGCTTCCCAAACACCCAGGCTGCTCTGAACCCAAACCTGAGCTATTTTGTATATCCGGCACTGTTTCCTGGTGCTCTGGCCAGGCATCTGCCTATTCCAGTGACAAGAATTTGTGGCCAGGCACAGCTCAAGTTTTGCAGCTGCTGTGCAAGATGGAGGGTGATTTACAATCCGCATACTTCAGTGTCGTCTTCTGTCAGAGGAACTACTGCATTTTTTTTAAAGCCAGCTGATCTGCTGTAATATCTAGACACAAGGGCTAGACAAGAGCAGCAGTTAATTGAATCTCCTCGGTTTTGGCAGTTCATGTCTTAGCTGTTGCATTACTTTAAAGTAGTGTTTTGCTGAACAGTACCATAGCTATTGTTATTGATTTGTTCTCACATATCAGGGTTTCCAAGGGATGATCATTTTTCCACGCTTTCTAAAGCAAGAGTAAGAGATTGCTAATTATTCTTCAGTTTTCCCCACTGCATCGCTGCTGTTACTGGTTTTGAGCAGAGCTGTAAAGCAAAACTTAAACCTTCACAATTGTTCCGGTCAGAAGAAGAACATGGTGATGGAGCCAGGAATGTATTGGATGTAATGTAGTTTAGTGGCAAAGTGTGCAGGCTAGGCTTGTCCTCGCTTCTTAAAGAGGGAATTGAACCACTTCACCAGAAAGCCAGCCAGCCTCTCTCAAAAGCTCTTCATAAAAACTTTTATGTAGGATCATGCTGCCATTGTGTGGCAGGAAATGTCTGCTCTTCTGATGCTGTATCCTGTTCCTTCTTGGGCATGCCGGCCCACATGTGCATACACACGCACACACTCACTCACTCACTCTCCCACTGTCATGCAGTAACACAGGACCCAGGGAAGCCCATCTCCCTGTTCAAGACCATCTTCATTTGGGGTTGCAGATTCAGTCCAGATGATTGGTTTTAGCCATGGCAGCTGATGAGGTTGCCACCCATAACTTTCTGCCCCACAGTAGGGAACAGTTGTAGTGTATCATCATCTCCAGCCATTGCAGTTCACAGTCTGGCACATCATTAATTTAATCCACCAGTGATTTCAATGCATGGTAATGCACCAGGCTGTGAACAGCAACAGCTGAGGGCGGATGCACATACCATCCCTGCTATAGGAGCAGGAGCCTATAATGGAGGAGCAGTGAAATTAGAGGGGGAGTGTCAGACAGAGCCCTTAGTTAAGGCCTGAGCACATCAAAGAGGAGTCTGATTTTTTTTTTCCACCTATGCTAAATGAAAGCCTGTAGTACAATCATCATCAGCAGCAGCAATATTTATGCAGGAAGTAACAATGTAATGGTGGTTTTTGATATAAAAAAACATGTTATTTATTTTTAAAAAAGCATTTTTTATTTATTGAATTGAAAAAAGTATTGGTTTAGATGGATGATCCAAGGAAAAAAAAGTTAATTCCAAGAACAAAGTGTGCTTGGGGAAGCAGAGCAGAGAGCCATTTAGGAAAGAAAAAAAAAAAAAAAAAGCCTGGAACAGCAGCAAACTCATCAAATGGAATAAAGTAACATAAAGTCACATCTACAGGAGCAGAGCAGACCAGGTTACCTGCTACTAAAGGTAGGAAGGGGAAATTAGGGGAGCAGTTTCCTCAGCTTTGTAGCTGAATCCATGTGTTCTGCTGCTCATCATGCTAGTGTGGAGCGATTCTCCTGGCCGTGGCTGGCATGGGAGAGCCCAGCCCAGAGACTCCCCTGGCCACGGCTGGTGTGGGAGAGCCCAGTCCAGCGTATGCCCCCAGCAGAGGAGAAGAGGATGGGCCTCCTCTGCCTTGCACAGCCTGGGCCAGTGTACGAGGGAGGCTGACATTTCTCACTGGTGAAAGGCAGAGGAAAAACTGAGCCTCTCTGAAGTGGCAGAGATGAAGGACTAGGGATGATATGAGACCTGGAGGGTCACCTGTGAGGGGGAGGCATCTGTGGTATCCCTGGAAAGGCCTGGGCAGGAGGCGAGGTCTCCCGGCTGGTTTTGGATGGTTGCATCTGTGTGTGGTAGAAAAGAAATGAAAAGGAGACCTTTTTTTGAAAATTATCGTCCTAATTCTTTAAGTTAGGCAGTTAGATTTAAAAAATAAGCTTAGCAGAGGGCTGGTTTCTGATGAGAGTGCAGCTGTGAAGCTGAGAATTGTATCTGTTACTGCTTTAAGTGTCAAAAAAGATAAGGGAAAAATATACCTCATTCAGCTGCCTTGATGAGGGACAAAAATTCCTCGTGAAATCTCTGAATACAAAGAAAGGCCTGTTGACTGACAGATTGGGGTATGGTGTTTTCTACACCACATTGCTGCATAGCTCCTGAGCACCGCTCTTGGGCACGGCATGAGAGGCTGAAAAGGTCCAGGCAGGAGGCGAGATCTCTCGGGCAGCCTGCACAATGCCTGCTCAGAGCTGCCTGTGGGGCGCCCGGCAGGCAGGCTTCCCAAACTGAGGCCTAGAAACCAGTCAGGAATCAGGGAGGGAAATATGAAGAGTGTATTACATCATTCTTCAACTTGATATCATTTCTTTCAACAGGCTCTCCTAGGCCTGCCTAGGTTCCCAGGAGGAAACTCCCTTGCAGGGACGCTGCCTTGGCTGGACCAGCAGGTCCCTGATGCGGGAGCCCAGCAGGGCTGCTTACCCCTCGGCTCCATCCCTTGGAAATGGCCAAAATCCCTCCCCCTAACTGCAATAAGGCACAAAACAGGGGCAGACTAAAACCCTCTGGGTGCTATGCAAATAAACATGCTAGATTTATGTGGACAGGCAGAAAGCGAGGCAGAAGGAGCCTCTCTGTAATCACTAAAGGGGTCGGCCCCAGGGCGGGGGCAGGTCTGAGATCCAGTCCCTGCTCCCAGCACTGCAGGTGCATTGTATCAGGATCCTGAATGTGGTGATCTGTGCATTAAGTTTGTTTCATCCTGTCCCCACACCTAACCCAGTTTTGTTGTTTATCAACAAACAGTTTTAGATATATTAGTGAAGGCTGTGATGCACAGTAGAGAAATTGCTGATAAATTACCATTTAAACTGCTTTCTCCAGCTTGGATGTTTTAACTCCAAGTGGATAAGAAAGCAGTCTTGATCAAGATTGTCACAGGCTCTCTCGAAAAGTTGCGTTTCCCCTTCAGCAAGGTGTCACTGGGCTCAGTGAGCCATGGCCCCAACTCAGGGCTGCCGCCCTCCTCCGCAGGCTGCAGCCTATGGCACTGCCTCATCGCCTCCCCGAGTATACGGTGTTGCTCACCATTGCTGAATTTTAGGACTGTGTTTTAACTTCCCCAAACCAGAGAGTGTTGTAAAAATATCATTCTTCTCAGTGACTGATATCCTTCATCAGCTTTTCTAGTAGTTTTGAAGGAGACACATGAGCTTATTTTCATGAGTGGATTCCCTGCTGAACACCACAAACTCAGCCAGTAACAACTTTCACTTACAGTTCCAGTTCTTACAACACCCAGATGGTTGTATCCTGACGCTGTTTAATCTCAGAACTCCAGGTTGTATCTTGATGTCTGATTTCATAACTGCTGTTGCTGATCTTGATTGTGATTTGGGATTGAGGGAACACGCACCAGCAATGACTTCTCAAGTGTTTCTTCTTAAAAAAAAAAAAAAAAAAAAGTAGAGAAAATTGAACTCTTCACTTCTGCATTACATTTATGTGTGAAGAGCAAGTGTTCAAGGGCGAATCTCTTTTTAGACAGATGTTTAGCCGGAGGCACCCAGGGAAGAGGTCAGCTGAGGTTCATACTTCTGTGGCAGTCACAGGAAGGTGAAACTCCATGCCTAAGCATTCGCGCTGAATGCTTTGCTATTGAAGACAGCTGTGCTTTTTCATTTCCCAGTCATTTTGCTTTCGAGGCTGCCAGAAATAAAGCCAATAGGTTGCTGTTTTCCTTTGAAGCATGTGAAGACCTGCTGCGGGCTGTGTCCACGAGCATGTTTGACCCTTTGCTATGCCCTGTGTCCCATGCCAGAAGCAAAGCCAAACTACCTTCAGAGCTGCTCCATGAGTCACAGGCGTAGGCTCACTTGCTGCTGTTGCTTTATAAATTGACTACATTTAATTGTTGAGTATTATGCTTAAAGACAGTCAAAGCAAGAACCAGAACACAAAAATGAGGAAATGCCAAGATTCCTGTGTACCTCTAATTGCAGGGCTCTCTCTGTGTTTGGTAGGAGGCTGGTAAATGATGTAATTACATACTAGTTGCCACAGGACTCACCTCGTTCATTTTGCAGCACGGATGATGCCACGTGGTGAGCAGGCCACTTCAGTGTGGTCTTACTTTCCTGTCCGCCCAATTCCATGATGCACCAAAAGCCAGACTGCTGCTCCGATGGCTGCTGCCCAGCACACAGGCTGGGGTGTGCCTGCCACAGTGGTCCCGAGTCTGCCCAAACCAGCCGGTGGTGACTAAGCACTGTGCCTGCTATGACATCTGCACTTCTAATAGCAGCGGTTTCCCAGAGCACCTCTTGCTTGCACCAGAGCTGGTTGCGTTCACCCTGGGAAAACACCCCACCCCTGGCCATGCTAGACTAGCTCCATTGCCACTTCCAGGCTTACTGTTCTTCCCTACAGAACAGCAGGGATATTGTCATTCCTTGATCGCTCTTAAAAAAAAAAAAAAAAAGGTGAGGACCACTGTTCAACCTCTTCTGTCTTAAGGGAAAAAATGACTGCAGGATGCAGGTGATTCTGCAAATGAGGGTCTTTCTTTAATGAAGGCTGAAATAGCAACTCCCTAGTTTGGAAGCTAGTGGGGGGGACAGAAGAGGGTCAACCATGAGCAGAACTGTATCAACAAATCACTCAGGCTACACTGTATCAAGGACTCTAGTGGGAAAAAATCACAGCTGGTGACAGAAAGTGTGGCTCATGCTCCACAGGTAAGAACATTTCAGCCTTAGCCTCTGCTCTGCTAAGGCTTTAAACGAGGAGGATGAAGGCCCTGAGGAGCAGAACATTGCTGCATACTGCTTCTACTCCTGGTATTGCCTTTCTCTCAGCACATATTATCACAATGTGCAGAAAGCAAGTGCCTGGCTCTCCTGGCCAGCTGGGGTGCTCAGGGCCCGTCTGCAGAGGAATGCAGTGCTAGGACAGCTGGCACATGCTGCAAAACTTGAGACTCCTTGGTGTCCCTTGCTCTGCCTCTGCAGTGACAGATGAAACAGGCAAGCTTTGGGCTCTAGGGAACTACAGGCCTCAGCCTTCAGTTCTTCACCCTGATTTGCTGGGAGATGGCTCATCGCTTGTCTCTCCTCTTCCTTCAAAGTGTGCTAACTAACCTCAGCTGCTTTCCCCAAGAGCAGTGCCCAGCTCACAGACCAGAGCTCCACTTCCCCAAGGGCAACAGAAAGCCCCTGATGCTACCTTTTGCTCCATTTTGAGCTTCTGGACACCATTTGCTACACATTCACCAACAACCTTCAGCTTCATCAGCAACTTAAAACACATTTTAGGCCATACTTGAACTGTTAGTTGGCTTGGCTTTGCCCTGACACCCAAGGATTGCAGTAATTTGAGGAACTGGTGCTCAACAGAAGCTGCGAGTATTTGTAAAGTCATCTTGTGTAATGTTCAAAATTGTAGCTATAGAGTAGACAAAGGTAACTAAGAGGATAGATATGTGTGGTCCTCGCAGCTGGCAGACACTGACAGTACAGTATACTCTTTGCAGTCAACTGCCAAGGAGACCTAGTGCAGGTGAAGGCATGTAAGCCAACTGTCTCACAGCCTCCACTCCCCAGGTTACAGGGTCAAGAGCAGCCCGGTGGTCAGGGCCAGGTGGACTCCCTTCCACACATACTACCAGAGTACAAACTTGCTGCTTCACCCTCCCCTCTATTATTCTAAATTGCAGGCAAGAGTTTCTGTGGGCAGGGAGCCTACAATTATATTTTCACTAGGTTGAAAATATACACTGGTCAACTAGTCCCACCCAGGCTATTTTAATATTTTGGGCCTGTTCCTCAGGCCACTTAAGTCAACCTTCATCTGAAAACACTGAATTTCTTCTAGCCAGGTCTCTACAGATATCCCGTCTTCTTAAAAAAATGCAAGACTTGGAAAGATAGTTTTATACCCTTCATTTTTAAATACACCAACCTCTTTAAAATTCAAGTAAGGCAAGAGTGCTGAATCAGTCCTTTCTCTAATAAGGTCAGCAGCTCCTCAGTATCCTGGGATATATGGTGCCACAAAGACCACTTCAGAATATCATGGATTGACATCAGCCTTGTACAAGATGGAGCAGCCACCCACTGCTCTGGGAAGCCACAGTGTCCTGCCCTCACTCTCACTCTCCTGCTGGAGGACAGCCAGCCTTACACCACTCCACCTTCTACTCTAGTCAGCACACCCACATCAGCAGGGAGAACAACGCTGAGCTGGCCTGCCTACAGCTCTTCACAGGCTCATCTTCCCAAATCCAGCCATCAGTGGTTTAAAGAATCCTCCTGTGAAAGGAACCCCCATTAGACCACCTACCCTACACAACAAGCCCAAAAGTTACCACACAAAGGCTTTGCGCCCTACTTTTATGGATTTCAACTTCTGCTTAAAAGCCGACTTCAGAATTTCTCTGCAAAAATCCAGTCAAAAAGACAGAAACAAACAAACAAAAAAACCCCACGCTATCAAAGTCAAAAGATACCAACATCAATCTTTATTCCAAACATGACAGAGCTACAGAACACCTGTAATATTTCTGGTCATATTTTACAGAAATCTTGAAACACTGGACACACAAACTTACTTTTCAAACTATAACAGTCAGGAAAAGGATGATGATGCTTCTAAAAAGTCGTCCTTCTAAAGAAATTCAGTAAAAGTTAAAGTTTAAAAGTTAAGTTTCATTTCTGATGCTTAGCTTTGTTTTCAGGTGTTCTTGCTTAGCAACAAAAGCAAAAAGTAAGCCTGCTTTAGAACAGCAAGTAGGAATAAACTGAAAATACAGTCATACAAAGAAGCAACAGTTTAGTATGGTCTCATGCGGCTTGATGGGGGTGGTGCACGATTCGGAGGAGTAATTGCTATATCCAAGTAGTCTCCTATCTGGAATTTCTGAGACTGCAACGTCATGGAATCATCTGTGCCCTTCCTGCCTGACATCGTGCTGCCAATCTCCTTCACCCTGCACACAGGAGACAAAATGCAAGTTAGTTAGCAGAAGCAAATCTTTCTAGGTGTCCAACACGGGAACAGTATCGGGTCATTACAACCTTCCTATTCCATCCTCTGCACCATTTCTGGCACTTAGCTATGTTCACAGTATGGTTACTTTTTCCAGTACTGGGTAAAAAAAAGCTACATTAAGTCTACTCTCTGATGGGGTGGCAGGGTGAGGCTGGAGGTGGAACCAACTACTACATTAAGGGTAATACCTAGAGAGATGAGAGGGAGCCCCACTCAAAACAAAACCCACCACTACCACCACTAAAAAACCCAGAAAACAAGATCCCTACAGATTACAGGGCAGGATATAGCCACTGGTTACTGCGGAAGGTTAGCTAATAAAGTTTAAGTGGTGACCTGGCACAAGAAGCCGAACAGGGATGATGGAAAGGCAAGGGACTCATGTCTAACAGTCATTTCAGATGGCCTCTCTAGAGCCCAGCAGGAGCCAGGGTCTCAGTGGCCAAATTATCCCTTAGCCACTAAGGGACAATCAGTCAGGGTTCTCAGGATACCTGTAACAAGATCACCAAAAAAAAAAAAAAAAAAAAAAAGTCATATACATTGTTAGACACAAGACCTATCACTCTTCATATCATCAGAAAAACCTTTACTTCAAGTTGTAGGTCCATGTTCTGGGTGGTTGCCAACATAGTGACCAATGTCTTTAAGCAAAGATGTTTGTTGTTTTGGGAACTATGATGGTCACTAAAGAAAGTTTCATTTGTAGGGGTCATCATGCAGTCTGCTATCAAGAACTCTAGAAGTTTGATTTGTGCATTCTGAACTTTAAATCAGTGTTGATAGAAAATAATTTACTGCTCTGGTGACTGGAGTCTTATATTAATCTGGAGAAGAAATGCCATTTACCTGTATCCAGGCCTCTTGAGATCTGTAAAAACAATTGCAAAATTGAAGTGTGTGCCCTTCTTCCGTGCTTCTGGGTAGACCTCCTTCACTAAACTAGTCAGCTCTTTTAGAGTTGCATCCATCCTAGTTAAAAAAAAAAAAAAAAAAAAGTGGCTCATGTTCTCAAAAACAATAATAAAAGAGGAGTTTTCCAAAACCCATTTAACGCAGACATCAACATATTGGTATTACTTTGCTGTATGTTTCCTTGCCTTTGCATACTTTGTTAAGCATGCAAAGAAGATGATGATTAAAATTTTACATGTTTAAACAATATAGTGAGCCATTTATTTCTCAAATATGTGACATTTCAAACAAAATATTCAGATCCAAAGATCAGGTGACTAGACTTTGTTCTAGTTATCAGTTGTAACATCTGGGAGAATTCACCACCTACTGGACACTGGAGGCAATATGGTCTAAAACATCAAAAACATGCACAAAGATTCAGGCGAAGTGGTTTTAATCATAGTTTAGCTTCTAGTTTACTGTAATATTATACAAATCTCCCCCCTTCCATGTATGTTTCAAGATCTGCTTTTTCAGGTCTCTCAAAGAAATTACAGTTTAAACATCAGGGGCTAGTTTTATATACTTATACAATACATGGCATAAGTACTTCATCTAAGTCGATATTTATGTTAAAATAACATTTTACATATTAGACAAAATGTAGGGGTAACAAATCATAAATAGACTTAGATCAAGATTTACATTTCTGCCCTAACAAGCAGTACTCCTTCTTCGCCCTTCAACAAAAAACGGGGCTAAAACTCATTTCTAGAATTCCCAGAACAAAAGGACCCAATCATAACAGCTAAAGCAGCTCTAATTATATAGACTGCATATTCACTCCAAGCTGCAAAGTAACCAAAGAGCAGTGTGCTGACACACAATGCCCGTTCTGACTTCTGAAGATGGCAAACATTTCAGACATCATCAATAGCCTGGACTGAGTCCATAAATCCCATTAGGAAGTAAGTTAGAACTGCATGCTTTGCTAGCCACAAAAATAGATTTATTCAACTATATACTGACGTACAAGTTATAAGCCTAACAGAAACCTCAAAAGAAAAACAAGATTAGAAAATAGCCTAACTCACTTTGAAAGGCATTTTTCAAAACAACACAAAAACTAATGCTTTAGCAACACACGCTAAAGTAGCTCCCCAAGCTAAATTTAAAAGCAATAAAAAGCAACTCCCCATTAAACCACTGTTACTTGACCATGTAAAAGGAAAAAAATGCTACTTCACCCTCAAGAGGTTCTAACTTGCTTAAACCAACCCACAGATCAGAAAACTCTCCTGACTTTCTAGGACAACCACTTCTACTGAAAAATTGGGTTGTTAAACACAGACTTAAGCACCAGTTAAGGAAAAAGAGAGCCTCTGTGTTGACTGTCTGCATTGCAATAATCAGAGATACGCTAAAATACAGGTCTTTGATGATGTACATCAGTAATTCTGCAATCCAATCGCAAAGTATGCGGCAATCAGCAACTCGCTGCAGCTCTGCATGCGTGCACAGATGCCACGTCCGAGCTGCTCTGACCACACAGAGAAGCGCTGTACGCACTTCAGCGGCAGCTGCCCTCCCCAGCGGAGCCCTCGCAACGGGCCACAGCGCAACCGCCCCAGAGCCGCCTCCTCCCCCGCGGCCCGGGCACTCACCAGGTGTAGATCTGCAGCTCGCTGGAGGGCACGTTGCCGCGGGAGAACTCATCCATGCGGTGGTGCCGCCCGTTATTGGTGGTGAAGACGCGCAGCAGCAGCGGGCACGTCTGCGGGGCGAGGCGCAGGGGGAGAGTCAGGGCCGCGCCGCGCCGCCCGGCCGCTTCCCCCCCCACCCCCCGGGACCGAGGCTCGCCCCCCCCCCCCCCGCCCCCAACCCACGGAGGAGGGACGCGGAGCTGCCCCGGTACCTTCTCCCGGTCGATCGGCTTCTCGGGCTCCTTCTTAATCTCCTCCTGAGTGACGCGCGACTCCACCGCCATCTTGCCACCGCCACGGGCCGCACCAGCCTCGGGCGGAGGCCCGGATGTCTCGGGGGCGGGCTCAAGTCTCGCGAGAGGAACGCGCGCAGCCCCGGAGGCGGCCGCTGTGGGAGGGGCGGGTCGCGCGCAGGCGCGGAGGGGAGGGGAGGGGACGAACGCGGGTGTCGCGGGCGGGGCGGGGCTACCTCTCCTGTCCCGCCGCTGTTGGCTGGTGGCCGTTGGAGGCCGGTGCGTCCGCGACGAGGAGGCGGCTTGCAGCGGGGAAGGGGACGCGGCCTCTTAGGCCTCGCCTCGGGGTCTGAGGGAAACGGCTGCACCGAGCGCTGCCTGCCGCGGCCGGAGCAGCGGCCCTGGGCTCCCTCGCCCTGAGCATCGGCGGCGAGAGCTGGCCGTGACCTGCGCGGCGGTCCCATGGCCCTGAGGCGGCGGCCCGGGCGAGGGGCGGCCCGGGCGGGGGGCGCAGCCTGGCCGGCTCTGCGGGGCCGCGGCGGCGGGGCTGCCCGGGCTGTGAGATGCCGCCCCCGAGCCCGGCTCGGCGGCGTCCTGGCCGAGGGTTTGCTAGCCGCAGAAGCTGCTTCTGCAGCGTCACGGTTACCAGCAGTTGCTTAACAGGCCGCCAAATGGTTCTTCCTAAAACCCGAAAACGTTCAGGATAGAGTCACTGATCTGAGCAGAATCTCTCATTCTTCAGAGCTGCTTTGGCTTTGGTAGGGTGCGTTGTAATGGGCTTCTCTCCTGTTCCATTTCATGTTCACAAATTAATTCTCTAAAGCACTGCCTGCATTCTCTAATACTTAGGAAAGCTTTTAATAAGCTAATGATATTTATGCCTCGTGGAGAAAGACATTTCTATAGGGAAAAAGATTTAAACAGATGTCTAATGTAGATAAATATGTAATAAAATCAACTGCTATAACTAGGGGTAGAGTAAATAAATTAGGGGTAAATTGTATTTAGAATTTAGTTTCCTTTAATATGCTGGAAAGACCAAACACACATGCTTTCCATTTATGGTTTTGTTTTTCCAAGAAAAGATTCTTAGATTAAGTTAAATTTGAATCTGCTGTTATGTATTACAAAATAAGACAGAGAGATGTGAGCTTCTAATGTGATAACTCTATATTGGGAGTTGTTATTCAGGTCTGAATTGGGAGGGTGTACTTGTTTTGTTGGAATTCATACTTACATAATTTACTGAACTGCTGAGAATTTATCTCTCATTTCAAGAGTAAAACGAAATTGAATTCTTTTGTAAGATTATGCAGAAATGTGTGTGTTTGCAGATGCAGAATATGCAGGTATCAGAGACTCACAGAATCAGTGAAGTGGGAAGGGACCTGTGGAGATCATCTAGTCCAACCCCACGGCTCAAAGCAGGTGAGCTACAGCAGGTTGTTCAGGGCTATTTCCAGTCAGGTTTTGAATATCCCCAGGGGCGGAGGCTCCACAGGCTCTCTGGGCAGCCTGTTACAATGTTTGACCACTAGAAGAAATACAACTTTTTTTATTTTTTCTTATGTTTAAATGAAATTTCCGGTATTTCAGTTTGTGCCCATTGTCTCTTGTCCTTTCTCTGGATGCTACTGGGAAGAGCCTGACTCTGTGTTCTTTACTCTCTCTCATTAGGTATTTATACACAGTGATTAGATTCCCCCCCAGCCTTTTTTGCTCCGGGCTAAAGGATCCCAACTCTCTCGGCCTCTCCTTGCATGACAGATGCGCCAATTGCTTAATCATCCCATTAACTATGCTTAATACTATATTTTATTAAGAATTATTATGGAGGTACAATTGATATGAGTTTGGTTTATGAAAAAGTAGTGCTAAACTAAGCAATAAATAGTTATGTTATTTATAAATTAAAATTATTACAATTGTAGCATATTTACTACTTAGGTGTTTCTCAATGTGGCTATGTTTCTCATATAATTTTATGTTGATATCTGCTGCAGACAACTACACAGGATTTTGTGCTGCCCAGCCTATGGACTAGGGTCCTCTTTCAGCAATGTACTTTCCTGAGCAAGGCAATTCACGGCAGATTTACACATGTGCTGGGTTGCTTTCCTGAGTAAAAGGCTAGTATCAAAGAGATATAAATATAACAAATTCTGCACTATGAAAAAAGCATATGCTTGCTGTTGTAACTGTTATAACTGTTGAAATAAATATGCACAAAGGGTGGTGTAGTTTGATTTCACATTTCCAAACTCAGTAGAGGGTGTTTTCAGTCTATTAATTATTTAAAAGATGGAAGGGGGGAAAAATGATAAAAATATACTCATCTGTCAGGCTTCTGTAGATATCAAAAAGAAGAAAAAGGAACATGAATCTAGATTTAAAAGAAAAAAAAACTTGCAGTTCACTGGTTTAAAATGTTGATTTATGGCACAGTTAACACATGACAAGAGAACCAACAACCCATTAGAGTTTGCCCTCAACTTTTATTAACTTTCTTTTGTGCTGGCTTGGATAGTATTGTATAGTTTTTAGTCTATATTGAGTTATAGCATATCATCAGTTTATTATCGAAGGAAATGACTCAGCCGTGCCATCATTTGCAGGATTTGATTTCCCAGGCAACGATACAGTTTATTACATTGCTAAAATTAATTATATTTGCCTTGATAATAATATGCTTTGGGCTTAGGATGTGAACCACCATTTTCAAAACAAAGGAGTTTATGTCTAGGATCAGGTATCATAAAAGAACAGCTGTAACAAATAAAGCATGATTTTGTTATGAATCTAAGCAGTTCCTTCTGTTAGTACTTTTGAATGCTTTATATATGTGAAAATGACCTAATGTGCTTGAGTTTTAAGAAAATTCAAGCATGACTTTATTATTCATGAATTATATTAACAATCACAATTTATTTTCAGTCTGAAATTTAGATTCTTATCTATGTAACATATTTGGAAGAGAAAAGTAGAACTTATTTGACAATGAAAATATAAGTATGTGATTTGTAACATGGATTTCAGCATGCAGGTGTTATTGGAGACAGCACAGTCTGGTTAAACAAAGCACAGCAGAATAAACTGGATTTCCACCAATTTTAGTAGAGGTCCCTCATGTACCTGAGTTAATCTCACAGCTTGCTGTTGCCAGAAGAGGGGGATTTAGCTTCCTGTTGCTTGTCCTTATTCTCAATCATGTGATTTGTTTCCTCCCTTTTGCCAGCTCTGGCCCTCACCAGATGCCTCCATGAGTAGATTAAATTCACTAATTTAAGAGAAAACTATCCAGCTGGGAGTTAGTTTTCTGACAGTTTATTGTGTTTGACACTTTCTAGGCCGATTCAATAGACCTGGTGGGAGTGAGCGGTCAGGAGTGGCGGGGAGGGGGGAGGACTGGAGCAGGGTCTGTCCCTTGAGGGGCAGTGAGACGGCTGATTGCTTCACCCTGTCTTAACATTTGCTTCAATTATTATATATCTTTTTGTTTGGGGAGGCCTTTTTTCCCCCCTGCTTGTCAGGGATACTGTGTTATGTCTCAACTTGCCCTAGTGTATGCTATAAAGAAAATGAAAGCTTTTCATTGAAGTAGTGAAATTGCAGAAGACTGTACATACAAGCAAGTCTCCAGCCTTGATTGTTGTAAAGGAGATATACAAAATATGAATCAAACATTTTCACATATGAGTGTCTGTTAAGTCTGTAGAGAACTGAAACAGGTGGTCTTGGATGTGTGAATTACCTCTTCAATAATTGTTAACACACATTCCCATTTAAGTGGTTATTTAAATAGTGAACTTTTCATTGTTTATGGGAGCATCTGAAAAGGTATGAATGAGATCACATTTTGGTGCCACTGGGATATGGAGCTTGGCAAAGCTTCCACAGCCAGTCAGAGCAGAGCCATGTAGGCCAAGTAGCCTGTAGCTGGCTGAAGAAACAGCTACTGTAAGTAAATTGTGATTGAAAGGAGAGGAGAGAGAGAAAAAAAAAAAGAGCAGTTGACATTAGGTGACTTAAAACTTTCTAGGCAGAACAGAGCTGATTGGAAAGATACAGGAAGTAGTATTAGAGCTGTGCCTGGAAAATCAACTGCTGAGGTAAACCTCAGAGAAACTGGAAAAAACATAATAGATGACCAGAACAAGGAACTGTGAACGTTTCAGATCTGTGAATAGGTGCCCAAGGCTCCCAGGATATCTGGTCTATGGACTTGTGAGTTTTTGCTAACCAGGACTACATACCACTCCTTAATTTTTCATGGTCGTATATGTATCCAGTAAAGCTTGTTTGTTGAAGAGCTGACGGTCTTTATCAAGGTTGTGGAAAGTTCAACTGCCTTTCTATCCAGATTTATCATTTTTGGCAACAGCACGATCATGTTTTGAACATCTTTACAATCAACCCAGTGAGTGAAAACTCAAACTTGATGGAGCTTCTACTGCAGACAGGCTTTAACTGGTGGGTCAAAGTTGGAAGAATACCGTTACATTTTCTTTGCAAATAGGATTGCTGGTATTTCCTTTATTAGTATTTTTTCTCCTGTATTTTGTACTAAAGTTAGTGTAGATTTTGAAAAGTGATTCCATGTCTGTAGTGCTGCTCCAAAATTTCATTGAAGCTTCAGTTGAGTAGGATGTTCTGCCTCACTGTCCTGTCTTGCGTTGGGATGATCTGGGATCGCAAAATGCACCACGGTGCAACCAGCTGTTGGGCTTTTCTGGTCCGATTCAACTCGCATGTGTAGTCACAGGGTGAGCGAGTTGGACAGCGTGGTCTCATGCAACAGCAGTGTGCGAATGACACTGCAGCCAAATAGCTCAGCACTTGAGCGTGGTCAGTTCACAGACGAGGAGCAGTTATTTCACTCACCAAAGGGAAGCAAAGGAAGAAGCTGAGAGAGTTTGCAACTGTGGTGCAATCTGCTTGGCCGAGAGTACAAAAACACGATTGGTCAGTGAGTCGAAGAGTGCACCTGGATTCCCTGCCCTTGCTAATCTCTTACATGCCAGTGCTGGTGAGTAATGAGTGATTCGGGTGTCTCTTATAAAGTACACAGAGCGCAAAATCCTCTCTCCAGCCCAAGGACAGGTGAACGCACCTGTGACGGTTGTTAGTTGTTCTAGTGAATGCATTGCTGGAAGGTGCTTAGCTACTGTCATAGTGCAACATGACATACTGCATAGCGCTGTGGTGCGTAGCATGCTGCCAGGAAGCACGATATGAGCAGGTACGTAGAAAAGAGCATCTTCTGTGGTGTTGTGTACTGCTAATCAGACGCTGCTCTTAAACACTGGGTTCTGCAAAATCAGACATGGGATCTAAACCTGCATGCATATTACAGGGGAGTTTAAAGTGAAAGACTAGCAGGATTTGGCTGTTAGTTTGTAATATATAAAATGACTCTATCACTGTATACTTAAGACATGAGGAGATGCCAAGGCAGTATACTAACTCAAGAGTACCAAGACTTGACTGCCTGGGAGGCATCTATACTTGTGTATAGATCATATATATGGGTTCTGCTTACTCCTCAAAGTCATCAGAGAGACCACAAGTTGACAAAAAGGTTTTGAAGCTTTTTTAATATTATACATTATTGCAAAGTTATTATTTAATGGTTAAGTCATGATAGCACTGATCAATGTCCAAGGGCTTGCATACTCTCCAGGAACATAAACACTGTATGAAAGGCAGAGCTGTGTAAACAAGTAACCTCACGCTTACCACTGTAAGACCCTGTCTCTAGTTGTTGTGATGTTGCCAGCTGTCATAATTTTGCCATTCAGATGGAACTATTCCAGATCAGGTGTTTCCTCAGGATGCACCTTTTCCAGTTTCAGAAAAAATGTTTCTGCGGATAATATTAGGCAGATTAGAGTTATTACTTACCATATTTCTACTATGTTTTGTTCACGTTACATACCTACAGCTGTTTCTCTGCAAAGCTGCAGCATCTACGTACTTTTGAGAAAGAAGCACAGTTTGGCAGGGGTGCTTACGTGTCAGAATGTTCTCATTAGAAAGCAAATAAGTCTGACTGAGCTATAATCTTTTTAAAAATGCAATTTATCCATAGTCAGTAGATATGTGCTAGTACTGGGCAACTAAATGCTCTTAGGTAGGTGACAGTGAGGGGCAGAGGATGTGATACTGTCCCGGTTCCCTGAGCAGTGTAAGGAGAGAGCTGGAGTGCAGCTTTGTAGCGTTTCAGACCAGCCTAGAGAAAAATCACTTGCAATTTAAATGACCAGTAGAGTACATATGCCACATACAAGAGAAGTCCACTGGCAAAAGTTGTAGTGATTCTTTGAATTTCACCTGAAAGAGAACAGAACATACTGGAACTTGTAATTTTCAACAGAGGAAGACAGACTTCAGTTTCAAGTAAGGAAAAGGTCCTACTATGTCGTGTACAATTGTTTTCTTCTCGATGTAAATATATATTAAGATGTAATGGTCAGATGCACTAAATATTCTATTGATTTTTCCTGGTGGAGTAGTAGACTCAGAGTTACAAAATATAAAATTAAGGAAGAAATGTTGCCAGAATCTAAACCTGGATTTCATTAAAATGTGTTGTCATTTCACTATAAAATACATCTGCTACAGTGTTCCAGAATTTTAGATACACAATAGAGTAGTAAACTGATTTTATAACTTGGACAATATTCTACCATAGATTCTTGGTTTTCCCCCCTACTGTTTGTATTAAATACCTCAATACAGAAATTTTCGTACACTGCAGGTAAGGAATAAATGGGTTGTTATGGTAAGTGGACATTTTTAAAATGGCCTATAGATATGTTTTACAGAGAGGACAGCTAACATCAGAAGTTTGTGAGACTATAATTCACTAGAAGTAGTTAGGTTGGCAGTCTGAGCCCCTTTTTGTGCTCCTTCGTAGCTATGTTTCCCATTTTTTCTTTTGCCAGGGCAGCTCCGCTAGTGATAGCAGCAGTGGAAACCCTGGTGCAAACCATGGTGCGAAGGTTTCTTTCATCACTGGTGATTTTCCCAGCGTGACCTGCCGGTCTTGCTGCCCCCGTTGCGCTCACCCAGTTAGTCTGCCAGGGGCCGCTGGGGCTGGCTGCTCAGAGGGTGGCAGCACGGTCCTCAAGGCACCGCTGTGGCAATGCCGGCGCGTCCCCCTCGCAACACCGTCCCCTGGCAGAGGTGTCCTTAACGCTGCCTTCCACGTCTCCTGTGCAGGCACATCCCCTCCCTGGCTGTCTCCTGGGTTCGTACTATCCCATCCTTGAATGAGGCACAGAGACGTCTGAGAAGGAGGCGACTATCTACTTTGCGTAGTCGCAGTCTGGCTCGCACTTTGGGGGAAACATTTCAGTGAGTAAGAGTTAACAGATCAGGTTGATGGTTATGCCAGCATCTTCCCCCTAAATATCTGTTCTTTTCTCTTTCCATGGAAGAATGATATTAAAAGAATCAAGCTTTTTCTTATAAATATTTTTTGAATAGAAAATTCCAAGAGATCTGACTACGTCTTAGCACATACATTTCCTATGCAGCTCTGTGGGTATGCTGCTCTTCAGCTTCCCATGCTTCTCTATAAGTTACCAGTATGTGGCACACACAGTTTCTATTGAAAATAGTAGAAGAATAATGATGAATCCCCCACACATGGACAAGATATTTCCTTCTTTTTCTCTCCTGCCCCAGGATGGTCTTAACACAAAGAGTCTCCCTGTGTTTATGGCATTTCACACTGGTTCTTTTATTACAACTAAACTGTTGATAAATAAATCCTCTCTTGTCAGACTAAGCCCACAACAATAGTAATATTCAGCTTTATTCAGCATTGTTCTGGGGTTCACGGAGCCATAAAAAAAGTTTATGAGAGCAATGCCATATCCTACATGACAAAGGTTGATGTCATGTAGGCCATTAGATGTATCCTGCTTCTAAAAACATCATAATAAAGGATGGAGCAAAACTTCTCTCCAAAGTAAGTAGTTCCATGTGGCAAGCCTTGTCAGGCATAAAGCAAACCTCCACAATCCTACACAGTCCCTCGAAATCACAGAAATATCTTTTGTGGCTAAACATGCAGGTCAGAAAACCCAATTCTGTAACTTTTTTTTGCCTGAATGGTCATTCATGACCAAAATGTTCTGGCTGCTGTAAATTACCGGCAATATTTTGAATGGTTCAATATAAAATGAAATTCTTTTCTGAATGCTACATCATACGTATTGTGATATCAATTAATTTGATTTTTTTTTTTTTTTAAGAAAGGAAATGTCCATCACTGAGAATTTACAATATGTGAAGTTTGAACCCAAAATGAATTCTGACAGCTTGGTTGCCATAAACTCCTCAGAGACAGAGTGCTTAGTGGAAACACTGACATAATCTTAACTGTAGTGGCAGGAATGGTGCCAGTAAACTAGTATGTCCTGTAGGCATAATGTAAGACAGAATCCGTTAGGCTTCCCAGATTTCAATTTCTTTCAAAGAAAAGTTAATAGAAAAATTTGTGTATACCTATTCCTTTGACTAAAAAATAATAACCTCTTTTATGTACTGGTGACTGTTGTTATTGGTTATATCACATTACATTCTGCACATGGGAAAAGATGCTGGGGAAATTCTCCCCTGCGAAGTCAAGGGACGTTTTGTTGCACAGTTACGATGTCTTGTTATGGAGCGACGTAGGCACATCCAGGTCACAGATGAACAACCATAAGGGCAGAGACAGATGTGCACACTGCAGACAGTGTGCTAGTAGGAAGAAGTCACCACTTTCGCATTTCCAGCTGGTCCTTGTCATGCTGCTGCCGCACAGTCCCCTTCAGCTCTGCTGGCAGAGCTGCTCCCCACAAATTTACTAAAATGAAATGGATTAGCAAAGACTTCATATTTACATTGTGTACTATGATCTTGTCAATATGGCCTGAAATGGGTAAGGAAGGGTTCACATGAGCAGCTCTGCTGGCACAGGAGTGGGCCAGAGGGAACAGTGGTCAAGGGCATCCCCTTGCAGTGGTACAGCCAGGGCCAGCAGATGACATCTGCCCATGACCTAGTGCTTTCCGATAACGCGCAGTGCACTCATAGAGCAGACTGCGACATTTTAGATTGCTATGTGTGCTACTCATTTTGGTTTTCATACCAGAAATTTGAAAGTGCAACACTTCAGAAAATAAATACATTGCCTCATTCAATGGTTTGGGGAGGGGGGGAATCCTGCAGATGAAGAAAGAGAAAGGAAAGAAAGAAACTTTTTAAAAAGAAGTGTATTGAAAAAAATTTAGCTTGATGCTATTTTGCAGTCAGCTTTATGTGTTGTTACACCTGTTGCAAAGTTAAGAATAATTCAGATCCATTTATATAAAACTTCGGGGCATAGAAGAGCAAGAGAAAAAGTTCCTCTCCACCTTTTAGACTAGATTTGTTACAAGATGAAGGAAGATAAAATTTGTCTTATTTGGTCTTAGGGAATGGAAAGGCATAATAATTTCCAGCTGATAGATCAATTTAATTGTTCAGATTTAGAAAAGACCGTTATCATTTAATACTGTCTTCAGAAAACAGGTATCAGAATTTTCAATAAAAAATAGAAAAAGAGATATCCTATATGAAAGGAGGTCAAACTCTCAAATACAAGAATTGCAAAAATTCTGTTACAAATAGGTTCACTGATTATTAGAGATGATCAATTAGCTTAGCACAATGTAAAAAGTGATATATTTAGAACACAGGGCACACTTATTGTTAAATTCTTGCATTCAAAGTGTAATGTATTGGCCAGATGTTAAAATGCCATTAAAGTACAGCAGTTCTGCTGCTGATTACTTGTTTCACACTTGGGTCTGACTTCACCCAAAAGGATATGGAACTACTGATCAAGCATGCTTCAGCGTAAAAGAGATTCAAAAAGAATTTTAGCCAAGACCAAAGCTGAAATTATAAGCTGTAGAAGTTATTAATCAGTTTCTGATTAGAAACAACAAAGATTTGTCAGACTGACTAAGAAATTCATGAATGTTCCTCCCTCTTGGGCTGCAAATGAAGCAGGAATTAACATAACTTGCAGTTTCTCTTCGAACTATGGCCAGTGGAAGCAAATGATCTGGGATGCAAAGACATTACACGTTTTTCATGATTTTATGTTTACATGGCAGATGAAGTCACTGGTCAGTCAGGGAGAAGTTCTCACTTCATCTTGCACTCAGTGTTACCTTGATTTTATAAGCCAGAATCCACGCATGCATCGTGTGCAATGCAACTGCGGTTGTGTGTCTTCTAATTTGTCTATTCAGATAAACTGCATTGCACTCTGCAAGTATAATCCCAAGTAGATATATGTGAGTGAACACTTTCATTCCATCCTGCACTGAGTACTTTTTCTTAAGCTGTTAATTTTCAGTGGGGTCAGTGATGGAAGGCCAGTAAGAAATGGACTCTGCACCTGATGCTGGGGGCAGTGAGGTTTATCCTCCTTCTGAGCTCTGTCGAGTGCGAGTTGTACCGCTCCTTTATCTGCACAAACACCAGAGACTGACAGCAGAACAGCAGATTTTACCTTTTCTTTATGCTGCTTAAGCGAGTGCTTGGTTCTTGCGGGGACTGTGACCCTCCGGTCCCAAGTCATCAGGATCCCTGATTCTTCAGGGTTACGGCTGGTTTTACCAGAAACTAGCTGGCAGAGATAATAGTTGGTAACAGGTACTCAAAGGTGGCTGTTTCTTGGTAGGTTTGAAAAACGTCAGATAAAAGTGTTGATCCTGTCTATGTGTCACTAACTGTGAGTGCAATCAAGGTTGTGGGGATACTGCTGAAATGTGGGAAATTATATTTTTATGCATGCTGTTTCCTGGCTAAGTCAGGGACAAAGATAAAGCTATGATAAACAGCAATGCAGTCTTTTACTGACACCACAACTTTTAACTGAAGACTCTTCAAAAAAATGAATCTTGTTTTCCTGACCATAAAAATGCATATTTAATCCACAACTATCTTTCTTTATTGTCAAACAATAAACAGTCGCTCTGGTTTCTTAGGGAGGAGTGTGCAGAATGCAAATCGTTCTGCTTGACGGACGTTTAAGAAACTTTTCCCTTGCTGGAGTGCAGTAGCTGGACACGGATTAGACAGGCACAGTGCAGAGGGGGTTTCCACATGTCAGGAATGCAGCCATGCAAGGTCCCCGGGAGCGTGCTAAGTGGTGCCAAGGCAAACTCCTGTCCTGTTGCACCAACGCCGTCACAGGGGACAAACAGGCATGGAAAACTCCAGCTGCGGTGCTGTCCTCGTTAAAGTAAATAACGTTTCCCCCCTGAAATTACTTTGCAATTCCCTGAAGAGTTCTTAAAATAGCCATGACAAAGTGTAAAGGAAAAACTGCTGGAATTGGGTCCTGCTGAGGACAAGGTAACAATATCAAGGATGCGAGGTGAGGTACCATTTCATTGTGTAGTTCACATCTCATCTATGTCAAGGCCTCTGGTGATAATATTTCCTTCTTCTAAGAATAGGCCTTAAAAGTATTTTAAGAATTCTAGTTGTCATGCAATTGATGGCATAGCATTTTGTTCTGAGTAGAAAGGTTTGCTTGTTTTGAGCAGTAACAGTATTTTGCATGTAAAAAAGAGGAATGGGGAATGTTTTATTGCCAGCACTTTTCCTTACAGGGGGATGAATCACTTGCATTCTTGGCAACCAAGCTCAAATTCACAAGAATGCTCAGTTTAATCAACTTCCTTCAAAACACTAAGCTCAAAGTAAAGAGGAAAAAAAGAGAGAAAGAAACTTGGATGGGCTTGTATGCGGAAGGCATTACGAGATGGACATCCAAGCAGGAAGACAATAAATCTAGTGTACAAATTGTTTTGCCCAAAGCAAGTCACTAACTTGCTGTTAAAGGAGGGTCCAGTCTAAATTGAGAGAATAACACTGGAAGGAAAAAAACAAGGCGGAAAAGAGCCAGAGGAAAGGAAGAAAAGCCTGCCGATTTGGCAGAAATGGGGGATGTTGGGTCAAAAATTAGTTTGTTTGCTAACAAAACAATATGAATTTTCAAGAAAAATTACCACCCTGCCCTTCAGAACAGATGACTGTGCTGAGAAAACTAAAAGAAACAATATTTGAGAATATGGTTAATTTAGGCGTGAAGAAACTGCCCACCCTCAGGCTGTGGTTTCACATGACAAAGCTGTGGGTTACACGGGCCGTTTTTGGCAGCGGCGCAGGCTCAACCAGCGCCAGCCGCTGGCTGCTCGTCTCTAGTCCAGGCTGCACTCAGAGCCGTTTGCGGGGCTGTGCCGTGATCCACACCGAGGAAGTGCTGGCACCGCAAGGGCTCTCTTTTGCTGTTTTTATTCTAGTGAACTATTTTTCGGCTGGATCAGTTCCCCAGGCCGGTTCACCCAAGAGGCAACCCCGTCGCTGCGTGCCGTAGGCAAGTGGTGGTGGAGGGGTCAGCTGGGCTGGGTGGGCACGGCTGAAGCTGGTCTGAGCATCGCTGCTGCTGCCGTGCCACCCTGCCACAGTTGGCACTGCTCTAAGACACCTCCGCCCCGGCCGCTCACTTCTACTCACAGGCAGTCAGACGGCACCTCTGGTCAGAGCAGCACAACCACGTGTTGGCTGATACAAAAAGAACCCAAACAAATCCCCAAATATTATTTGCTGTGGAATTCCCCTTCATGTAGGTCACGTTCTACGTCACCATGCAGTCACGCAAACAGCTGTGCTGGGACAAAGGCATGACTGAGGCAGGTGGGAGAAGCGGGGGAGGAACAGTTCCCCAAAATTACATATCCCTTCTGGCTATCTCACGTGGTATCTTTTGATTTCCCCCCGCTCTTTACCCCAGTACCATGGCACCCCTTGCTTGCGGTGCAGGATTGGGGTTGCAGCAGGGTATAGTGCAGCAGCACATCCAGACATTTAACATAACTGGCTTCCTGCAGCCAGTACAGGGCTGCTGTGTTTATATCCAGGGTGTCCCCCCAAAATACACATTCACTTTAGTGAGTCTGATGTAGGGAAAAAAGATAATTGGGGAAGAAAGAGAAGGTGGAGGCCCAGGAGAGCTGGGCCAGGCCACAAAGGATGGCTGGGACTCAAAGCAAGATTAGTCCGAAAGACCCTGCAGTAATGTCAGTGTCTGATGCCTCGGGCATCATGCAGCTGCTGTTACATGTATTAAGAATCACAGTTTCAGTATATCGCTGCCTCCATCATACTCTGTAGTGCCCACGCAGAACACCCAGTACTTCCTCTCCACTTCTGTAAGCAGATCTGCTGCTTACACGCGGTAAATCCCATACTTTTGGGATGCTATGAGTTTACTGTGTATTCATCCAAGCAAGTGTGTCACAACCACAGAGAAAGAGCAGTGCTTCCTAGTCAGATTTCCTGCACACATATTGTACAATAGGTCAGCACGTGTTCTGGGATATGTCTAGTTTTTCCAAATGTGTAGCCTTCCTATCCAAGGTACAGTACAATCCTCAAAAATCTGGGCAGGCTACGTTTCTGGGAAGAAAAAGAAAACACCTAGAAAATCTGGACGTAGGCCTCAAGCCAGAACCTCAAACACTACACAAAACACTGGTCCAAGCTGCCAAGGAGAAACACATGTAATCTTTAGCACTTGAGTTTTTAAGACGCGGCAAAAATAGCGAAGAGGGACAGACTAATCTAGATGCTTCCCAGCCTTACATTCCTGCCATTCTCTGTCAGGAAGGATGGGCTCAGCTGCCCCTGGCACGAGCAACGGTGGCACAGTCTGTTCTCTGCTCTGCAGCCTGCTCTCTTTCACCAGCCTCTCCGCTGGGACCAGCGCAAACCTAGGACAGACATTACTCTCAGCCTAGCGAGGCCGGGCACTGCAAAAAGGGAGATTTGTATGCCCTGAGTCTCTGCATTCATGCGGAGGAGGAACTGTGGTGGTAATGGCGTTCCCTCATAGTAATGCAGAGCAAGACGGAAATGCGATGAAGGTTTATTTCAGGACTAAAATAGGCAGAACAAGGGTCAGTTGTTGTTTTGGGGAAAAGGAAAGCAGTTGCCGTCAAAACGTTTCACTGACTTGGCAAAAATGCCAAGCTGGCCCTGCTTGGACTGCATGGACTTCAAAGGGCTTATCTTGAATAAGGAGTAGCAGAAGCCAGATCACTGCTTCCTACATGTGTTCAGCTGAGGTTAACCGACACGCACCGCTATGCCCAGAGGGTGTGTTTTCCTTCTGGTGCCAGCCAGGTTGCTGCCACCTTCAGCTTTGCGGGCTCAAGTCTGCTTTAGCCACTATGCCCAGCGGGAGCTCAGTCCCGACCCAGCCGCAGGAAGAGCGGCTCCGAGGCATGTGGCCAGTCGCTTCAGGAGTGCCGATCCGCAGCAGAAACGCTCCGACACAACAGGCTGAGGGCAAGCGGCTGCTCGGAGGGCGGGTGGCTCGCAGACAGGATGCAGGCTTAATAAGCCGCCATTCCTGGAGAGGGTGGTCCCCGAAGGTCACGGCTGCCTTCAATGGTGTGGCAGCAGGAGAGGAAACTGCCTCAGAGGGCGCTTTCATAATGTTCGGACTATGAATAAATTCAGCCTCTTGTACTCTGGATTCCCAAGTGTTAGTCATCAAAAATGTGAATAGGAGCGTAAGGTTAGGGGGGAACAATTCTCCAGCTGAACTTCCATTCCCAGCCGAGGCGGTTCCTCCCCCGCCCTGCTCTGGTTTTGGACAAAGGCCTTCGCATCCCATGTACCACGGCTCTTGGCTGCTTAAGGGGAGCATGTACATGTAGGTGATACAAACTTGGGCAGGACCCAGCGCAAGATGGACAGGCAGTGACCAGAGACCTGATGTCAGTGTAGATCATTCTGGTTAACTTCTGCCTTCATGGTAAGCAGTTAAATAGAAGTACAACCTTCATAAATGTAGTTGATATTCACTCACTGACTCAAGTTTTGGATATAACTAGGTATAATTTTATGGGCCAAGGCTAAGCCATACTTTGTGCAGGTGCTTAATGATGAAAAGCCGAGAGTCGAAGAGCAGGTTAGACGATGCACGGGCTTAACACACTGTGGCCCCACGGGAGCTCTCTTGGTTCAGGACAGAAGTCACCATTACCCTAAGCAATGCTGTGTTAATTTAGTGGAAGGAGGCCCAGGGGCCTTTGAAGCTGTCACAACAATAAATCCAGAAAACCGATGGAGATTTTTCACCCTTTAAGAGATCAAGAGTTTTCTGGGAATATTTGTCCCTTAAGGCTCCCGAAAGCGAGGGGACAGACAGGGTCACCCATTCTGCTCCCGTATGTCTGAGCCGGCGGTTTGCCCAGACCGTCACTGTTACCAGGGCATCTTTTCAGTTCTTGCAGGAGATCTTATCTGAAATCTTAATTGAGGCTCATTTAGGCTATCCAAGGCAGTTTTTACATTGCTCAAGCTCAAGTCATTGAAATGTTTTAATTAACGAGCAAACACAGTCTGTCGCTTCCCTCTGTGTGACGCACAGAAATCTGTCTGCTTCCTCCCAGAGTACAGTACAGCATGTCTAAGCCACTGGCTACTATAATTACAATGGGATAAGCATTTATATGGCACTATAAAGGTGAACTGGGTGCTTTGCAAATACAAAAGCACTAACCTCATTCCCAAAGAATTCAGAGTCAAAATGGTCAAGAAAAACCATGAGGCAATTGTCCTGAGGGAAAAACTGGATCCTGCAGAGAGCAAGAGTCGCCAGAGCAGCAGGTCTGAGGGCCAGGTTTGCGGAGGGAGGCTTCTGGGGCTGAATGAACCCGGGGCTGAATGACTCGCCAGCACTCAGAAATGCTGCGGTCTCTTGTCTAGTCTGCAGTGGACCTTATAGATGAGCTTTAGGAATCACTCAATCGATCTGTGTATGAGTTCTTCCCATCCGTAAAATTGATATTACTTCACTGTATACACATGCAGCTACCAAAATAAAGGCAGGCTGCAGAAGAGAGGCTGGGAGGAGACGAGGTATTGTGGCAAGGGAGTGCTGGGAGGCACACAGGAAGCAGGAGGGGGGAATGGGAAAAATGAGAGAGAAGCACTAAAGAGGAGAGAGCTCCTCGTGAGTAAGGAGGCAGGGAGCCAAGGAAAAGATTAAGAAACAAGATGGTATCCTTAAAGTGTGGGGGAGAAGAATGTAGATTAACAACCTTTTGGTTAGGCTAAAAGGAGTAGAGAAGAGCCTGGAGAGTAACTATGAGTAAATCACAGTACCTGAAGCAAGCAATGGCCAAAGCATAGAGAAGAATTGTAGTCATGGTGATAGAAAAGCAAAGGCCACTTCAAGAAGAAGAAGATACTGAGACAAACTAAAAGCTTCAGATTAGGCCTTTAATGAGAGACGGGTTATATGAAATAAAATGAATGAAAAGTAAAGTGGGAGTCAAAAATGGTGAGATGAGGAGAATAATGAGGCCATCAGAAAAGAAAAAAACTCACCCCAAAACAGGAAAAAATAGTGGAAGCACCGAAAGTAGATTTAGAGGGAACTGATACTTTTATATTGAAAAAAAATCAAGTTGCGGCAGAATGAATATGTAATAGCAACAAGGATTTCAGGAAAAGAAATCAGAAAGGCAGGGATGTGAAACTGGACAGACATGAGGCAGAACAGAAAATCATTTCCCCACTAGAAAGGCAGAGGCAGCAATGACGGTGCCTCATGGAGGCAAGTGCAGCTCCAGTGGCAGCGCAGTTTTCAGGAGTCACCAGCCAGCCGGACGACTCCGACAGCCGCAGGCGCACGGAGCGAGGTGGCCGGCTCCACGTGTGCCCCTCCGCAAGCTGGCAGCACGAGGCATCACCCTGACAGGGCCGATGGACACCAAGTGGAGCACAGCAATAACTATGAAATTCCAAATGCCAAGAAAATACTCACTGAACACAAACACATTCCTTGCTCGGGTTTCACAACATTTCACAAGGTTTCTTAAAAAGTAACTTTTAAATTTGCACACCCCTATTGCTATGTACACAGCGGATAGTTAAACAGATCTGGTGTGCACAGAAACTCAGGATATATCCTGAGCCTGCCCTATTGCTACGTGCAGATCAAGGATTTGGCATTGCAGAGAATGTTAAGACATTCAGAGTTATATGTGGTTATTTGAGAGGGGGAAAATACAGGCAAGAGCAATTAGACAGACTGATTTTGTTAGGCTAAAGGGAGTGCAAAGGAGCAGGGAGAGTAACTATAAGTAAATTACAGAACCTGAAGCAAGTAATGGCCAGGGCATAGAGAAAATTTGTAGTCATGGTGATAGAAAAGCCAGAGCAACCTGAGGTGTTCTTCATGCTGTCATGAGATGCTGCTTTAAAACAATTTATTGTGATTTGTGTGTCTCTCTTCACTTTAATTCACGTTATAATAATATTATTATTAATGTTTGTGATATTCCAAGATTTATAGAAGGCCTTACTCATTTAAGTTACAGAGTCAGATAATTGGTGATTTTCATTATAACCAAATTCTGTATTTTATTTAATTATTTGCAAATCACTTATTATCCACTCTGTAGTTTTAGTGACTGATGATGAATAAAAGTCACCGCTGATGTTCAAAGCCTTTTTTTTCTTTAACCATGGAGGTTAGCTTTTATGAGTGCAGACACAGTATGCAAAGGTAACATACAGCAGAAACTGAAAGAAAACAGCTAAAAATTGAAAGTATGTCCAGAATTGTGGCGGAGCTCTTCAGATAAGCAAGTGAGTATTCCTGAAGTGAGCTAAAAACAGTGGCTGGCGTGGGAAGAAGTTCAAAACAGATGTAGGTTGAAAGACTGTGTGGAAGACCAGGAGACAAGCAGTGTTAATGATAGTCATCAAATGGGAACATGTGGTTGTGAAGCATTTTTAGAGTGAAAAGTCTTTCAGTTTGGATATTGTTTTCATATTCACATTATTCTGTGATGATATTCTAGTACAGCATTATGGACTGTTTGGGGTTTTCACCCTCTCTTACGCAGGGGGTACTCAGAATTTCCCCCCCAGCAACTTTTTAGGGGCTGTAAGCCTGAACCTGATTTCCATAAAACTTTTAGCTTTAAAATGGAGGTTTGACCCATGTGGATGACAAATCCCAATGTGCAATTTTCTGTTTCTATTGGAAAGGCCAGGCTACGGCAATAGTTACCCCTATCCTTCCATCCTGGTTGTGATTATACTAACTGATCTGTCGGAGTCAAGCCAAGTTATTTTATTCATTCAAGTCACTCATCTCATAGACAATAGCAAATACTTCTTTTTCAGTTTTCCAGTGTCCTTCTTTGCTGATAAAGGTATGTAAACAAATGCAAAGCACACAAGGTCTCAGTTCCTGAGTACACAGAGGTGTGACTGTAGTTTTTCTCTACTCAGTATCTTTCTCTATCCCTGAACAAAATATGTAAGGTTTGTTGACTGGAGCTTCTTGTTCTGCCTTGAGATGCCCTGACAAGTTGCATGTTATCCCACTTACCTCCTGCAGGCAACCCAAACCAGGGAGGCTGCCCCTCACAACTGCACCACGCTCCTGCTCAGCTGCAGAAAGGCAGTGGCTGCGGGCCAGGCCAGCAGGCGCTCGGAGACCTTGCCACGTCCACAGGCGGACCTTGAACAGGGCAGTGCTGCAACCCTGCCGCGCTCCGAACGCAGATGGTGCCGTGGGCCAGTGGCTGCTGCGTTGCCTCCCTGTGTGTCTGTGCTCACCAGCGGTGTCTTGCAGATGTGACGGGCTGGGCCACTATGCCAGCATCAGGCCGACTCAATTGACACAATCGCCTGAAAAGCCAGCTGTAAAAAACAAGGGAAATGAGACAAAGGATTAGGCTTACAGCACAACTGGAAAACCACTGTGCACCAAAGAGAGGCTAAGGAGTGAGGATCTGAATTTCTGCAAATTATCTCAGAAAAGGCCTAAGTCTTGCAGGTTTCCACCAGAAGTCTGTGTCTGGGCAACAGCCTAGAACCAAGGAGATCGAGCATCCCCGCTGACTCTTCATGTTTTGCAGCCTTCCCCCCCCCCCCCCCCATCAGTATGATCTAGTCACTGGATCTTGGTTCAGGAGATGATGGTCCTGGCTTTGCCATTGAATTGCTGGGTTCCTTGTGAATAGCCATGTAACCTAGCTGTGTTTCTCCTTTCACCTTTTATCCATTTTATCTGTGGAGATGTAATCTCAATCCAAAGAGGTTGTCTCTTACTATAAGTTTTTCAAGAGCAATTGAAGCCTACAAGTGCACCATCAAATACAGCAAGATTAACTGATACTTGATCCACACTTGTCTGGAGCGTTCACATTTAGTAGCTGTTCTACATGTGGGGCTGCCTTGCGTTAGCTGGTCTTATTACTCCTTCTTCTTTTGTAACAGTTTTAATTTTGGTCACTTCAACAACCTATCCCCACCACCTTTGATACAAAAGGAGACTTTTTAAAAACAGAAGTACAAATGGATTTTTTTAAAAGCACATTGTTGGCCTCTGTCCTTGTTCCTATTGTTGTCTTACTCAGTATATACAGAATATATGAATGTATGTAGTTCAGTCTCTCTTACAGTTTTCATTTTGTGCTTTATATTGGCTCATCCTTTTTTCACTGTGCATTACTGATGTCAGTCTGTGGTCTGTCTTGTTCTCTTCCTCTGCACTGTGTATGTGTCTTTTTCTTATCCCCGACTGTACTTCCTTGTCCATCTGTACTACTGTTTTTTTTGTCTTTGAACACACATTAATAGTACTTTTGAACACATGTCAGCAGCCATTTTTCTATCCCATCTATTCATTTACTTTGTTCCATGTCTAGTTTTCTTTCAGAATTTAATCAGTTGAAATTCTCTGTTGGGTTTTTTTTTCCTCTTTTGAGCTGATTTAGTCATAATAACAAGGCTTACAGGGAAAGATCCAAATCTTGTTGAAAGATCTGCTCCAAAGCTCATGACCATGGTCTCTATATTTTGATAATTTTCCAACTACACTTCCTTGTTTTTTACAGACTCTGGGAGATCCAATAACATCTTAGAACAGGAATGGTTTCCTTTGAGTCCCACATCTAGTCTAAAATGCATAGTATGTTGGGAACCCAAAATGTGTCCAAATGATATCTAATCTGATGCTTTCTTGTAAGATGTCCTTTTCTGAAGCCTTTTTCCTTGTATTACTTTTGATAAAGCAGCCTATTAAAAGTACTAACTTCTGACTCAATTCTACCCTTTTGCTGGGAGAGAACCATTTATATGTTTCTAAGCTGAGATGGTTATAGCCTATCTAGTTTTATTTTCCAGGGATACTGGACTGACAGTCCTCTCTGTCAAAAATCTTTGTTAATACATTTATTTTCTCTAGCAATACCTTCAGCCTCATTTTAGGACAAGAAGGTTCCTTATCAGTTCCTAAGATGTGGACACCTTGAAGCTTTCTGAAAATGTCTGGTTCTTCGTTCTGAGCAGGGTTAGCCATAATTGTGTTAAAATGCCTATGACTCAGTGTAGTCTGCAACCAAATGGACATGGGTTTCTAAATAACCCTGAGGCTGTGTTGTGTGCATCCCCGCTTACTGTGCCTGCTGTGGCTGCATGACATTTTGCCAGCAATCTCCCTATTGGCAAACTTCTCTTAGGTCTCTCCAGTGAGATGTCTAATAGGTACATTTGGGGGAATGGGACATCCAAGCAGGTAACTAACTGAAAGTATCCATTTTTAGGAAAGTTTTGTTCACAACTCTTTTGGGCTTCCTTTGAGTAGATCACAGTCTCTGTCACATGAGTCATCTTTGTCTCTTCTCCCAGGGTCTTATTGCAAAAATCTCAGACTTCCCCTATGCATATGTCACGAAAGGAGTGACGCACTTCACTCGTAAGAGGGAAGCAGCACTACATTTATTGCAGTAAGACAGCGACTTAACAAAGTTCAATTGTAAATAAGAACGATTTAATGAAGTTTGATTGGCAAGGTTCACTCAGTTATTTACTGCATGAAGGACAGGGTCAGATGCGTGTGCAACGGAGACCCTCCCGTTGAGACACGAGGTTCAGACCGGACGCCCTTGCTTTCTAAACTCCTTCGGAGAGGAGCCTAGGTGCAGCTGGATCCAGTCCTAGTCTCAGACTTGGTCAACGGTTTATGTCTAAGGGATTATGTGCGCAATTAGTCAGAGATATAACTCAGCAAAGTTTCGTGAATTTCGCAAAAGTTCAGCATGCTATTAATCACTTACCAAGGATCTGTCACGGGTAAGGAATCTCTCAACCTCGAGGAGTAACCTTGAGAGGTGTTCCTGCTCAGGGGGAGGTTCTGCAGTGCAGCCTGCTGCCATGCAGGAGAGCTCAAGGGGCTCTGGGCTGCCCCCTATTTAGGGGGGGGAGATGATTGACTCATAGTCATATTTGCATGCTAGATGGGCCTTAGTTGGCACATGCTCAACCAGCCCCTGCATACATGCTGTTTACAGGGAGGTCAGGTTGAGGGGGAGAGAGCACATCATGGGGGGGGAAGGAGCACACCGTCACAGCATAATAGTAATGAACTACTCAACGGATAGAGCATGCGTCATTTTATACTGATATAGTAACTTATTTCTGTATTACCTCCATATACGTTAGCTTACATCACTATTGTATGAGATAAAATGGCCTGAGGTATAATTGCAATGCTTAGCAGTGGCATGGTATCTGACATTGTAATGGGAGTTCACATATATTAAGCCAGCCACACTCTGTCCTGCAAAGCAAAAGTGAAAAACAAAGCCAGTTTAAGCAACTTGTCAGAGGATACCCCATGAATTCACCCCAGAACTGTAACTGTTTAAGAATTTTGCTTTCCAACTTGTACTTCTTTGTCTGAACAGCCGAGGTAGCCCAGTTTAATCTCAACTAAATGAGACACCATTTTTTCTGCTCCACAGATTTCAGACTTCCTATAAACCTACTACATCACAGGAAATAAATAGGAGATTTCTTCCCCTACACTCAACTGCTGGTAACAGAATACAGCACAACACTGGATTCAAATTAATAGTTGAAACATATTGAAAACCTCCTTTCCTGAAAAACTCACTTGAAAATATGTCGTTTATTACAAAGACAGTAAAATAAATTCCTAAGTAACCAACAGTTTTTAAATTGATAAATCAGTCAAAATGCAAATTTGACAGATATTTTAAAAAGTAATATTTTTCTAGTGGGTAGAGCTACACAGGACTTTAATACCAGGCCTTCTAAATAGGTAGAGTAAATTGTCAGAGAAATGAGCAAAGCTTTCTTTCAAATTAACGCTCAACTATGCCACTGGGTTTTGAGGCATCAATCTGAAATAATGAAAGCTCATAGAGAAAGCTCTTCATCCAGCAATTTCCTAGTCCTTCCAAACACAGGAATCATTCCCCTTTCCTTACAGACAGGGAAACTGAGGTGCAGAAGTTAAGTGGTTTGCTGACAGCCCCAAAGTGTGACAATGAATGGAGGAAAGCTGAACTATGCTATTTTCGGCTCAAAGGGCCTGACTACTACTCCCTCCCCCAATCATCGATATGAAACGTTTTGGCAGAGTATTACCCGTCTGAAGCCTTGGATAGCTCCATAATGCCGTGTCTCTGTACGGTTGCAAGATGATCTGAAATCCTTTCACTCATGTGTGTTTGTATGCGTGCATGTCGGGGGGGGGGGGGCAAAGTGTGTAGCCTTCACGAGCTACGCACATGGCTCATTCCTCTCCACAAGCTCTCTGGTGCTCCTTTCCCACCGCTTCTACCCCAGGAGCATCCTAGTCCCAAACTCCCACCTCTGTACTAGGGGCTCTGTGCATTCTTTCATACTTTCTTCTCCAGAGTACTGGAGAAGAAAAGTGCCTTATTTGTTCCCTCAGGAAAGGGGTTCTTCACAGCTCCCTCATTTTCCTCCGCTCTTTGCTTCCCCATGCAGACACTTTATGTAGCTACCTTTGTCCTCCCCAGGTCCAAAGTCCCTCGTTTTCTGCCCCAAGCCAAGGGTTTGACTGCGCTCTCATTCCTCCACACCTTTTCTTTCTGTCTGAAAGGTGAATCATTCTGGGTGCCTGTGGCAGGAAGGGCAGAGCTGTGCTGGGGGTATTGTGATGCTGGAAGATGCTGACAGCTACTGTGCCCAGCCTTTGATGAACAGATAATTACCGACCAGATTGGTGGTTGCTGCATGCCCACGTCAGTTGCCAGGACTTCATGTGTCCTCCATTTCCCCTTTCTCATTTTCTCCAGGATCAGAGGGTTGCTGCCCCTAAAAATGCCTAAAAACAGTTCCTAAAATTTTGGAATTGATTGGATGTGGTGCCCAAAGCAATCTGCACTGTAACTGAACAAAGAAATGACAGCAAGTCGATGGTAGGGCCTTGAAAATTTGGCCAGTTCCTTCACAAACAGATAGCGCAACTGGCTCATGTTGGTGAAATACCACACAAAATCATCATGTTCCTTCAGCCTTCTCGAGCGCTGCTTGGGCTCCTGCTGAAGTCAATGATTGACAAGAAGTGTGGGGCTGGGGGCAGAGTACATAGGAACATGGGTCCTTGGGAAATCCAACGTTTTCGACATTCTGAGTGAGGACTGTAAAGGCAGCCTGAGCCTCCAAAATGTCTTTCCCAGTACCGTGAGCCTGGGCTCGTGTTTTATCTGCAAGGTGGAGTCAATTTCAAAGTCAGATTTGTCCTATTTCATCCACTTTGTGCTGAAATCAAAGGTATTTCTAAAGTACCAGCTCTTACATTTTCTATACCTTTGTCATCAAAACAGAATATCATGATGGATCTCATAGAAATAGTCCTGATACAAAAAGCATACCTAAACCACAGTTAGAATTTAGTTGTTATTTATGTTTTCACTCATCCAATTACTGAACCATTGAGCCTGACTCTGACTGCCATGAATGTCAGTTTACACCACTGTTAAACACACGTTACATTCACACTCCTAGGTTAGGTTTCCTATACTCCGCTGGAGAACTGAGAATCAAAACTCCTGTTTTTAACTGGTTTTGCACTGGGAAGAATAACTGCCCAGTATCAGCAAGTAAAATAGGTATGTTTAAAACAAGAATGTTTCATTGTTTACCTAAGTCTTCTTTCCTTGCACATCATCTATTTCATATCACAGTGGTTTGTTCTAGACATGTTCTTGTAATGAAGGATGTCAGTGTCTGCAAAATTATTTTTGTGTGTGTGTGTTTGTGTGCTCATACACAAATATGTTCATGTGTTCAAAATCCTTTTACGTATGTGTGTGTGTTTCCTCTTTGAAAAAAGACAGGCAGAGAATTAGAGGTTACGGGTGATATTTTGCTTTATCTTTCTTTTTCAAGTCTTCTGAATGGGTTCAAAGTAGTTTATTGGCTTCTAGTACTGTGTAAAGAAAAAGTTCATCCACCCACATCACAATTATTTGGTTGCTAGGAGTATTTTTAGCAGCATGATTTGGTAACTGGTTCCAAATATAATAGTTTAGAAAGAGTCACACTGTGGCCCAGCTAATGGTGATACAAGAGTACGGGGAGGGAACAAAGCTACTCACTGCATTAGATGTGAGGGGATGGAAGTGAGTTGCACAGAGCTCCTGCTTCCCTCGCTATCTCAGGTGGGTGGAAAGAGAAGGAACGTGAAACCCTGGAGCCTTGGTCCCTCCCACTGTATCCACACAGTGGAGCAGACAGCTGCTCGGGCAAGTCAAGAGGTGAATGCTAAAATCATCATAGATCCAGCAGAGTCACTCACTTAAGCAGAGCCATGGATAAAAACACTGCCCCTTACTCATGGTAGATTATCTCATGGTCTAGTCTGTAAATGGATTTGCTCATACAGACAAATGGTATTGTTCTTTTTATGCAGCATCTTTCCTTCCGGCAATATCTTACTGTGTAGAACATGGTCGGGAGGAAAGACTTGAATGATACACAGTAATCTCCACATACTAACAGAGATCAAACCATGTTTTAATGGAGAAGTTGAATCATGCTACAAAACAGCTGAATTCCATTCCCTTAGTATTTTTGAGGAATATGATTTCTAACAGTTTGGGTTTCTCAAGGCTAAAAGTGGAAACAGTCTGAGGAGGCTGCTAGTCTGTGGTGGACCAGCCCAATATGGGTACTTTCTAGAGAGCAGAAGCAAGCCAGCTCTCTCGTACCTGCAGTTTTGCTGCCTGGATCCAGACCCAGAAGCTCTATGTGTGGAAAGCAGAAAGTGCACCTGGCTGGATCCAGAGGGGGAAAATAGTCCAGCTGAGTTTCATTTCCAGATGGACTGGTATGCAAAAGAAAAACAAACAGGTCTGAAGGAGAAAAATAAAAGATCTCTTTTACCTAGATTTAAACAGCCACATCTTAAGAAAGGACATATTAGCACACAGTAAGCATTTTTTATCTCAATGCTGTTCCTTTAAGCCAGTCTGAATTTTATTGGGAAAAGGTCTCAAGCCATTGAGCAATCCCTGGTTTGGGCAATCACGTTGCTATGCTTCGTCGGTTAAGTATAGCAGTAATTCAGAAAATGAAGCCATGCTGCATCTGTCATATCATTTAAAATTTACTTCAGTTTTGCAGGTATTTGAACATTGCAAAATAAACCACTTCACCCTGCAATAGTCTGTCAACATCAGAATCTGCTCTAAACCTCATGGGTTTCTTTAGCTCCCTAGAGCTGGAGGTTTCCTTCCTCCTTCTCCTGCAACATATTCCAGTCAATGACACTATTGAAATTCTGACAGTAATTTATATACAGTAAGTGGCTGACCTCAGATGAGACGCTGAACAATTCCTGTGCACCAGGCTGCATTCTTCTCATGAAATACAGCAGTTTATTTGCAGCCACTTACCATTAATCCCCCTCTCCTCCCAAACCAGCGTCATTTATAAGCATTACTGACAGTTTGCAGGATGGAAATTAAAGGGGAAAAAAAGATGATAAACAAGCTTAAAGAAATGCCCTTAGATAGGACTGTAGATGAGTAACATTACTCACAAAAATAGTCCCCTTGGCTTTGAAGAGGCTGTAAATATAGCTCCCATCCCAGAAAGAGTTACGCACAGACTTTTCCTCATACACATTCTCTGTCCTGCTCAAAACAGTGGGACTAGTCACATGATTAAAGACGACCATGTGTCTTCAGCGTTTGCAGGACTGACATTTCCCCTCACACTATCGAAAACTTTCCCTGCCACAGAGAGCTTTTACAATGGATCAGACACAGAGTTCCTACTCCCAGCTTTGTAACAGAATTTCAAGAATTTTAAAGTTTCATTTCAGGACTGCAGGCTTCTTCCATGTTAATGATCTGAAGATACATATATGTATTTACTTTCTTATTGCTCTTAATTTATATTAATATTCTCTGTTGCTAATGTCCACATCTGGGACACTGAGGGGCCATAAGAAACCTCCTTCCCAGATTGAAACATCACTATATTATGAGGGGGGGAAACAATCTCTGGTTGATAATCAGTTTTTATTAGGGACCAAAGAGAGCTCTAACATCAAAATACTCCTGCTTTCATGAAAAACAGGCTCAGATCCAGGCTGCTCCATCTGTAACAAAGTCAAACGCAAGCTTTGCATCCAAAAATCCTTTAAAGCTTGGGTCTGAATTTTTGATCCAGACGCGAGTTCCCTGGTCGTCCCACTGTTATTGCTCTGGCACCTTGCAGCACCCTTGTATCTTCATGGTGACAAAAATAAATACCTAAGCAGAAATAAACAACTCCCCCCTCCCCAAAAAAAGAAAAAAGCCCAAACAGGCATTGATTTAGAACTAAACTAACCAAAAAAAAAAAAAAAAAGCGGCAGGAATATGTGAGGAATAATGGTAATGACAATTCCCATTTTAAAGCTCTCCATTAAAACGAGCCTTGGGAGTCCCGCCAGCCGAGGGGTCCCGCCACCAGGCCGCCTACCCCCCCCTTCACACCCTTCGTAAACCGCCCCAGCAAGCTGCCCCGCGCCATTTCCCACCCCTGCGGCCCCCAAGACCCCTCGCGCCGCTGAGGCGGTTGGGGGCGAGGCAGTGGGGAGAAGATGGCGGGGGGGGGGTCAGAAGGGAGAGAGCCCCACAAGGTGGTTTTAAAGCCAGGGAAGGGCGGCCCTCGGGGGGGCGGGGGGGAGCTGAGGGCGGAGGAGGGGGTCGCCCCCACAGCGGAGCTCCCCCCGCCCCCCGGGGGCCGCCACAGCCCTAACGGCCCTTCCCGCCCTGCCGCCCAGAGGCCCCTCCCCCCGCTGGTATGTGCCGGGAGGGGCGGGGGGGAGTGGAATGACGCGGGCGCCGGGGTCACGTGACGCGCGCGGAATGCTAACAATGTAGCCAATGTCCCAACTGCGCCCTGCACTCGGCGCCCGCGACGGCCACGGCGGAAGATGGAGACCGGCCCGCGCCGTCGGGGCCGCGGCCGCGGCCGCCGCGCCGCTCCCTGAGGGCCCCCGGTGGGCGGCGCCAGGCACCCCGAGGAGGTGAGCGGGCGAGGGCGCGGCTCCCCGCGGCGCTGGCGGCGGGACGCGGGTGGGGGGAAAGTTGGAAGGGGCCGAGGGAGCGGTCGAGCGGGCGCCCGTGCGCCAGCCTGGCCCGGGGGCGCCCTGAGGCCTCGGGCGGCCCCAGCGGGGGCGAGGGGGGCGGCCGGGCCGGGTGGCCGCGGGGCCGGGGGAGCCCGGGGCGGCCCCGCGTGGGGCGCGGAGCCCCGCGTGGGGCGGAGCGCGGGGAGCCGCGGGTGGCCGCGGCGCGGTCCTGCCGTCCCCAGGCAGCTGAAGGTCACTGCCGACACGCAGCGCGCAGTCCCCCCGAGCGACGCGTGTGCGGTGAAGCCCCCGCGCACCCTCTGAGCGGCACTTGCGCCAATGAGGCGAAAAAACAACAAGAAAAGTGCCGATGCCGGGGGGCGAGGCGTTACCGCCGGGCCGCGGCGCTGGGCCGGGCCGGCGCCCGCGGCTTGCGCCGGACACGGGCGGCGAGTCACTTTGGGGCAGTGTCGCTGGCAGGGAGAAAGGAGAGGAGGAACGGGTTGGGGAAAACCCGTCTCTCAGCTCTCCTTGCCGCTTTCAGTGTGTAAAGGGGAGCGTGGTTTGTGCGGGGGTGAATGGCCAGGAGCCCCCCTGCGAGTCCTGGACCTTCCAGCACGAAGTAGACAGTCCCCCTTTCCATAAGTTTGTGATCAAAAAGAAAAAAAAAAAAAAAAGCTCTAAATTGAGAGGGGGAAGGTAGTTGTGGCAGTTTTTTCAAACTTCGTTCTTTAGTTCTGCAGCGCTGGTTCACCTGACCACAGCGCCTGCAGGGTTGTAGGCTTGGAAGCAGCTCACGAGCTCGGGGGTTGTGACTTTGCTCTTGAATCGCAACTGAGCTTTAGTTTCTTTCGTGTCTCCCAGCTCCACAGAGCTGCTGGCACATGAAGCCTGTTGGTGAATGAAGGAACAGGAGGGAGAATAGCTAGTGTGCTGCGAGGAGGCTTCAGCATTTCAATTCAGCGTGGCTGGTTGGTTGCTGCCAGAACAGCTATTAGTATTTCTCAACTGAAGAAGAAAAATCATTTATTCAAAAATCATTCTAACTTGGTGTAATTAATGTTATGTTCATTCGAAATATATCTTAAGAGTAATGGTCAAGCTTCTAAGTTAGTGCAGAGTTTGTAACATTTCAGGGAGGGGAAAAAAACCTTAGTGTTTAGTCAGAATAGTTTGAAGCTCAAAAATAATTCTGAAAAATCATTTCGTGTGATGGCAGGAGGGCTACTGATACATTCATGCAGTAGGCAAGGTGCAGATTAGAAGGATACAGAGTTATCCAAATCCAGATGTACAGTCAGAAATGCTTAGACAGAATTAGATTACATATTTCTCTAAAGCATACAACGCTCTTATTTCTTTTTCTAAAAATACAAATCACAGGAATACTTAAAAGCAGGCAGCTTGTCTTTCTTTGTAAATAATCTGTAATACTTAAATGTTCCGATTTCTTGGCCTATCCTACATATTTAGTTTAAAAAAACCCTTCTGCAAAATATAAAACACATTTACAGTTAGCTATGGTACTTGCTGCTGTTGTTCTTCTCATTCATACTGCCTAAATGATCAGCATTACATTTACAATACTGCTAAACCAGAAAGAAAGCTGAAAAAGCTGCCAGCTGGCCTGACCTAGCATTATTAGACTCAAGCTTAGGCTAAGGGTCACGAAAGTTCTTTATGTGAAGCATGTGTGTAAGTGGGAAACCAGTCCTTTGCTGCAAAAAGGTGGGGGAATTGCAAGCTTCTCCAGCACGTCCCCGGCCTGAGTGTTGGCACAGGGTCTGAGAAGAGGAAGAAAACCCAGATCCCTAAACCCAGCCATATGTTGCTTGCTGCTGTCAGGGCAGGAAAGACAGTTACAGACCAATTAATTGCTCTGTATCATTTAAGTACTAGCTAATTAAGATGTATTCCTAGAACGGCTACAGTATTATTGATTAGTGATACTGTTTTTTAAAAAGCATTGCTTTAATAAAGCTGTGTATTAGCTGCTGCTATATCCTGTCTAGGTGGGTAAAATTCTGCCCTCAGGATACTTCAGTTCCCCTTATCTTCATTGAGAGCCATGAAAACATGATCTGTTTTTGACTAACAGCTGATTTATAGCTTGTGAAAATATCAAAATATGGATAAACAGCTTTAACACTTTCCTCAAAGCAAAGGACAAATCCTGTCCGAGATGCTTGTGTGCCGCTTCTAGTCCTGTATGAGTTAGATTTGCAGGATATCCTTAGAGAGTACCCCAGATACATCACAGGTATCCTTTAGATAAGCTTCAGAGCATTTAAATGTGAGGAAAAGAGGTTCATATGTGTGTCCTGCATTGCACATTCTCAGCAGTTTGGTCCTAGAGCTTTCGGCATAGAGCTCCACCACTCTACAGAAATTTCCCATTAGAGGGGTATGTGGCATGCTTTCTGAGGGTGTGTATATAAGATGTATGCAGTAGCTCTGTTCGTTATTGTGTTCTGAAGTGGTGAGTTATCATGAAGGCGGCTGTGGTCTGACTTCATTGTTGCATTTCTCTTGTTCAGTCCTTGATTTCAGAGGAAGGCTTGAACCTCTCTTGGCAGTGGACCCTGTACTAATGAGGAAGTGATGATGGGCTTCAGAGTTGAATGTGTCCAGACTCTTGGCCTTCACAATAGTAAGCCATTTACTTGGCTGTGAGAAGGGGTGGTAAATGTATGGAAATGGTCGGTTTGGGGGCCTTGTTGGGAAATGTTATAGCTGTCACAGTAAGAGCTGTCACAGTGAACTGACTTTTATTCTAAGCATATGAAAATAATGAGAAATAATGCTTCGTTGGAGAAGCTCCTTCTGATGCTAAAATGTGCTATGATCAGAAGTGAAGCACACTTTAAAAAAAAAAAGGGGGGGGGGAGAAACTCCAGTCAACTTCTGAGTGACTGATGAGAACCTGTAGTACACCTTTTTGTATTTGCCACTTCAAAACAACTGAACAAAACTGCAACGAACCTAACAAAGTGACTTTGAGCTATGCTCGGGAGACGTTTCACAAGTGTGAGTGTCAGTAGCAGAAGGTAACTTGAGGAAGCAGCATCAATAACTTGTGATGTTTCTGATAAGTATATATTTTTAATCCTCTTTTGAATGTACCATTATTTAATATTTATATTACGGTGATGCTACAAAGAATCAGTTAAGATGGGTTTTTCGTTGTATCTTCATGCAGCACAAAGATCACAAGTTGCATGGTAGCTCAGCTTTGCTGTATAGTTCTCCTTTGCTGCATGTCAGAAGAAATACAAAAAGCTATCTAGAAGTCTGTTCTTTTTTTTTCTTTTTTTTTTTCCCTCCTTTGTTGGGATCTTTTGTCTTAACTCCGAAACCACTGCTTCTGCCGTTCCTGCTGTTACTGAGGAACTCTTTCACCCTCTTTCTTGCCCATAAGGCACAGCTAATGAAATATCTTTTTTTTTTTTTTCTTAATCTTCCAATTCTGGGGAGAATTCTTACCTTTGATTTTTATTAAGATAATCATGTGGAATGGTAAAATATCTTGTCTTGTTGTTATTCACTTTGTTACTGAAATACTAGAAGTTGCTATGGTTAGAGTCATCAATTTTTCCGTTATAAATCTTCATAAACTTCTGAAACTGAGCTCAGCTAGTGTAAAACAAACAAGATCTTAAGTGGGGGAAAAATGTTTCATGAGCGTACTCTTCCCTAATTATGAAGTAGGATAGGCTTGTCCAGGGTTTAGTTATGCAATTGGATGGGAAACTTGCCACTATTAGGTACTGTAAAAATCTTAAACTTTGGAGTTTTTGAGTTTTTTTTTATTTTCATTTATTTTGAAAATGAAACAAAAAAAAGATTTTTTTTTTTTTATTGATCGTGTTAAAAAAGCCTTTCCAAATCCTATCCTTGAAAGCAGATAAAATGAAAATCATTAAAGGGAATCAAGCTGTGACAGCTTAATAGGTTAAACTCATTCACTTTCACTTGGTTAATTGTCATGCTGCCCCTTCGGAGGCATTCACAATATCAATTTAATTGTGCGTACTTTCTTTTTTCTTTTGTTTCAGACACCATCAGTCTGCAAAATGATGATTCCAAGGGTTTTCATTTTCTGTAGGAAACATGAAGATTGTGAACTGAAGTAAAACACTGGCAGAAATCACTTGAGGTTTTTGCCTTTTTTTTTTTTTTTTTGAAGGATTATGTTTACAAGAAATTGATACCATCAAAAGACAAACACTTTTTAGGAATAAAGTAATTAAAAAGAATAAAGGCTGTATTTATGCTCAGAGAAAACTGGATTAACAATGAGGCCAAAGACTTTTCCTGCTACGACATATTCTGGAAACAGCAGACAAAGGTTACAAGAGATTCGAGAAGGTTTAAAACAACCATCCAAATCTTCAGGTCAAGGACTGCCAGTTGGACCAGGCAGCGAAACTTCTCTGGACACTAAGATTTTAGTAGGGAAGGATGCTGCAAGGCAGCAGCAGATGAGACAAACACCTAAGTTTGGACCTTATCAGAAAGCTCTGCGAGAAATTAGATATTCTTTGCTGCCTTTTGCTAATGAGTCGGGCACTACAGCAACTGTTGAAGTAAATAGGCAGATGCTCCAGGAACTGGTGAATGCAGGTTGTGATCAGGTATGTATGATTTGTGGGGGTGCTTCTTGCTGTGTTCAGAACAAGTTTATACTCAGGACTGAAGAAAGGATTTTGGATGGTGGTTGTCAAGCTTACTGGCAGAGCAGACGGACTTGCTGTTGAGAGCCATGCTGAGTCTGTTAAAGACTGTCATGGTGACCTGTGGGGTTCTCTCTTATTTCTCCACTGGATGTATAAGGCTGAACAAAGTACCTTGTTTCTTTTCACTACTAGAATGAGATTAGCTATAAGAATTAGGGTAAATTTTATGTCTAGCAGATCTAAACTCCACTGTCAGAAGCAACTAGAATAAATTCTAGAGGCAGGGTATGGTCTTTGAAGAAGCTCACTAGCTGTTTGCAAGAAGTAGATGGAACTCCCTGAGTGTGCAGCAAGCATCAGCAGTCAGGTGCATGCCTTTTGTTTTCTTCCTCACCTCACCACTGCTCTTATCGAGAGGTTGTAGTCCTGTCTCAAATAAGGATCTTGGCACAGAAATACTTGCTTTTGTCTTTCTGAGATTGGTGCTGGAATATGTTCTCAACTGAAAGACCACTCACCTGCTGGAGAACATGGCTGTTTCATGTTGAGCTGCACCTCTCTTGCATGTGTGTCCAGTGTTGGTTTTTGACTTTCCTTTCTGTTCCTAGGAATAGTTTAAAATTTTGCATTTGAGACATAAGGTGCTGTTTCTATTTCAGGTTCTGATTGTTGGAGAAACAATCTTTTTCTCAAGTGATTGAATAGCAGTTATTTGTCAGGCTGACACATCGTATTTTATAGTCCCTTGATGTAAATTGGAGAGATTTCATACCAAAGTGCTCTCAGTGGAATTTCCTTGATTTCAAAACTTGCCTCCATTTATTCATGACAGAACGTGAGTCTCTTGAGTCTCCTAGACCATATTCAGAATCTGTATAACAATCTAACATCACGCGTTATTACAAACCATTTGCATTTATTTGGAGCTGTATAATACATTGTTCCAAATAATTTATTCTATGAGAGACAATCGGAGTGAGAGTAGGTTGCAGATCCAACTAAAGGTGCTCCAGTCCCACTAAACACTTCCTAGTTCAGTGAACAAGATGCACGTACTGAATTATTTAACTGGAGGAACCAGGGATTTGCAGTGTGATCTTAAGCGTGCCATGAAAATGTAGTGTTTTTTTTAAAACTTCACCCTCTAAATTTCCCTAGCCATTTAGGAAGAGAACACTCCCTGTGCATGTGAGCCAAGGTTAAATGAGCACAGCTGGATTCTGGATTGGAAATGCACATTGGGTAGATTACATGGACAAATCATTCCCACACAGAACAGGCTTGTTGGACTGAAATCTTGGAAAGCACTGGGGCTTAACGTTTCTGTGCTGTAGTGTGCTCGATGTGTAAAACAAATACCTGAGCACCTGTTAAAATGTCCTGGTATTAAGGGCAGTGTAAGGCACTATACTTGTAATTTTTAAATCTCTTAGCTATTTTGCCTTGAACGTTGATGCAGTGATATTAATTGTTACAGAGCACAGGCGATGCACCCAGCTCTGACTCTCATGGGGAGGCAGTTTTGCCACCTCCTTAAGTCTGGTTGTGCAGATCTGTTTTTCCTGACTGGCTGTTATTCTTCCATCCTTGGATTTAGCTTTCCTTCCTAGCTGTGACTTGTTTCCTGGAGATGACACACCTAAGGGCTAGCCCCAGGAATGTTTTACGTTCAGACCCAGGCATAAGCAGGATCAGATTTGGCTAGACTCCAGATAGGGTTTCCAAAACTGGACTCTTGTGGCTAAAAATGCTGTCTTTCTTATTTTGGGTCTAGGCCATATGAAGGCTGGCTGTCTTGGTGTCAGGTCCTGGGAATGGCATGGTATGGAGTGACAAACTTGATTACTTCCTCTAGATTCTTCCTTTCCTCCTGGTGCCTGATAGCCTGAGCTGTTCCAGATTAGATCCTGAAATGTCACAGGAGTATTTTAGAGCATAATGTGTAGTAAATTCCTCAGTCATCCCAAGCCACCCTGTCCTTGCCTGTGAATTGAAGCCTTTAAATGCCTCTTGCATGGACCTCTGCTATAGTCCAATAGGCAGCTAACAGACCTTGTTGCAGAGAAGTGAAACCAGCTTTAGTTTCTTTGAGGATGATTTTATTTGCCTCTATGCAGAACGTTAGCGTGAGGTGGATAAATGGGCTATGTTGCACTGATTTCACCCCTCCCCCCTCTGACCTGAGTGCAAAGGTGCAGAGGTTTTTTTTTTCAGAAAAGCATTCCAAGCTCCTGCCTCAAATGCCAGCGGCAAGCATTCGGTTTAATATGTCAGCCCCTGAATCCCTAATGGTCTACTTAATGGCCCTCCCCTGCAGCAAGCCTGCAGAGTTAGGCTCTTATACCTTGTGCCCTGCAGATCCTCTCTTTCAAGGAATAGTAATCAGCTATTTAATGATTAGCAGCAAGTATCTGAAGTCGGTGGTTTTGTCATAAGAAGCTCTAATCATAGGTGTTCTAGGAAGGCAAGAAAAAAATGAGTACATGACTGTGTACCATTGTTCAGTTTGATCTTAGATGAACTCCATTCTCAAATTTTTATTTGGGCTAATGCTGTTTGGTGTTCTAGATATTACACTGGAAAGTAATCCTAGCTGTGTGGGATAATCTGCTCTGGTAGACACCACGCAAGGATCAGCATTTTTCTTCCTTCTATCTATGATAAGGATTTGGAAGGGTGGGGAGGGACAGGGACAATTAAGGAGAGGAGTGTAAATTTTAGGGGCTGAGGGAAAGAATATTATTATGTTAGATGGGAGCTAATAAAAGTAATATCCGTGCAGCATAGTTAGATTTTTAACAACTATCATTTTATATAGTGCAAGAGATGTTCCGTATTAGGTAGCATAAAGGTAGAGTTTACAGCTCCCAGTTCTGCCTAAGTGACTAGGTTGTGTGTGTTGGGAGAGGAAGGTGCAGAGGGAGAAGGGGGTCAGATCAAATTGAAATTGATTTAATTAAAGAAAAAGGAAGCATCATAACATTTTATTACTTTAGTCTTCTCTTGCTCTATGGAAGACCCACACAGACAGAGGAAATGTTTTTAGGGTTGTTGGTAAATTGAAGTATATAAAATGCAGTGTAATTCACAAAGTAAATACAAAATTTTTGTGTCTTTCAGTTACGGTAGTCTTAGGTGTTACTTGTGAAAACAGATTTTAAAAAAGTAAACTGTGATTATGAAGTTGCTGGAGTCCTTTTAAATGGCCTGTGTTCTTTCAGCAAGATTTATTTCCAGCCATTGTGTAGCTTGTTACTTTGTGGTGAAATCTGGCCTCAAAAAAACGTAATAGGAACTTTGCCATTGACCTGAAAGAAGCCAAGATTATACTTTTTTTTTTTTCCCCTGAGATACAAAATAAAATTACAGACATAATTAGTCATCATTCTTCTCAAACAAATGGAGTAACTTGCCTGTTCTTAAGTCATCTTTTCAACAGTAATTATTTAGCAAGGTTCAGTCAAAAATAATTAGTGCAGCATAAATTGTTTTGAAACTTGTAGAACATGACTGCAAAAGGCCTGACCTTAGTTGTTACAAAAGCATGAAGCCAAAAGTGCTGCTAATATATTGCTCTTTAGTAAACACAGCTCCTTGAGCTTCAAAGTGTAACTTGCAGTCACTGCAGGGGGACAAGAGTGGGGCTAGTCGGTTCATCAGGCTGCCCAAGTGCTGGAGTCACCTGGGGCAGCGGAGTGGCTGGTGGTAAATGCAGCCGCTGGTGCGGATTGAAATTTTGTGATGAATAGATGCAATTGAGCGTATGATCAGGCCCATTCCAGCAACCTGAATGGGCTGCACTATACTTACTGTACTTCCTCAGGGTGCAGACGGCCGCTTGCAGGGCAATCTAGAGTGGGCTGCGACATTGCTAGACCGTTATGCAGTTGTCGCTTTTTTTTTCCTTCTCCTGGAGCAATGGTGGTCTTTCTGGATGAAGATCTCCAGATTTAGTTTGTATAGGCAGCTATTTTTAACAAATGATGTTTTAGGATTTTTTTTGTAGGCTACATACCTACAATAACATACATCACATAGTGTACACTGAACAACTGTGTGAATGTGATGCGTGGAAGTCTTTATGCTTTTTTTTTTTTTCAGAGGCTTTTATAGAAGTCTCTGTAAGAAAACACGTATGTGCCACCTGTGCCAATATCAGAACATTACTAAGGGCAAGATCTGCCCTTCAGACCCTAATTGCAGTGTCTTTCAAGGAACTGGAATGATGTTTGTGGGTAGTGTAATATATCTAAGAGTGTCCAGCTGATCATCTTGTTGTCTGTGTTACACTGAGATCATGTAAATCAGTTTGTAGAGTGTTTTGTTTTTGTTTTTTTTTTTTCCCCTTGCATTCCAGGATTCTTTTGATCTCCCTATCATGGATTATACTCTTTTTATTTAACCCACCTCGGCAAAGACTCCATCCTGCTTTGGCATCTACCAACTGATTTTGGGACTCTTTCAGAATGAGGAATACAGTATTTATTTCAATTTGGATGAATACTTGCATGCTTTTTTAAAATGAGGCAAATTCTGCTTTGCCAAATGTAGCTTGGGAAGAAAATTGCTTTTGCACACGGCTGAGCTTTACTTGTGAGAGTTCTGTTTGCCCAGTTATTAACCAGAACCTCCAGGATGAACATCTTGGTTGTCTTCTGGAGGTCCTAGATCTAGACTATGCTGTTGATGAAAAATGACTGAAAATGAGCTGTTTTAAGATTGCATAGATTATTCTGGGAAATATGTCCAAGGTGGCAATGGACCCACCACAAGCTATGCTGCAGCTCAGGTAGGAATAGATAGTTTGGGGTTACAAGAGGAGAGAGAAGAAGAAAAAAAAGAAGCCTTTCAAATGAGGGCAGTGCTGACTGTAAGAGGAAGATTTTATTTTAGCAGCAGCTGAAGTATATTTGATAATTCAGGCCAAGAGTCTCTTGTGTGTTCTTTTGCCACCCTCATTTGAAGGTAAATGCTCGCTCTTTTCTCTTTGCCAGCTGTGTCAGGAGCTTGCTTCGTAACCTTTTCCTATACTTCTTTGTCTTTTTTTGCTAACCTCCCTTTTTGTTTTTGTTTACCCCCCCATTTCTCTCAGAGAAGTTTCCAGCACCATCCAGTGTTCTTGCATCAGAAGGGAATGTGTTTTCCCACCCATATGCCTGCAGTAGGCCCATTAAGTCATTTCAGTTTTAGCTGCTTCAGAAAATAGTGAGTCATAGCTTTCCAGGGGCTGAAGGCAAGATGCCAGGATTGCTCTTGAGCTGATACCTGCTGACACCTAGCTCTGCTTCCTCTATCCCATTCCTTTTGTCTCCAGCCTTCCCATGTTGGTGTTGCCTCTTGATGATGTTGTCTTGGAGCAAACACTTGAATCCTTTTAGTGTCATGACGCATTTCCCGCGATACATCTGTGAAGGTGCTCTGTGCATTTGTTTGCTGTGAATGTGGCTGAGAGTGTGCTCCTGTCCTGCAGAAGGGAGGAAAGGAATTTTGACTCTTCCTTTGCGTTTTCCCCATGACTGAAATGTTCCTGGCAGTAATAGGTGATTGCCTGTGCTCTTTCCCGTGCAGAGATGTGGCTCCTTGGCAGCTGGGCAGAGTATGGCACTGACCAACATTGCAGTATATTTTACGCTCTGTCCTTCATTCTTGATGGTCACTTTTCTTCTTTGGCAAACTCTGTAGAATAAATAGGGGCTTCCTTGTAGGAATATTTTTGAAATGACAGAACAGGAATCAGATGCCAAACTTAAACTGCAGATGCATGTAAATCTTCAGTTCTCTTAAACTAATACTTCCCTACTCTTTATGTCAGATAATTGTTCTAGAGGCTTGGAGTTAATACAAAAATCTAAAATTATATTTTCCTGTAACAAGATACAGGATTAACTTGCATTAGATACTTGTATTTATTAAAATTTAATGGCCAGGAGAAGGTTGAGCTACAGATTCCTTCTTAATAAAAAAGGTAATGGCTTCCTCACGGTCACTAAAAATTCTGCATAAGCATTAACTTCTCTGAATAAAAAGCCCTTGTGACCAAAAGTAAAGATTGCCATGAATGTAGCAGGAAGTTGGTATCACAATAGTATTAGGGCGTAACTGTTCCTTTTCCACTTCTTTTTGTCGTTCTCAGCTGAAATCTCCACTGTCCTTTTCAGCTTGTATTGGAGAGGAACCAATGTGATTTTATGCTGAGACTGAAAAATAGCATCTTTGCATTTGTGTTTTTAAAAAAAACAGAATAAAGCATTTAAACTTTGAGAGAGATTTTAGTAGAAGGACTGGATGCAAAGATTTTTGCATGCTACAGTCCTTAGATTAGAAGTAATCTAAGATATGTATTTGAAACTCATTTAGTTCAGCCTGGAAGTGTTTTTTGATAGTCACTAAACTAAATAAATGCTTATGTTAGAGGTGTTATCACTAGAATGCAAATAACAGAAATAAGTCTTTGACTCTCATATGATACACAGTCACCTGTCATTTATCTGGTGTGATTTTTCTAAAACAACCTAATATACACAGAGCATCTTACGATGGGAGTCTTTTTTTCTTCCTCTCTTTCTGCACCATACCCACAGAAAACTTATTTTGCAGACATTTTGAAATTAGTTGATCAGCAAAACTGAGACTAAGTTAACAGAAAAGAACTGGGGAATTTTAGCTGAACCCCATGTAGAAATACTAATGCTGTCACAAGGTGCATAGACTTACATTAGTTTCGATTACAAGAATGTAACCAGGCATTCAATTATAATATAATAATGTAATAAAATTATAATCTAATACATTGAAAGGAACTAAACTACTTTTTCTTCCATTTTATTTATAAAACGTCATTGCCAGATATTGTCATATTTGCCCAAGGGCAGAATGAAGTGACTATGGCTCTACATTTCCTGAAAACGGTATTACAGCTCTGTGTCTGTTTTTTGGAAATATTCAAGATGTTGTCTGAATGCTTTCCAGACCGCTGTTGGAAGGAAGGACAAAAGATGACCAGCATAGTCATGTCCAGAAGGTAGGGATGGAGGATCACGCTGTTGTCCCTCTGAAGGTGAATGGTTTTGTGCTACAAAATGCAGCATAAGTGCTATTTTGTCATGAGGTTGACCACATCACTCTCCAGCAAACCACAGCCTGATGGTGCTCCCTTGGGCACAGTATTCAAATCCTGCTCAGCCACTGATGGTGGTGAAGTCCCCTATATACTGTTTTTTCGTTTGTTTGTTCCACCCCCACCCTCCCAGTAACCTCCTGCAAATCAGGCTCCAGCCCATATACTCTGTTCTTTGGGTACTGGCTATATGACTTGCAAATGCATGCATGCATGTAATGCTGTATAAAAGAGGTGAGGAGAGAGATGAACCAGACCTTCAAGTTGAATTTTCTTGATGATGGTAGCTGCTGTTTTTCTCATGTATTGGATATGTCCATTAGTTCCCAACACCACCTCTTTTTGAATCTCATAACCTGGGCCTGTCTAACTATCAGTTTTCTTTTATTTAACTTGAGAAAGAGTTGTGACTAGAATGCAAGCTGCTCCAGTACATCTGCTGATTACTCATTTGTATGGATATAGCTACTTCAGAGTAGATGTTTTGAGGTCAAGTACCATTGGAATAAGGCAGTTCATATTTGTGAAATCCAGGAGGGATACCCTCATCTGTTTGTTCAAAGCTACAGATGTTTGTGTTAACTTCAGGCATATTTTTACTTAGGTCATGTGTACAGGATGTGAAAATATATTCCACTTCTTTCTGCTTATGTTTGTAACCTGATTGTGAACGTAGCTTGGGTCTGGCATTTTTATGTTGCTTGGAGCTGAGGCTTAGGGTGGAAAATGCTGGTCCTTATTCACTAGCTTTTTGAAAACTTTGCCTCTCAGTGCCAAAATAAAGGCTGAAGTCTCTGTGGCATTGTGGTCTTTGATGCTGTCCTGCCACAGGAGCAGCAGGCTTGTATTGTCCAGACTTCAGAGGGATCCCAAGTTCCTATCTTCAGAAGATGCTTTAACAAAAGAAAAGCCTGGGAAAAGTCAACCAGTCAAACACCTGCTCTCTGCCTACTCTGCACATCTGCTGGTCTCAAATACTGTTGCTGCAGGAATATTTTTGACTTCATATTACTTGGCAGCTGACATGTCTTCCCTGCTCTCGTGTGGCTTCTGCTGAGGTGGTTCTGTCATCTCTGATCCTGATGGAGTCACCCAGCTACAGTTGCAGCACAGCAAAACTGTCTTTGTTCTGATGATTTTGCCCTGCCATCTGGACTGTCACTGGCAGTCCGAAACTGTCCTCATGTACAAACTGGCACATAGCAATTAGGTTTTGCCCTATGGATGTGTGTGTGCATATATGCATTATGATAACTGCAGCATTTGTATGGTACCAGCAGTTTGCTAAGAACTTAAATGCATAGGATGTGGTACTGCACTGAGGATTTCTTTTTCAGTCTAAGTAAACAAGATGCTAATGTTTGAGGTTGTGTTCTGCTTCCCTGCACTGTAAGAGATGGACTGATTAGAAATCAGTGCTCTTCATTTTAGCTGGATCCAAGCAATTAAAAATATTTCCTTGGGGAGGGGAAGGATGAAGAGAACAGGAGAGGATATGAGAATAGTTTTATGGAGATATTTCTAGGTCAGTTACTTGGAACACTGTGTACCTGTAACTTTACTGAACCAGGTAATGATATTGCCTAGGCTATGGCAGGGCAGCCTGTGAAAATAACTATATTCTATATTGCTTTGCCTTTAATTATTATTGATGTATGTGTGCATATGTAAAACTGTTACTGTGACATATAATGTCTCCTACATGTTTAGAGAAGAATAAACACAGCGTAAATGGCAAAATGTTGATTTTTAAATATAAAATGCTTGGTCATTTAAGCAATTTATAACTGTTTTCCATATCCTTCATTCCTCTAATATGTGATTTTGTCACTAGTCATTTCGGCTGAAGAATGCAAAAATGAAGTGTATTACTCCTTGCATACCTAAAGTGCTAGCAAGCAGAAGATTAGTGATGCTTGGTGATAATGTATTTGAAGGGCAGGAACATAACTATATTAACTTCAGCAGGACAATTAGCAGTGTAAAATCATTCCTGTGTAACAGTTTGTGTGGTTAAGTTTGGATTTCATCTGCCCTGTATGAATCTGTTGGATGTGGGTTATTTTGGAACAGAAGAAAATGTCAGCACAAGCTTAGAGATCATCCTTGCTGGTGCTCTACAGCTTCCTTCTCTCTCCCTCTCTCTATTGGTTCTGTTCTTGTGCTGTATCAAAGGTTAGATATCTTCAAGGCTCTTCAGTTCTGTACCTTCCTCCACCTGTTGTCCTATTGCTTTGTTTTCTGTTCTGCTGGCTTGAATGACTAATTTTCTACTCCTCCCACAAGCTTTTCTCAATGTGGGTCTGAGTACCTCAAGTCAAATATATACATTTTTTATGATTGCAAAATATTAGGAAAAAACTTTTTATTCCATAGGCTTCGAACTATTTTTTTAGCAGTGATGTGACATCTTAAAGAATTATACATGTAACTGTGTAGCATGACTTTGCTAGCATGCCCCATATCTGCATCCTTTCTTCCATTTGATGTCGTGACTCTGCAGTCTAAGCTTAAACTAGCCACCTGTCATACTCAAGCTTTCCTTCCAGCTTTGCCATATACACCCTGTTAATTCTACTTTCCTGCCAGGTATCAGCCTAACAAAAATGCATAATCCAATTCAGTTAACATACCCTATATGGATTTCCAAGGCTGTAGTTATCTTGGTTGACCAAAACAAAATATAATTGGCTGTCCCAATTAAAAGAAAAAAAGTTGTGACCGCATGACAGAGCTCCTTGAATCAAAACAAATCTGCTCTATATTGGGATATTTTTATCCTGGCTCCAAACTAGGGCTAGATAATTTCCTCCAGAGATGTGCATTCCACCTTGATGTAGCTAGCCTCTTTTTCTGATTGTCCAGCTCTGTTTCCTTGCTGTGCTGTGTCATCTGCTGATTGCCTGTGTAGTATCTGCAGGCCAGAAATGAATGACCAGGTGATTATGTGCTGGAGCAGGGTGGAATTCCTCTTTTCCTTCAGGTGCTCCGGGAAATGCCATGCTGGAAGCTCAGATGCTTTGCTTTTCTGAACCTTTTGCATTTCTGAACCTTGGCATTCTTTCCCATGCAGAAGATCTTAATATTATATTCTTAAATGCAAACACCAAGCTCACTGAGTGTTTTCTCAGAGATGTGAAATGAAGAAATTGTGAAACCCAGATGTGCATGGTGTTGCAGTCATGCAAATGGTGGAGGGAAGATGGTGCAGTGCTCAAAAGTGAAAATCAAAGTCCTAGAACTTGAAATCAGTCTTAAAAGTAGGCAGAAGTCATTGGTTTCTTCCAGGACACATGGTGAGCCAGCTCCCCACACTACAAAAGCTGGACCTCACAGGGGAGTGCCAGCAAATTCAAAAGCAAGCCACAAGAATTTTCATTTGCTTTGTTTTTTGTTTTTTTTTTTCCCCTCTCTCTGTTTATTGAGAAGCAAACCTTCAGGGTTTTAGCCACATAAAAGTAGCCTAGAAAAAGTGTTTCTCAGTACTTCTTTGGCGCTGTAAGACCCTCTGTAACAAATCAGTTCCAGTTTTCCAGGAACTTCCATAGGATTCATAAGCATTAGAAGCACTGGAGATTGAGAACCTGCTGTTGCAGACTCCACTCTACACTTTCTGCAGTAAATCTGAGTGCCTGTTCCTGCAGTGAAGCAGCTGTCACTTCCCAGACCTGGAACGTGTCTGTTCGGGAGGTGAAAGGGAGTCCAAGATACAGCAAGGTCTATGGCAGAGCTGTAGTGCTGGCGGTAGTGCTGCCTTCTCCCAGATTCCTGGGAAGGTCAGAACGTCCTGTTACTCATTCGGGATCTCCAGAAACACTATTTTGGGCAAACAGCAGTGCTGCATGTCTGATGGGCTTCCTTAGTCTTGGTGCAGAGCCACTTTTTTCATCTTGCCATGCAGAAGGAGGGTGTGTGTCCCCAGGCTGGCCCCTGTCTACAGGCATATAAACTCAGGTACTACTCTGCCCTATTTGTGATAGGCAAACTGCAACTGTAGCATTAGCACAGCATCTAGGCCAAGACACGTGCTAGGGGAGGCCAGCTGTGTGACTCTTGGCTATGCATAAAACCTCCTTCTTTTCTATCTCACCTACCCTTTGGAGCAGGACCTTTGCCCAGCCCCAGGCAAAACCCCAAGTCAAACTACCACAGCACCATCAGCCTTCCCTGCACATGGGCTGTCAAGCCCACATGTTTGGGAAAAGCCTGGCCACAAGAGCACAGTTCTAGCATCTTTTGCTACTTTCACGTAGTTGCTTGGTGATTTCCCAGTCTGGGAAGAGGCTCAGTAGAACTGATTTTTTTTTTTTTTTTTCTTCTTCTTCTTCTTCTTCTTCTTCTTAACTCTGAGACCATGGCAGCCAATGGATAGAGGAGCTGTTACTGCTGAGAAGCAGTACCTGAGGTTTGAGGAGGGCAGTGACTGGCAAAGATGAGGGCTTGTGGGAAACGCAACAAGGACAGAGGCACTGCTAAAAAGCATGAACTTGATGTGTGAGCAGAGAATACGGTATTTGGTATTTACTTGGGGTGGAGGCTAATCAGGTCACAGAGCTGGCAGAGCTGAGCTCAGGCATTAGTAGCAAAGCGGTTGTTTTAACTGAGGGAATGTTAGTGCTAATCTGCCTTGAAAATCAGAAGCAGTTTTTGAGGGTGAAAGTCCCAATTGTGCAAAACTGAGGTGCTGGGCAGTGTGGCTGCTCCATGCTGAACCAGCTGGGGCTGGCTCTTGGGCATTAGACGAGTCCTTTTCCTCAGCTCAGCAGCAAGGAGGAAGATCAACCTGAGCCATAGCTGCTCCCTATGTGACAGGGCAGACAGCATGGGATTCCCAGCAGCGGCCCTGCGATAGGTGATGGCTGCGTTGTCCTGGCTGGCAGGCACAGCGGAGAGGAGATGTGTCCCCTCGCCTTCTTGACCTACTAGAGCTCCAGGTTGCTTTGCTTTCCTCCTCCCTACTTTCCTCTGTTTGGTGTTTTTTGTATGCTTGCTGTCTAAAGTCAGGCCTAACCCCTTGTCCTGCCCATGCGCTCTGTTCACAAGGCTTAACTGCTTTTTGCGCTTGTAGATAACTCCCTCCCCTATTTTAAACACCTTGGTTCTGTGCTTGTTGCAATGGCTGTTCCTGCTCTGGGGAAAATGAAGGGTTTGTTTTTTTCATGTAAAAATAGCTTCATTATTCCCATACACAAGTAGCAATTAGGGCAGGCATATTTCCAGGTCAGGCTGGAGATGGAGTTGGATGGTAAAACCCTCTGCTCCAAAAATGGGCTGGAACCAGGAACAGTTCTTTATGGGCTGAGCAAGCCTAACTGGCTTGGAGAGCGGCAGGATCCCTTTTTTGGGTGCACATTTAACATGCTGGTGTTCATCTACTAGGGAGGTTGGCCAAGTGTTGACATAACGAGGACTTTGCTCTGTTAAATACTTAGGTTAGTCCTCATAATCCTAGGGTTTTTTTGGTAGCTGTAGGCACAGTTCTTGAATAAAAACTTACAAATGAAAATTTCTTAGGGCACAGTCTTGCAGATGCTGCTGAGCATAGTGCCTATTACTACAAGTGCTTAGAGCATCTGAGAAGAAGAGATGTTTGCAGGAATAGTCTGTATTATTCCACAAGATTGTGCTCAGTTGGGTACTGAGTAAATAAACAGTAAATGTGCAAGTCTTGGATGATGTTGCTCTATGCTTGTTTAGATAGTCCAGCTGTACTTTGGATTTTGTTCTCTATGGTAGCTGTCTTGTGAATCTCTTCTGGCTCACTGCCACGTATTTCTTGATTTACATGAACATGATGTGGATCTTTTTCATCTTATTTTGCTAGTTCATATCTTTATCGCCTTCAGTCATATTTTTGAGGTCTCTTTAAAGCTTTTAAAAACTAGTCAGCTTGAATTTTCCCTTTATCTCTACAAAGTCAATGCAAAAATAGGAAAGAAGCACAGAAGGGGAATTACAGGCAGCATTAAAAATGTTCCTCCAGAACAAAAAAGCAGATTTAACATGAATTAAAAACTCAGCTCTGTTTCAGAGTTGCAAAAGCTCTTTTATTCACCAGAGAACTGTTAAAGCTAGTCATTTTTGGCATAGTATCGGTCAGGGAAGCGTGACAAAGTGCAGTGGAATGCACCGAGCTACGATCCAGCTTGTAGCGGTATATGACTTTAGTGTATGGAGCATTGCAGGAAGTGCTTGGGGGTGGGGAGGCTTTTTCATTTCAGCAGCTACTGAGTAACTGTGTTCTCTCTCAGTCCCCACCTGCAACAACAGAGGTTCCCTTGGATGCTCTGGGTCAGAGGACAAAATGTGATGAGTCCTCACAACCTGGGTTTCTGGTAGAAACTGGCTCTGTTCTCTGAGCACTGCTGTGCACAGCTCTTGTGCTGCGAGATGGGAAAGTTGGGAAGAGTAGTGTGTTTGCAATGGAGGATGCCTGGGATGGTACCCCAGCCCCACTATGCTGGAAGGTCCTTAGGCTGAAATTCTGTCCTCACTGAAGTCAGTAGTAAAATTCCTCTTGATTTCAGTCAGGCCAGAGTTTCACTTCTGATTCTGAGCAGTGAGAGAGTCCTGTTCCACTGGTACACACACATGCTAAGTCAATTTACTTTGACTTAGGTTTTGGCGCAGATTTTAGCCTTAAATGGAAATCTGTTCAGATCCATTTAATATTTGTGGCTTGAATTTCAGATTACGTGGACAGTTAAACACAGCTACATGTGATAATTAATAACCAGTTAAGATATTTCTGTGTTCTGAAGTGTATCTGATTTTTTGCCTTCTTTCCTCTCTAAATTACGAAGTTGATGTCCACAGAGTTTTCCAAGCACTTGTAATGACAAGAAGACATGATGGTACCTTTCCTGGCAGAACAGGTCTATGGGTGGTTTTATGACCTGCATATTAGAAATTGGGAAAAGCTTGATGTGGTACAGGTTGTGTTACCAGTATAAATTGCTAACAACAGCCTCGCTATTCACATATGGTTTCATATTTGCATTGCTCCGTTACAGGGATAATCAAATACAATGTCACAGTTATATTCATAGTGCAGTAAAGGTGTACAGTGCAACATCATTGCAAAAAATGAGGTCTCAGAAGACATTACAAGCTGAATTAATGTTTCTAGGCACAGGACGGAGGAAGGTTGCAACACAGAGAACGCCAAAGGGCAGTGATATTTAGTGTGTCTTTATTGTTCTCCATAGGGCGCTCTCTTCCATTCTTTTTACTCACTGTCTGCTTACTTAATGCTCTTAGAGAGGAGACCTTGAGGTTAAATGTAAAACATGGGTGCATGTTAAGAGCAGGAGTAAATGAGTAGTCAGCTGGTGGGCTGCCTCAGCTTGTGTACTTCAGGTTTGAAAGAACGCAGAAGTTGAACTGGTAGGTAGATCACTGAGATGGGAGTGTTGTAATACTAATTAAAAGCTCATTTGGCAGTTAGGATATAGACGCTATTTAAGATGTGGACTATTAGATTATTACAGGTTAGGATACTTATACCCTAGATTCTTAGCTCTGCTCCTGTGCAGAGAAGAGCTGAAAGTTGAAAACTGACTATTAAAACTGATACTCGAGAATCATTACAGTCATTCAAGTGATGGGCTGCATATGGAACTGAACTACTATGATGATATCACTCTGTTTTCTTTTCATGTCACTCTGATAGTTCCAATGCCTCAGATATTGCATGTTCTGGAATATAGATCCTATTCGTTGCAGTTGTAGGAAAAAATTGCCTAAATATAGGTTTTCACGCATACTTCTATACTTACAGATAGACATACTTCTAAGCTTGTCAGTGGCCTTTGTGGTTAGTCTCTGAAGGTGGTGGCAGATACCGAAAAGCTTGATTAAAGAGCATTAGTTGTAATGTAGACAATTTTAGGATCTGATGAATGTCTTGGAGAAAAGGAATAGACAACTGCAGTGCTTGTACAAGAAGTGAAAGTTGACCTTGGAAGCAGAGCGTCTTCTTGAATGGCATATTCAGGAAGCAGCAAGCCTGTAGTTCAGAGTGCTCACACTGTTATCCAAAGTGGTGTGCACAGAGGTGGGAGCCCAAATAAGATGCACGCACACCAAAACTAACAAAAGTGCATTGCTCTGGGGCTAGAGAATTATTCCAAGAAGACCTCTCAGAGTTTACTGGTGTAGTGCGAACTCTTATCATCAAAACACAGAGACCATCTCCATGTACTGTGGGTGCTTACCTTTGTTTTGGGCTTGGCATACTCTGAGAGAATGAATACAGATCTTTTCTTGAACCTGCAGCATGGTGTGATGGAATGACATCTGTTTAACAGTGCTTGGCAACACACACACAGGTTAGAAACCAGTAGGAGTACTGTCTCCACCCAGCTCCCATAGGGAAAATTTAGGAACTTGGAACTTGATTGCCTCACCAGATATATATATGCATATTTTTGGCAGCTTTGTAGAACAGGTGCATAGAAACTTGATTTTTTTTTTTTTATTTCATCCAGAAACTGAGACCTTCATCAGTGCCCTACTGCACCTTGTTGAGTCTTGGTTTGTGGAATGCTGTATCGTGAAACCTCCGTTCCACTCGTGCAGCTTTGTGCTTGTTCCTGCTGGTGTGATCCCATCAAAGAACTGGTCAGGTTTCATTCTGCTTCTGAAGTATTTGAGAAGAATGTTGCCCAGGGAGATTTTGCTGTAGACATCACTTCTAAGAATATGTTTTCTCAAGGAAGAAAAGTGATTACTTATCTCTTATTGGTTTGTTAACATTTTGCACCCTTAAGGATCTCTTAAAAAAAAAAAAAAAAAAGTGCTGCTGTTTCTGAATAATACTCATGCAAATGAGCATGTGCTATGATAGTAATAGTGGAGCATGAAAAACAATTGCCATCTGTTTTCTTATCAAGTGGCATAGGTTGAGAGCCTTGGAAAATAACCACATCCTAACCATTTGAGTAAAGGCTTGAAGGAGCAGGGTGAGGAACATTGTTCTCGTGATCCACTGCCAGTATCATTGGGAACTGCTAAGCAAATATGTTAACACCGAGTAACTTCTTCAAAGGAACTGTTTCTTTATCTTCTTGAACCTTCTAAAGCTTCCTTTTCAAACTTCAACTATGGAGGGAAAATGAAGGGAATCATGTCCTCTGCTCAGCTTTCTCCCCTTCTCCTTTGTTTCAGTTTAACATAATCAAGTTCAGATGTCTTTAGAATTCAAAAAACTGTGTTTTCATATGGAATATAGTTGTTATGGAATGAGTCCAATATCTTCTAGAGTCTGTGTTACAGGGTTTTTATTGGCTTGATAGTAAGAATTTTTTTTTCTTCCGCCTGTGGTTTAAAATTACTTGTCTAACGTGTTGATTTATAGCCTGTCATGTAAGACTATTTCCCCTTGGCTATATCTTTTTAAGATGATCAAATGTATTTTTGAAAAATGTCCTGTTGTTGCCTTGAAATATTGGGTGATAACTGCACAAGTAAGAGAGGAATTAGCTTGTTAAACTTAATACGACACCAATACACGAAACAGTGCAATTAAGAACTTTCTTAAGGCAACATAGGGGAAAAAACGAATGACCTTATGGTCTGAGATATCATAAACGTAGAACATTCTGTTGAGAAGTTTATATGTTGGTATGAAGGAAGGAGCAGAGACTCCCGGGCTGTGGTGTGCTGCTCTCAGTGGTAGTGCTGGAGTCACACTTCTTCCCGTTCATTCCTCCCCAGGTCGTTCCCACAAGTCGTGCTGGCACGGCGTTTGTGGAGTGGAGTGGTGACTGGCTTGGGGAACTGATCCAGATTAAAAATAACTTTTTGGGAGATGGTGGGAGGGAGAGAGCACAGTTATACCAGCACAACTGAGGAGTACTGCAGGGGGCATAAAAAGGAGCAGAGAAGATGAGAACAGTGGCAGCTGCCTTGGCTGTCAACCACCAGCAGAGAAAATGCCGGGAGAAAGCTCAGCCCATGCTCATGGGCTCTTCTCGTTCCAGCTGTGCTCCGGGAACGGCCATCTGCTCAGCGCTATCTGGTCCTACTCTTCCTCTCACCCAGGTTATATTGCCCCAGCTGAGCTGCTGGTTGAGTTAACCCTACCTCACCTGGGTCAATGTGGGCCGAGTTAGCTTCAACAGCTAAGTCATGGGTCTTTGCAAACCCGGCTCACTGGGCAGGGGAGCAGAGTGCAGCGTGGTCAGACAAGGGGGAAGCTGGTGGCACCTTGGGTGCAGTGGGCGGTGGCGGGCCGCCAGGGACAAGATGGGAGCAGTTTTCTGTACAGTTGACACAGCTGCAGCTGGAAAATGATGTGTGAACACTCGGTTATCCCTGCTGAATATGCTGAAAGTAGTGATATGGTCACTTTTCAGGTTGCTTTGACTGGTTTCACTGATGGCTAATAGCAAGTGTGTGAAGAGATACTAATGTTAAGGGGATGGCATCCAGGAGGATCTTGGAAGAGGATTTCTGTTCTTGCAACAACCTAAAATACACGTCACAGCCCTTGCACATATTTGGAGTGGAGCAACAAAGTGTATCTTGAATATAAAGTGTACCACTTTATATATATTCGGTACAAATAACTTTGAGGTGAACTGAAGAAAGATGCTGCTAAGAAAATATAAGGTAAAAGAGGACTATATAAGAGGGATATTGTGGAAGCCTAGAAAGAAATGAATTTATACTTGTGAAAGATATTTCTGAAAAGAGTTATGCAATAAAAGCTAGGCTGGATGATTGTGTTCCTTTCAGTTGTTGTGTTCAATATTATCTAATGTTTTCACCCCTACACTTCTATGTTTAACTGGACTTGGGTGTCTGCTTACAGGGTTGCTCTAGGACATCAATTAAATTGTTTGTTACCAACAGGGTTTAATTTTTTTTTTACACTTTTCTAAATGACCAGAGAAAAGGAGCAGTCGTGTGAGGTGTCACCAAGGAGCAGAAGCCTTCTTGCCTTCTCTGCCCGCTCTGGGCCAGGTTTGGGGACGGCGGTGGGCATTTCTGCCTCCCCAGCGGTAGCTCCGGAGCCAAGGAAGATGCAGCTGCTCTCCGGGGGGATTGTTTGCCTCTCCGTGGAATTGTGTCCCGGTCAGCTATGTGCTAAGAATGTGAATAATTTTGCTGCGGCTGCTTTACATGTAAAAAGCCTGACCTTAAGATATTTTATCCAACTGGGTTTTTTTCTTTCTCTTCTTTTTTGCCTCTAGCACTGTTAGAGTTGAGAGTTTTGTGACTGTAGAAAGCTGCACTAACTAGCAGTCGTACAGAACATTTAGTACAAAGGGGTATTTTTATAGTCTTAAAAACCATTAAGTGGTAGTCTGTCGTGGTTAGAAATTCTTACTTTTGGACCTGTAGTTATACATGTGTGTTTGACAGAGCTAATGAAACTAAGCATTGCATGGAGACTTCTGGCAAATGTCTAATGAGATCCCTAGTGCTGCAAAGGTTATTATATTGCAAAGGTGAGTAGATTGTTTTTAAAGAATTAAAAGTTGAATGCCATTCTCGTATTTTTGAATGAGAATTTAAAAGAGAGAATTATAAATAATAAATGAAATTCCAAAATATCAACAAATCTTAAACCATAATATTTCATTTAAAAAATCTAGCGTACATCTTCCTACTCTTTGAGCAATAAATACGTCAAGTTGTCTCACCTAGCACACTAATATTCTGTGTGTGTGTGTGTGCGCGCGCGTGTGTGTGGACTGTAATATGTGTGGACTAAATATTAGGGTTCTCAAGATAAAACCCAGATGTTTCTTCAGTCACGTGAGACTTGCTCCTTTGGATTGAGGCTCACAGCAAAGTAGCCTACGTTTGTCTCACAATGGAGCTATATTTCCTGGGGTTTTTTGCTTTTTGAATGTGCATTATGGTTTGATGTCAGTTAGGGTTGATCCCATGGTGGCATAAATCCTCAAAGGAGAAAACAGTTCAGTAGTGATGGATTCCAACCAGATATCTTAGAGGTTTTATAGTTCTATTAAAGTATTCCCAAAAGAAAAATTAAGGGGAACAAAACTCTACTAAACTTACAATGCCCGTATCAGAATACCCTTGAACACATATATTAACCTTGTTTGAAAACTTATGTTAGTATTTGGCTTTGAATATGAATTGGTGACTTACACTTACTAACTGTCTTTACTTCAAAAATAAGAGTTTTCTTTTCCTGGAAAAGAAGTTTTAAAACTACACTTGGAATTTTTAGTGTTTTAATACTGAATAAAGCTATATAAAACTACAAGAAAAGGAGGGGAGAGAAGTATCTCTCTTTCCATGTTAAAATCTTATGAAATAAAAGAAAACTTGTCATGCATTAAGTAGACAGCACTCAGTAAGTCTGATTGAGGCACTTTTTACAGGGATAGGTGCAAAATTCAACTGTAGCACTTTGGAGAAATGCAATAAACAGTGTTAAGGCATTTCAAATTTGCAGCACCACATGACTTTCTGGGGAAGAGCTGACTTCAGCAGCACAAGAAGCTCCTCCTGTCTTTGACAATTCTTTTCTGTGCTTTGAGGCTTCATTCCTGGACAACAAACCTTGTAACTCATCTCACAGAATCTGAATAACAAGTCCCTTGTAGCCAGTTTGGCTAAGAAATCATTTCCAAGCTCTGAGATTTTATGAAAATCCTCTTTTATACGTAACTAAATAAGTATGTGTGTCTGTCTTTACAGTAGAAGGGGGAGGAATGAGAGCCACTCAATTCTAGTGTCTGTGGCTACTGACAAGAAATGCTTCGGTATAAAAGTAGCATTATTGTAAATGTAATGCCAGCCAAATGCATTTTTGGTTAACGTGTCTGCAGGAAAGTTAGCAAATACATCACTTGCTGCTAGTGAAGAGGAATAAGCTCATCATGAAATCTTCACTGAACTGCTACTGTAGGCAGATTAATTTATTTGCCCTGATAAGGCAAGAAACTGTTTTCCTAAAAAAAAAAAAAAAAAAAAAAGCTAGTCTGGAGGAGAGCAGGGATGGCCTGCTGCTCTTGCACCAGATATCTCTGGTTGCTTACAGGGGTAAAATACTAAGACCTCAAAACTTCTCATTTTTGCATAAAATAAAAGAAACTGATTCCAAGGGATTACTGATAACTTACAAGAATTTATAGAGTCCTTTTTAATATGGTAGTTGGCCTTTGCACAGCAAGATGTTGCTTTTGCTGGAACTGGCATCTTAATATATATAGTCATTTAAGATGCATTATGTCAGGACTAGTTTTTTTTAAAGACTGCATGCCTTGAGCCTAGGAGTGTCTAGGGAGAGACGCTCCCTTGGACCCCTCAAGTACAGAGTAGTAGACTTTGCCTTTTTTTTTTTTTTTTTTTTAATTTATGGCTGGATTTTGTGCGTGGGGATCCCAGCACACCACTGAAATGTAGCTATACTGGAGTGCCTTTCCTAAAACGACAGTGATATTCTGCCGTATGGTGCACCCTTCTCTCTGGCCTGGAACCGATAGTACCTCAGCTTTGAAGATGTCCTGTGTGCAAGCTTAGTTGTCATGTTTTACATGTGTTGAGAGTTTGTGGGATTTTAGTGGAAATGATAAATTCATGAAGGCAACTTGCTGTTTTCCCCCGCCCCGGATCTTGTACTGGTTCTTTGTTTCAGTGTTTATTTTCTCAAATTGGCCTTTAATACTGATACTGATGTTAATGTCAGCACTGTTGGCCGCATTTGCTGGTTTCGTTAGACTGAGTCAGGGGCGGAAGTGGAGCAGGGAGGAATTGGTCTGGCTGAAGCCTGCCTGTTCTCATGGACAGGGAAAACTTCCTGACTTCACGGATGAGGTGAAATGCACGGCGCCTCTCCCACTGTTCTCGTGGTTTCAATGCGTCTGAGTTGGTGAAAAAGTGATAGAAAAATGCTTCCTGTTAGTGTCATTTCAAGCTGAGATTTTTCTTCAAATTGAGTTTCTGGATCTGTTACCGCTTTCCAGTCATACCATCCCCAATTTCAAAATCATACCAACACCAAAAGAAAGGTTTCAAGCCCAGTGGTTGCTGAGCATTTGAAGCTTCTGGCTTCTTGTGTATCTTCCTTCTAGTTACAAAGGCTGCAGAACCTGATTTTGTCTGCTGATGGCTTTTGGCAAGCCCTGGCAGCCCCCCGTTACTCAGTGCTGCTGCTGAAGGAGCAGATTCTGACGGCTGCTTTTCGCATCAACTCGGCCACTTTGCTCTTAGGAAAAAGAAAGCAGAAGGGGAAGGGCAGATGGGAGATGTTGCATTCAAGGCTTTAGCAACTTGAATCCAAACACAGGGACTTGGTAATGAGCTATCTGCTGTCTTGGACTTCTCTGCCTGTACAAAGGATTTAATCTGGAGTACTGGATTTGGACTTGCTCTTTGTGTCAGAGTTGTAAGCCTCAGAGTTGGTCGTGTGTTGGACTTAGTGTGAAAAGGGGATGGTATGTTTGGTAACACCTCTAGTTATTCAAAAAGATGAACGGGAGCCTCAAAAGGGTTTTCGCTGAACATTGCAGGACAGATGATGATGTTCTTGGTTTGCGATGGCTCATTTGCTTGTTCTTGAATTTGTTTTCTAATTGCCCTCTGTTTCCTTTCCTTCTGAGTTCACATTGTATTCTAGGATGCCACATTACCTTTGCGATATTAAAAGCACTGAGGAAGAGTGGCTTGGCTTGGCTTGTGGGAACAGCAGAAGCTCTTAAGCCTCACTGGTTAATGAAAGGCATATATATGTGGCTGAAGGCAGTGTGTGATGGAGCGGAGGTGGCCACAGAGGCTGCCAGTCAAGAGGGACAGGAGTAAGCTGGAGCTGAGGAGGCAGCATCTGCTACGGACCATTTTCAGGGGATGGGAAGTTTTCTGTCCCTGCCAGTGAAGCGGGGGGACTTTGGGGAAGTCAGATAGCACCTTAGAAAATAGCACTTGCATACGTGCGTGTGCATTTGTGTGTGCGCATGAGTAAACATATGCATGAAGTAAACAAAGATCTTCCATGCAGCTCCGTAGCATAAACCTGCCAATGCACTAATTTATAAGTGGTGTTTGTGTAATATGGTTTGGCCTGAGTATAAAATTTCAGAATTAGCACATAATAATGCTCCTGGTTTGAGTTCCCTCTACTCCAGTGCTGAGTAAAGATTAGGAGAGATTTGTACGACTTTCTGTCTGTTGATGCACTGGTCATGGGTCATTTGGTTAGACTGAACTCTGAATAGTTTAAATAGCTCTCCAGTGAGCAGACTTAGAGAGTAATGAGGAAGAGTTATGGCTGTACATACAATTGTTTGTTCTGTTTTAAATTAGAAATCCCTTGTAGAATAGGATCCTTCCCTTGTGTTTGTGTAAGGCTCAATACAGTGCAGAGGGCTTTGGGTGCCATCACAGTAGAAAGGATTTTTTGCAGATAGAAGATGAGCAGTGAGGATGTACAAATACACACTTTCCCCTTTCCCTTATTTTATCGTTAATGTAAACTCGACCCGTGAACTTTGATATATAGATAGTCCTGTAGTAGCGCATGAGCCTGAAGTGAAATGCTCTGTATGCATACTCCTTACACCTCTGTTCAGATGTGTGATCTGAAGCAAAGCATGTGTCTTCTAGGAAGGGAATTTTCTGTATTTGGGGGGATAATCATATTGCCTGCGACTGGCCAGCCAACTTTGATTTGGAAATCAGGAGTTTATGCTCCTTCAAAAGTCAGGGGAGAGAACAGAAAGGTGTGTTAGTGCATCTAAGCTAGGCAGCTAGTCACTGCATATTGTGGACGCTAACAGCGTCTCTCCACTGAGTATGTAGGAAAACGAGGCTTCTGCCACGGGCCTCTGCAGTGACGGATGCACTTTTTCCAAGGCCCAGTGGGGTCAGGAAGGAGGACAGGCTGCCAGCTCTTTGCACTGCCCCTCTGGTTTACCTGTTAAGCTGTCCCTGGGATGGGTCCTTTCCACCCTGCTCCCTTCCCACGCACGCCTGCCTCCTGGTCTGCACAGAGCAGCACAGCTCTCTTCTTGCTTCCCAGCCTGCTTGGCAGAAAGGGGAAAAAAATGGCGGTCCTGGTGGCTTTGGGTTATTCTCACTCCCCCTTCATTATTGTCATTAATGTTCTGGCCTCTGTTTCCTAGCCTGTTTTTAACTGTTCTTTCATGATGCTTCAGTTTCACACAAAGCTAAGTTTGTTCCTTGGGGCAGGGCCTCTTTCAGTCTCCTGCAGGCCTTTCCCCTTTCCCAGAAGGCACAGTGTATTTTTTAACGCATTGCTTTCAAAGGACTTACAGGTCTACCAGAAATTAGATTAATTTGAACAAAATCACATACACCCCCCCACACACATTACATACGTGTACATGCGTGTCTGTATGTACACACATATACTGTGACATTAACGGGAGATGTCTGATTAAATCTTCTCATTGAATTTGAAAATTGACATTATAGCACATGTGGTTTTTTTCTTTAAACATATCGCATCTCTTGAATAGTTCAGCAGAACTTCTTGAAGTGTTTACATAGGCGCTCTTTGTCTGGAGATGCCTTGTTATAAATACTCCCTTCGTTTTACAAGCATTTGTTTGGAAATATGTTGAGCAGCCATGCTTGGTTTAGTTCCAAATGTCTTAACTTTGGGACCTTGGATTGGCTTATAGCCCACATTTCATATCTCTCCTTTTCATGCAAAGAACCATATTTGAACAACTCAGAGAACGCAAGTGCTGTAGTGTAAAATGGCAGGCTTCCTCTGTTGAGCACTGGCGGTCAAATACAGTGTGCGTTACAAGGACCTGTCGTGGGGAAACGTACTGTATGAGTTCAGTTAAAAGAACAAAGAGTTACATACTGCTACTTGATACAAATTACATTGCATTAAAGTATTTTAATATAATCGGTGTCTTTTGAGATGCCTGTTAGGGAGCTATGTCATTTTTCCAGTTGTTATTTTCAGCCCTTGCTTTTTATGTCTTGTCTTTCTGAACCTGGTGAAGCTGTCATGATGGTTGTTTTGTATAGATGCAAGTGCACCCTGCTACTAAGTTGATGGATTAGAGTCACTTTTCCTTCTGGAAAAACTTAAATTGCTTTGAAAAACCATGAACTTGAGGAAAGGCAGTTGAGGAAAAAAAACAGTGCAGAAGTGTCATGATGGCTCTTTTATTTTGATTTTTTTGGTGATACTTCTGAGAACTTTTTATTAGCTCTATAGCTAGTAAAATGCAAAAAGTAACTTGATAAATTTAGCTTGTTTGTTTGCTTTTTAATCTTCCAGAACTGTTTTAAATCTGAAAAGACACTAGAAACCTTCAGAGCAGCTCTAATCTTGATCATCAAAAGATACTTCTCCATCTCTAATTACTTTTGTTTTATTTTACCTCATTCCTTCCATAGCCATGGTAAATATGCATATCCTGTGGCTTAGAGGATTAAAGTCATCTTCTTGCAGAATTTGGTTTGTGTGGTAGCAATTCAAGTGTTTCTGTCCTGGGACCCAGCAGCATTGTTGCTTTAGCCCTCCAATGTCTTTTTTTGCCTGCTACTCCAATCTTTTGGGCTGGACTTAATTATCTTACTTGTGTTTAATCATATATTATCATAGTACCATAAGCAAAACAAAAACAGGGCCCCATTGTACCAGGTGCTGCACAAACACAGAATGGTAAATAAGCTATTCCATTTAGATACCTTCTAGAGGTGCCTAAATCAAGACTAAAGGAGTTTGAAGTGCAAGCAGAGTGAGCAGTGCGGTAGCAGCAAACGTCAGGTTAGTTTTTTTTTTTTCCCCTTATGATAGGACGTTTACTGGAGCATTGTGACATTTCCTAAATCCTCTCTGTATCTTTTGGGCATACTCCCTTTATTAGTTCTTCAAATGTCCCTTAAAATAAGTTATTTTAAAAGCTTCTGGTTAGAGTTGTTCCTTACCTGTAATTTCCCATTTCTAATTTACTTTTCTTTTTTTTTTTTCACATGCTGATGTGATGTAACTTAATGAGTCTTTCATAGATTTGTTTTAACTGTGAGATTAGAAACATATTCCAGTTCATTGCCTATCCATATTCTTTTGTCTTCCCTGACTTTATGTACCATAGGTTGTTCCCTTCTTCTTACTGCTTCCATTAATAATTCTGATAGAAAAACATAGGCATGTTCTGACAACATGAAGGAGTGCACAGTTGATGCGGACCAGGCCTGGAGTATCCTACCAAAAAAAAAGTGGTGACCTTAAGGGCTGGAGTAATACTAAAACCGAAACTAAGTTCAGGAACACAAAAGGCAGAATGTTGTAAGCAAGGACTAAAAGCCAAGGTTAGAGCCCTAAACTCAAACTCCCTCTGCTGAGAAGAACAAGGAAAGGGAATGACTTTAACACAGGGATAACTTTTTCCACCGCTGTTTGCACGTCAACTAGAATGGTGTGTGCAGCTCTTGTCACAGCTTACTATGTCTCAGTCTGATCTTTCCTGGTGGAGACAAGAGCTCCTACAGCCATAAAGAAAACAAAGAGCCTATTTTACAAGAGAAGCTAAAGGAATGTGGTTTGTTTAGCTCAGGAGGCCAACCAGCATCCCCTAGGATGAAGGGGACTTGCTCTCTGTAGATAACAGCAGAGCTGTTGAAGTTAAAAGATGGTGGAAGCTAGAAGCAGAGGGAATAAATTGGCCATGCGTAATTTAGGCAGCAAATGAGAGGGAGGTTTATAACCAAAAAAAGCAGTACAGCTTTGGAAGAGCTAATAGGAGCAATGGGGGCAGAAAAATCCTAACTAGCCTTGGGATGGATTTCCATTAGTGTCTGAATGGATTACCTGGTTATGAATGGACTGATCCAGTGACAAACAAATGGGCACCCAGTAGGTTTCTACCAGTGCTGTTTTTTTCCTGCTTTTTTGATACACTAAAACTGAAGACGATTCTCAAGTTAGCTCCTTATTTACAAGTCAAGAATGTTTTAATTAGGATCAGAGTTAGGCATGGGAATTTGTGGGCAAAATTGAGCCCCTGATGGTAGCAGCCCGAAATCAGGCAAAACACCTAGAGTACAGAACTGGATGAAGCATCCAATTAGAGAATAATTACAGATAGAGAATATTAACAAAATAAGGATCTACATTCTGTGGGGCTGCAGTAATCCCAACAGAGCATGTTGTACACATTGTTTCCTGAATTTCTTGGGTTTTGCATGTTTAAAATCATGAATGAAAATTCCTACAATGGTGGGCTATCTCTGAAAGGTTTGTAATCAATTCTGGATCGGCTCTTCTGGCACGAACTTTAGTTTTCTCCCTTCCGCGGGGAGCTTGTATCTGTTTCCTGCATCTGTCACCCATCCCTCTTTGTGAATGGAAAGCAAGTAATTAATTTTTGTTGTTGTTAGCAATTAATTACCCTTGCCAAATTTTGGAGGACCTATTGTCCCCTTCAGACACAATGTTCTTGGGAAAAAGTCTTACTTATTGTAACCTCTTGTGCAATCTTCACTTGGATGATAAATACATCTTGGCAACTAGGAGCTTTCTGAATGAAAAATGTTGCTGGACAACCCTGTAGTACAGCAAGAACGCTAGCCTCTGCCAATGCTGGTGGAGTGCAGCCAGGCAGGAGGGTAAAACGGGGAAAGCCTTTCACACTGCCTACGGAGCACAGAGTGAGATGAAGTCTGTATATGCACACATCCAAATATCTGTTTACCATCAAACAAGAATTTTTCCTGTTGAGCATCTGAGCTCAAAGGTGGCTTTCCTTCTAGCAAAGTCTTGAAATCTCTTGGAAAGCTGCCTTCTACCAGTGCAAGACTGGGGAAATAACTGAGAGCACGTTGTCCGTGCAGCTATCTGGTTTTGGTAGCCCACTGTGGGGACTAGCAGGGAAACATCCCTCTCCCCATATCTCTCCGTGCGCCCACAAATTTGGAATCCCACAGAGCTGCCTCAATCCCCAAACCCTGAGAGTCCCTACGATGGTGATTTTGTGGTTCTTGCCGACTTGGGTTTTCCATTAGATCTGCCCAGAACCACAGACAGCCACTTAAACCTCATTTTAATACTGCAACTGTAACATTAATTATAAAATTATTAAAAGGTAATAGTAAAAGGCACATATTTTCCCCTTGTAGATGCTTTTTTCTTTTCTTTTTCTGTTTTTTTCTTTTTTGTTCAGCTGCATTTAGTGGTGTCTAAAAGCCAGAGGGTGCCTAAAAGCTCAGCAGTGAGATGTTTGAGCTCTCCGGAGTGAACACACAGAATGTGAAGAATGAGCCGGGGCTGGGACCACTCCGTTCCCTTGTGGTTTATGTGTGCGCTGCCAAGGGCTTGTGTTTCTCCTTGGAGCCTGACAGCTGGCGCTGGGGTTAGCAGCATGCAGCCGTCCTCCAGGTTTCCCGAACCGCACTGCGACTGACAGCAGTTGGCCTGGCAGAAAGAGACCGATCTGAAGCAGAGGGCCTGATACAGCGTACCTGGCAGCTAATGGAAATCTGTGTTGACCTCAGAGGGAGCTGGATTTGATCCGGTGCCTACTTGAATGTTTTGGCATTGGATACGGCTCCAACTGGATTTTTTTTATATGTCTAATTTCTGGTCTTTTTTCCCCCTGTTCCTAAAATGTACTTACCTTAGAGTTGTATACAATCAAGACAGCTCCGTGCCCAATGTAGCTATGCACATTTATCCTTGCCCAGGGTCTGTCCCATTGCTTCCGCGGCCCTTCTGTGGTCTACAGTAGCAGTTTGTGAACTTTTTGGACTGATTTCTCTCCTTGAGCCCATTCTGCTGCCCCTCACAAATGCTCTGAATCTGTCTCAAGCCTCTGCACTCAACCCCAGCTCTGCTGCAGGTGCAGTCACCCATACTGTTTAATCCATCTTCAGCCCTTTTCCCCATGCTTCAAAAATCCCAGTTTCCAGCAGACCCAGCCCTGGCTCCCAGCTGCGGTTCCCTCACAGCCTGGTCACCCACTCATGCTGCACCCAGGCCCCCCAGCTGCTCTCCCCAGCCTCTGGCCCCACTGGCGGAGAGCAATGAGCTTCCCTGCTGCCAGCGTGTGGGGGGCCAGCCCTCCAGGGCTGCTGCCCACCGTAGCTCACCAGTACAGCACATGCAGGAGGGAGATGGCCGATGTGCCCCCTTGCACACCAAGTGCGCCCTCCTGTAAGCCTCAGCCACAAGCGTTGTCTTCTTCACGGGGGTGACAGAGAGGAGAGAGCTGTAGCTGTGGAGGATGGAGATGGGGAAAACAAGGTAGAGAAGGATGAAGGCCAGCTGTCACACTGCTGGAGCTGCCTGTGGCCCTCCATGCCTGGGGGTGTTGCATGCCCCCAGAGGGGCTGGTCTCCTGGGTGGAAAACTGCTGCTCTATAGTCATATGTAATCTGCTTCTGAGGAAAGGGGAGTCCTTTTATTTGTGTAACCTCTATGTTTTGCTGGTCGTTCTCCATTTGCTTGGCGATCATGCTGGGCTTCTGTGAACCCTCAGCCTAAAGAGGGGCTGTTTGTGTCTCCTGATGGCCAGGGTGGAAAAGGCAAAAGCTGTGGGAGTGATGTACAGGGGGAACCACAAATAGGTTGCTTAGTTTCTTCCAACAGTAATGTAAGTGCTAAGAAAATAGGCTATGTAATGAGGAAACCTTTCTGGGGTGCAGGTGTGCTGCGTGGGCTGGTGGTCTGCAGGGGACAGGTTGTCGGTGACACACCTGCCAGTCCCAGGCTCTTGCTGGCCCTCTGGTAAGTTCTCCTGCAGTCTGCAGTGAAAGGTATTGAGCTTTTTCCTTCACATTCTTCCAGTTGAGGTTTCAGCATGAAACACAGCTATCACAGCTGCTGAAGGTAGAACATGCCGCTTTGAATAGACTTTTGTCTTTTTTTTTCTTTGTTTTTCTGACAGAGACAGTGGCAAGAAATGACAACAGTAGTGTCAGTTTTGGGGGAAAGGATTGTTTTCAGAGATTATATCTCCACACAGGTGATATAAACCAAACCTATTTTAGCCCTTTTACATCCCACAGAGCCGACACAGCTAAGAGACAGAGAAGTGGACTATGTGAGCTGTTTTCTTATGAATCATTAAGATAATTGCTTACCAAGCATTTATTCTCTTGGAACCCCATTGAAGACAAAACCAAAAAAAGAAGCCGATAACATCCAAGGCATCTCAGAGACCTTTCAATCTTGCATATTGAGAATATTTGATTTAGTCTTTAAGACTTGTGATCTAAGGCTAGATCCCAGCTGGTGTAAATGGGCAGTGTGTGTTAGCAGCCCAGAGTCCCTGGATGATGAGAAGGCTGAACACTAGGATGTGAATTTGCTAATACTTTAGAAATGTATTCAGAAGAAAAAAAAAAGGAGAAAACATTGTGGGAAATTCTTTCCTTCATGCATAATAGTTTTTCGTTGATTTAAAATTGCCCTTACTAATGTGTTGATGCCAGTGAAATATTTCAGCTATAGGAAATGTGAAACCAGCTCCTGCCTTTCTATGAATTATGAGTCATAAATTGTTTGAAAAATATTCAAACTTGCTATAGTTATTCCCCAAGTAGAACCTCTGAGTAATGGAGAAAATGCTGCCATTTTGGGGAGGAGTAGGAGGAGACTGATCTAAGCAAAGTAAAATGCCAAGTGCCAGCGTGTGGCTTTGTGCTAAGTGTGAATTAGTGTCATCTAAGATGATCCTCTCTTGCTAAGTAAAAAGTAAGCCAGAAAGTTACATGTACTTGCAGTTCAACTGAGCAAAGTTGTTCTTTGCTACAAATGATGTGGAAAAGGAGCATACGTGTTGGGGCTACCTGAATGCTGGCCAGGGTGCAGAACTGCCCCTTGGGAGAGCTGAGTGCTTGTGCCAACCTAGTCATCACACCTGCAAAGTTGGCAAGCTAAGCCAAGAAGGCACAAATGGCATCTGATTCAGCCCTCAGTGGGCAGGTTGCAATGACAGAAGTCCCCTGAGATTGGCAATAAAGTGGCAAGATAATACCATACTGAGATTTGCAAGCAAGTCCTTGATGGTGATATTCATTTCATCCAGCTTTAACCATCTAAGAGATAGGAGTTGAGTTCAAACCAGTCCATCTAATCTTCTTTTATTGTCACCAAAGGTCAGTTCATCTCCTGTCGTTTTATGTATCTGTTTTATGAATTGCCTTCTGGAAGTGATTATGGAAAGGTTCTCAACAACTAGTTTAGACTAGGTATCTAATGTTTTGATGGCTGAAGTTCAGTAAGCTGAATTAAACGTTTAAGCTCTGGATTTTGGGCTCTCTATATCTTCAGGAAAGACCATGCAACCTTGTGAGCATTTGTGAATTTTGCTTTACATCCTATGGTTAGAGTCACTGATGAAAGGTATTCAGTGTAACTGGGCCATAAGTAAATATATAACACAAACTCCAGGAGAGTGTGACTTCCTGACTATAAAGCAGGGAACACTAACAGTGGACATGATAGAGAAGTTTAATTAGACTATTTGTTTTTGCTGCAGTTTTAGTTCTTCGGTTGTGTTTGGCACCCATATTAATGTTTTAGTGATGGATGTGTGCCCAATAAAATACACCTAAAAGGAATAGTAGTATGAAATCCAGTTAATACGCTAGTAATTTTCCAAATAGATAGTGAATGATGTACCAACTGTACCAAAATAGCAGAGTCTTCCTCCATGGACTCTTGTGGGGCCAGAATTTGCTCAGTAGAAATCGGTCTCTGCCTCATTAGCATCTTGTGGCATCCATGAAAGCTTAATTTTTACTGTAGAGAGATATTCAGGTGTGACTAAGAGACATGCTGCTTGAATACAGAAAGCTAAATATTTCTTTCTTTCTTAAATCAAATTATGCTGCCTTTTCCAGATCTGATTCAAGGTTTGTTTTAAGGATTCTTCAAGTACAGGTTTCAATTTGATGCTTTTTTAATTGCCAGAGTTTGTGTGGGTTGTGTTTTTTGTTATTTTTTCCTTTTAATTTTTGAGTTGTGTAAGTCATACATATGTTTTCAAAATATGAGTCCAATTGGCTTTAGGCAGCTGTGATCTGGTGCAAATTATAAAATGTTTCCGTAAATGTAAGAAAGCTTACTACTCTCTAGCCTAAAATACAATACTTGAGTTTTGTCTCACTGTTAATCAACTCTTGTTTGCTTTATTTAGGAGATGGCTGTCCGAGCACTGAAGCAGACGGGTAGCAGAAGTATTGAAGCAGCTCTGGAGTATATCAGTAAGATGGGCTACTTGGATCCTAGAAATGAGCAGATAGTACGTGTAATTAAGCAGACCTCACCAGGTAAGCATAAACTTTCCTTTACATTGTATTCTTTCTTCTTGTGATACACTAGTTTTTAAAGTAGACTTGTTGCTGGTAAGAAGAGGTGGATTGGCAGTATTTGACAGTGATCTTGTAGGAGGCAGTCACATGAACATGGCAAGGTGAGCTGAGCTGGAAGCTGAACGCAGCTCACCTACTTTGCAAGAAGCATCCATGTGCACGTTCTTACTCCACCTTCCTAAGCACAAAGCAGTTTGTCCTTCCGTGCAAGTCAGGTCAACCACCTCAAGTTTACCACAAAGTAAAAACTTGCACGTAGATAATTACTATGGAGTTGTGAGATAGCTCACTTCCCAGGATTTCATTCATATTGATACCTTTGTGAGTGCACTGTAGCAATAGCTTGGGCCAAGATGACAGAAGCTTTTTTGTTTGTCCCTGCTAGCATCCTTCAGCCTTGTTTCATGTAAACTAGCAAATGGGAACATTTGGGACCTGCATGTCTCATCAGCAAACACCGAACCGCTGCAGATAGAAGACCTTGCAAGAGTTGTTTGCATTCAGACATTAACGTGCACTTAGAGCAGTGCAGAATGCTTTTGATCTGTGATCAGGATGCACTCAAGTTTGGATAGAGTTTGTTACTTTTATATTCTTTCAGTTTTAAAAATTGGCCAAGTAGACAAATCACCATCCTCTAAGTGATTGAACCTGTGGAATCATGTAGTAATGTTATATGCTATGGGGGGGTTAGTGGGAGAAGGGTTGAGTGGGCTGGAGAGCTGCTGTGAGGGGGCTGTTCTGTTGGACGTGAAAGTTCTCTTGCATCAGTTGCAACATTTAGACTTTTAAAGGCTTCTCTGTGTTGGAGTAGTTGACGCTAACAAAATCCATTCAAACCAAGTCTTACTACAATAGTAAGACCTCCAAGTATGGTCATAAATTGAGTTTACTGAGTGCAAGAGATTTCCACACACCAAATTTCTCATCTTGGTCACCTCAGCATCATCTTCCTTCTTGCCTCCTGATCAAATTGAAGATCTGTTTTGGAAAACACATTAAATTTGAGAAAGTTGACAGGCATGGCCAGAAATGAGGAAAGCTGGGGAAGAAAATGCCCATTCAGTTTACAAACAAAAATCCATGGAAAGGGATTTCTTCAGTAAGGCCACTTCTTTCATGGAGAGACCCAAGGGCAGTCACATACAGGGAAAAAGGAAAAGGGGAAGGACTTCATTTTCGAAGTAGTCACTCCCAGGAATGGAGCTTCAAATGGTGACGAATGGTGCGTGATTGTTTGCAGGTAGAAGCTCCGCTACCCCTTCTACCAGTCATGGGCTTCCTGTTTTATTATTTGAGGAAATTCTGGAAAAGTCTGAGGAGAGGATATTTCCCAGGGTTTTATCCTGCAGGATGGCTACCTGACACATAAAGAAGACCAGTTTGCACTGCTGCCGTTTGGGGAGCTCTGTCATGATGCATGTACAAATGTGGCCTCAGCTGGGCTTTAAGGAGAATTTAAAATAATTTTGACAGAATTACTGAATTGTGTTTTGCTTTATATTACAAAGCCTTTATTCCTTCAATTGAAGGAACATATCCAGTCCTAAAAAAACATACATTTCCTCTGAAAGGGTTGAAAAATTTGTTTCGAACTTTTTTCAGTCTTTGCAGGATAGAGTTTTAATTACCCAGTAGTCTTCAGTTTGCTTTTGTTTTTGCTTTCTGAGCATCTCCACTGTGCACAGATTTCTAAATAATATAACTACTGCAGCTATTTTGAATACTGAACCTTTCAAGCTGTCTTTACTTTTAGGATACTTAAAATGCAAAACTCACATGTCACGTAATTGATGTTTGCCTGCTTGAGGTACCGCAAAATCATATTGATTAGTTTTGTTTTAGATTGCTTGTGCTAGGGCAGCGTAGGTCTCCTGCAGGTGGTTAGGAGTCATGTAAGGCTCCCTGGGAACTTCTTCATTTGCAGTTTGAGAGTTTAAAACTTTTGCTTTTGAATTCTCTATACTGGTATATGAAAACTTTAAAGCTCACAAGAATTTTAGTGTACAGGCAAGACTCAAATAAAACTTATCAGATATTACTGTGGGACAGAGAATATGTATAAAAATAGTTTATCCTATGACTGCAGTTGGTGAAATACATGCTGATCTAAAACCCTTCACAGGCGAGAGATACAGTCACATTTGTTGTGTTGGATAGGAATGTGTGAACAAAAAATCATTTGCAACTACCACATTTGGTATCTTTGCAGATCCAAATATTTTTTAGTCAGATCAGAACAGACTTAGTGGTATACAAATCTAGGAGGTGGAGGTCAAATCTCTCTTGGTATCAGCAAGATTACTTGCACAGCTGAAATATGTGTCCCAAAGGAGGACAATTTTTGCTGCTACTTTCCTTCATGGCCTCTGGTAGGCCTTGCATTGTCATAGGAAAAAGAGCTGCAGATTGTAGTCTTCACTTTAAAGAACAGTGATTATTTGTCCAATTTGATTATATTTCAAAAACTGTTTATGACATTGTTCCTTAGTGTGGGGGCAGCTGCTTCAGTGTGTAGAGATGGTACATAGACCTGTCTTAATGATGTGCCTGTCCCTGCATGTCTGTATATAGCAGAGCTTATAGCAGAGTGTATGCAGGTATGCAGGTGAGTAGTGCACAGGTATGCTTATGTATGCTGCATCTGGCCAAACTGGGACATGATGTAATGCAAAGAATTGGAAAAGCTTGCAATCTACTGTGCAAACCTGTTAGCACAGTATGACTATTTTGCAGACCTTATGAAGTCAAGATTTTAAAAGGAAATTGTTTAGACATAAATAGGCCAAGTCCTGATGATTTGTGATAGCTAAAGAACCGGAGGGGGGAACAAAAAAATGGGGCCTGCACAGAGTCTTACATTGTATGTGTAGCACAGCCAGCACTAAACACCTGCTAAATACACTTGCGATTTGTGCACAGATCGAAGAACTCATCAAAAGTGCCATTAACACTTCCAGTGTAGGAATGTTACTAACTCAGCTCTGCACATTCTTCAAGCCAAGATTAACATGTTGACACTCTGAAAGATTTGCCTCCCAAATAGAAGGAAGATGAGTAATATGAGGGGACACTCAGTGTCCAACACATTGGAAAGAGGACAGGATAAGGTGCAGGATGCTTTTGCTGTAAATGAAGGAGAGAGCTACAAGGATTTCTGAGAACGGTGGAACGGAGAGTTGTAAACAGATCCCCAGTGTGAGCAGTGAGATCACTGTACAGAAGATATAGAGTACGTGACTTCCTAGTAGCTTATAATAGTGGTGACTTTAAATTGTATTGACAGTCCTTTAGGGAGCTTTTTTTCTCCCATTGGTGCAGTACTTTACCCCCTGCTCTGTAGCTTCCACCTGTCTGTGCTTAATGATCTCTAACGCTGGTCCAGCTTTTCCAGCTTTGAAACCCAGGCTGTAGTATAATCTGATGATTTCATAATCAAGGAATTTGTGCTTCTATTTTCATTATTTGGTAGAACTCCCTGATGATTCCTGGCATGAACAGTACTGTGGGCCAGTAGCTTGTTATCAGTAGTAATACTCGGCACTCATCACTTTAAATGTTCATAGTGCTTAATTTAGGTCTTGCAAGGTTTTTTTTTGTAACCCATACTCCCTACGCAGTATATGTGTGTATGTGTGTATATAATGTGCAGATGGATGAGTAATGTAAAGTAGTTGGTTCACCTGAATTGTTTTCTAACATTCTTCTGTGTTCTTTTTATAAAGGAAAGGGTATTGTGCCAAATAATGTAACCCGCAGGCCAAGCTTTGAAGGATCAAATGAATCTTTTCCGTCCTACCATCAGATCAGTAATGCAGCCTATGAAGGGACAGGCTTTGGAGCAGAAGGTGCGAATATGCTTACTGATGTTCCAAGGCCATACATGGACTATTTAATCTCTGCTTCACAGTCTACGGCTATGAATGCTCCTGTACAGAGGCCATCTGGAGTAGGCACTCACAGCACACCAACAAGCCATCAGCAGAAAACATACTCTGCAAGTATCGAATCTTCTGTGATTAATTATCCAGTGGCTAATCACAGCAGCCAAGTCTTGCAGCTGCAGGCCTCTCATGGCTCCAACAGCCCACATTACAGTAGGCAGCATATGATGGTGCAGGGGGAACCTATGGGGTATGGTGTTCAGCGGAGTCCATCCTTCCAAAACAAGATGCAGCAGGAGGGAGGATATGCTAATCTCCCAAATAAAGGGGCGGTTGTTCAAAATAACTCTGGTCATGCATTTCAGCAGGCACCAGCAAGCCTGTATATATCACATTCTCACCACAAACAGACAAGCCCTTCCTCTCATCAAATGCACGTGATATCCAGAGGTCCAGCATTTGCTAATGATTTTTCAGACAGTCCACCACAGAATCTGTTAACTCCATCTAGAAATAGCCTAAACATGGACCTCTATGACATGAACAATCCTCAAGTTCAGCAGTGGCAGGCAGCAACACCATCACGCCGGGATTCTTTACAAAACCCAGGAATAGAAACATCTCCACGGCAACATGTATCCTTCAGACCAGATGCCACAGTGCCAAGCAGAACAAACTCCTTCAACAACCACCAGCAACAGCCACAAGTGACTGTATCTATAAGACAGGTTCCTCCAGGCAAACCCGATCCTTCAATTACGTCTCCAAATACCATCACAGCAGTCACATCTGCTCATATTCTCCAGCCAGTGAAGAGCATGCGAGTGATGAGACCTGAACCTCAGACTGCGGTAGGACCTTCCCATCCTGGCTGGTTACCTGCACAGGCACCAGCTGTGGACAGTTTAGAGATCATTGAGCAGCATGTCCCACCTGCTGGAGCAGCTAATGCCTACCAACTAGATGTGGATTACGGTAATCAGGAACTGCGATGTCCACCACCACCATATCCCAAGCATTTGTTACTTCCCAGTAGCTCTGAGCAGTTTGATATCAACTGCTTATGCATGGGTGTAGAGCAGACCCTCCGTGTAGTCTCCAATTCAACGTGCAATAAGGTTGAGGAGAACTGTGAGCGAAATGACAAAAGCAGCAAGAACACCAAAGCTGACAAACCAGGCAAGGATAAAAAGCAGATTCAGACGTCTCCAGTGCCTGTGCGAAAAAATGGCAAAGATGAGGAAAAGAGAGAATCCCGGATTAAGAGTTACTCACCATTTGCCTTCAAGTTCTACATGGAGCAACATGTAGAAAATGTCATAAAGACCTACCAGCAAAAAATTAACAGAAGATTACAATTGGAGCAAGAAATGGCTAAAGTAATGCTTGTTTAGTTATAGTAAAAGCTAATGAGGTCAAATTGATTATTACTATTTTTAATCATCCCAAAAGTTTCTAAGGGAAGGCTCCCCTGGAACTAATAGGTGTTCAACACCTCCCTTTATCAGGCTATTTTCACTTAGAAGCCTGGATGTAGATTTTGGAGGCTGTTTGAAGAGCCTGAGAAGTGGAGTAATATATTTTTATAGAAAAAAGTTAAACATAGCAAAAAGCCCCATAGTAGGAAAGTATTGGGTTTGCTTAGGCAAGAACTCAGAAGCCAAGTCTGAGGCCAAAGTAACACTGGCAACACTTCTGCAGCTCTTGCAAAACTCTGAAAAACATTTTCTTTTTTTCCAGTTCTATCAGTTCCATGGTAGCAACCCACTTATTAACCAAAAGCCTGGTTTAATTTGGCAGCAGAGTCACTGTGCCATCTTTTTAGATGAATACAGATAGATGAATTCAGATAATTGTATCTTGGCCAGCTTGAAATGATCTTGGAACCCTTGCTGGAACTTGGTCTAGAAGTTGGTCTTAGTGAGGTGTACTTTGAGTGAGAGCTTCTTTCATGCCTAAATGTAGCTCTTAAACCTAAGCTGATTCACTGATAGGGCTGCATAAAACAAAACTGCCGAGTTCTGATGATTGCTGTGGTAGTTTTGTTTTTAATGTGGAAATGTTTTTTCCCAAATATGACTAGAACAGGACTAGTCTCCTTTTGTATTTAAGGATAAACTTTAAGGGAAGCCATTATTAATGCATAATGGATAATAATTAACTACCAAATCTTCTCTAGCACAATCGATTTCCAGAATCAGTCAATGTGATGCTCACCTTGCTGTGGAATACTCAGTGGTTTGTTTGTTGAGGTTAAAATTAAACAAATATGCTTCTAAAATCTGTTGAAAAGACAGCAATTTAGTTACAGTTAATAGTTTATCCTCATTGCATGTACAGATTATGTTGCATTGCTTGGATTTAGTGAATATTTTCTTGAGATGGAGATAGGGAATGATCTATAGAGAAGTAAATCACCAACTAATTGCATTAATTCTTCTCTTTTCTGGCTCTTCAGCTTTCCTTCACTTCATAACTCAGAGACAATTCAAGTATAAACAAAAACAATTCCTTCCCTTAGCAACCTCATCACTAGCTGGGATAACACTCTATGAACTCGGGAGATTTTGGCTGTCTGAATATCCCATTATCCTAGAATTAACCAAGAACACAACACTAATTACTTTACCTTGAAACAATAAACACTTCCTTTATCATTGATTGATGCAGTCTCCTTACATTTTAAAAAATGTGACTTGTTTTGATTTGGCTTTTGCCTTCAGTCTGAAGACTCATCCTACCTGTTCTGCAAGTGTTCTCAGACCTCCTCAATCCTTCTTTATTCATCCAGAGTTCATTTTTATACTATAGGAATCTCATTGCATACTCTGACTGCCCCCACATTCATCTTTAAAAGGCCTAGACTATAGATGTGAAATTAAAAAGTCAATCTAAGGAGCAGCCCTGTAGGCATATGCTTGAGCCTCTAGCCTGCTCATCAGTCAGCTTCGGCTCCATCTACCCTCCTCCCCTTGCCTCTTCCCACCATGCAGTAATCATCCTCTCAAAGTGCTTCAGCTGATGTCAGTTAATTCGGGATCCTGGAAACAGTATTCAAAAAGAAAGGGGCCTTTTGCAGAGAGTGAATTGTCAGATCGGATCTATCATCTGGCAGTAGCGAGGGTATTCAGCTCAAGGGCTTCTGCTGGTGGAGGCCACCAGTGGCTTTTGGGAGAGGGGATGGCCTAAGACGGCCATGTGCAGATGGCGTCCTGAAGGAGGAAAAGCCTAGCTGGACCCTCCTTCTCCTCCCCTTTCCCAAGAGGTCTCTCGTGCAGCCATGTGAAATGTTACTGGTGGTTAGGGTTAGGCTCTGGGGGAACAAGAGGTGGCTGGACAAGTCGGATTTGTCAGAGGTTAGATGCAGAAGGGAAATAGTACATTTAAAGGGGACATGAATCTGGGCTGCAGTGGCTGGGGGAGGCCAGAGCTGAGGATTGTATGTATGTATTTTAGGATGGAAAAGGGAGAAGTTTTACTGAAAAGAAGATCAGGAGATCTAGAAAGCTTTAGAGTGGAGACTTGTGTATGACAGAGGAAGAGAAATGGCTTCTAAAGAAGAGGGTTCCCAAGGCACTTAGGAATGTTCAGTTCAAAAACAGCCCCTTAACTGCTACACAAAAGCCAACAGCCAGCCAGCATAACTAGTGTTAACACGAGTTGCCCTGGAGAACCATCAGTTGATAAAGTGGGCTGCTGCATCTAGATTTAAGTTTCTGTTTAAATTAAGCCGTACTGTGAAGTGCATGCATACAGTGGATTGCAGTGGCAAAGTGCACATTTGAAAGATGCAATCAAATCCCATGATCAGGTTTGTTCTGTTATACTCCTCTCCCTGAAGATACTGCCCCATGCTTCTTGACCAATCTCACATATAGCAAATTCAGATAACAAGCTAGTTGCAGTGAATCTGCAGGTATTTCAGAAGTATCTCTACAGACAGAGGGGAGAGTATATCTCATATGAATATATCTTTTCTGGTTCTTGGCTAATTTTTCATAGTAATGTGCTTTGGAAATGCTAGTTTATTGTTCTCATGCTATGAACGTAACAGTACTAGCTCTTGTGGTTTGTTTTTACCTTATAAAGGCTGGCCTTTGTGAAGCAGAACAGGAACAAATGAGGAAAATTCTCTACCAAAAGGAGTCCAACTATAACAGACTTAAAAGGGCCAAAATGGACAAATCTATGTTTGTAAAAATCAAGACCCTAGGTATTGGTGCGTTTGGAGAAGTATGCCTGGCCTGCAAAGTGGATACCCATGCCCTGTATGCCATGAAAACCCTGCGAAAGAAAGATGTGCTGAACCGGAACCAGGTGGCTCATGTCAAAGCGGAACGGGATATACTTGCCGAGGCAGACAATGAGTGGGTGGTTAAACTCTATTATTCCTTCCAAGATAAAGAGAACTTGTACTTTGTGATGGACTACATCCCTGGTGGGGACATGATGAGTCTACTGATTCGGATGGAGGTCTTTCCAGAGTGTCTGGCTAGATTTTATATCGCTGAGCTCACTTTGGCTATAGAGAGTGTACACAAAATGGGATTTATTCACAGAGACATCAAGCCTGACAACATTCTGATAGACCTGGATGGGCATATCAAACTGACTGACTTTGGACTGTGTACTGGATTCAGGTGGACTCACAATTCAAAATACTATCAGAAAGGTAGTGTTTGGGGGCTTTATTTGTGATGGTGTGGCATTACTTGGTGTTGAAACTAAGTGGTACCTATTGGCAGAAATGTTTGATTTTGGAAAAGAGAGGCAGGTGTACATTGACAAGGTGAACCGTGATGTGTCTGTCTCTCATTGACTCATTCAGTTAGTCTGTTTCTGGTCCTTTGTTTCCAATACTGTTTAAATCCTCATCAGTCATCTAGCTGACTGATGCAGGAGCAGCAGTTTTTCGGTTCATACTTGTTTGGAGGGTCTCTGTGATGGTGAAGGAACTTAATCGCAGGTTTAAAGTAATCCTGGCACCTTCTGTGCATGCCGTTGAGGAGTATTGGAGCGTGTTGGCAAAAAGGCCATAAACAATTGGTATAACTAATCTAAACATATACTATTGCTCTGTATCTCCCTTATGGGAGTATGTTTCCCTGTGCTGAGACAGAGACATTTTGCTGCTTATGGAAGGTCAATTGTGAAGGGGAGGGAGGAAGTAAATGCCTTGGGTTTGAAGTTTAAATGTTATTTGATGAAAGTAGATGACAGAATTAGATCTAGATAAATGTTTCTCTTTGGTGTGTTTTATAACTATGAATGTAAACTTTCTCTCCCTTTTGAAAGGGAGCCATATCAGACAAGACAGCATGGAGCCCAGTGATCTTTGGGATGATGTGTCCAACTGTAGATGTGGAGATAGGCTGAAGACATTGGAACAAAGAGCTAAGAAGCAGCATCAGAGATGCCTAGCCCACTCATTAGTTGGAACTCCTAATTATATTGCTCCTGAAGTCCTGCTTCGTAAAGGTAGATGACCTGTGTTTTTCTCTTGTGTAAATGAACACTGACACTTTGAAATACTTTTTTTTGCCTTAAATAAGTTCACTGCTTTGGAAGGTTGTCATTTTGTAGTCCACAAATAACTCAGATTAAAGAGAACAAATTTCTCTACACGCTCTACTTATTAGCATCAATGCTGCTGACATTGAGGGTGGTGGTGCTGTGTGCTCTTCGCTTTGAAGCTTTGAATGAGACTGCTGATAAATGTGTCAGATGATGCTGGCAGTGGTATTTTTCAAATATAAAGCACATAATCTGTGCTTGTGAAATATGACTCTGACCACTAGTGAGTTTACAAAGACCAGTGAATAGCCAGCTGATGGTTCTGAATCAGTGATTCAGACAGGCCACTTAAATGTGGATGATGTCAGCTTGTGGAAACATCTCCTCCAGATTCCCAGCCAGAATCTGGGGGAAACTCAACAAGTAGTCTTCCACAATTTACACTGGACACCCTGCGTTCAGAAGCTCAGCTTGAGGAATTTAGACAGTACTGGGTGGCTGTTTCTGCGGAACAGACACGATCACTGAATCTTGTAGTGAGGAGATCAGATGTTCAAAGTTGTCCGCAAGCCTTGTCCTAAGTCCCCTGGACTCTTCCTGAGTTCAGGAGATTTCAAATTATACCCAAATCATCTGATGACACAAATCTCCATTGAGATTTCTCCATTGAAATCAGCATTTAAGTCTTCCAGTACTTGCGTAGATCTCAAACATATACCTTACTTTGTCTTGTCTCAGCAATTAAGTGGTTGAAGTTGTTCCTCTGCATGGAACTTGCTCAGAAAGTCTTTTGTGGCTTTCTTCTATCTTTAAGGCCAGGCTGTGTCCTTGAGCAGTGTTTCAAACCCTTGATAAGCCTTTTTGCTATTCTTTGAGGGCCAGGTTGTGCTGTGTAGCAATGTAGCTGTGAAACATTGTGAGAAAACTTTACTCTTTCCAATTATGTGATTTCCTTGCTCACTTTTGTTGTGAATTAAATATATTCAGAGTGATTCCTGGACACTGGAATTAGATCTTCACTGAGAGCAGTAGAATTTAGGTCAGCGAGCAGAAGGCACTTTTTGATGAAGATGAATTGCAAGTCCTTTACTTTAGGTCACAAATTGTTTGTTTGAGAAAAGACAGAAACCTGTGCCCTGTGTTTTGATATTTAATTGCAAGAAGAAACAATAGCTCTATACATGCTCTCCTTGGTTAGTGGACAACAACCTTTTCACTTGCCTTTCAGGATACACTCAACTTTGTGACTGGTGGAGTGTTGGTGTGATCCTCTTTGAGATGCTAGTGGGGCAGCCTCCTTTTCTGGCTCCTACACCCACAGAAACCCAACTGAAGGTAGGTTGAAGCAAAATTCCAATCTCTAATAGAGAAATGTTAACCTGCTCCCTTCCCTTCTCATATGCACAGACGCATCCCTATCTGTTTTACTAGAGTAAGATGTAGTGGTTACAAAGGCCTGATTTTTCCTAGTTCTGTTCAGGGACAAATCCTTTCTTATTCAGTGAAGATTTTGAAAGTCAGACTGGAACTGACATGTCCAACAGCACAGAGAGATATAACTTTATGAGTCTTCTCAGCACAATTCTGGTTTCTCAAGCACAAGGTCATCCATCTAACTTCTTTAGGGTGCCCATCAGATTTGAGTAACCTGATATATCAGCAATAATCTCAGTTGGCAATGTGAGTGTTTCAAAGTCAAGCAGTAGTTTTTTATTAGAAAGAATGTATATCATGTCCACTTTTCCTAGTCTACATTTTCAGGATTAAATGAAGTCATATCAGTAATCTTTAACTGAATCTGTTCTCAAATTGGCCATGGTAGCATTCAAGAGGGAATTTGCACTTTTTAAAATGGATTTCCTTCTTTTATCTCCTCTTCAGCAGTGTTTCTTGTTTCACTCAAGACATCTGTTGACAGCTAATGCAGTCTAATCATTGGATTCTTGAACCTCTAAAATAAATATCCAGACTGTGAATTGACTGGTTATGTGTATACTGTTGCGTTAGTGTTGACAATCAGAAAAACTCAGTTCTGAGAATTAGAAGTTGTTAAATATCTTTCTCATCTTCAGGTGATAAATTGGGAAAGCACACTACACATTCCCTCACAGATCAAGCTAAGCTCTGAGGCAACTGATCTCATCACAAAACTCTGCTGTGCTGCTGAGGACAGACTTGGAAGAAATGGAGCAGATGATATCAAGGCTCATTCTTTCTTTCACTCTATGGACTTCTCTACCGATATCCGTAGGCAGCCAGCTCCCTATGTTCCAAAGATCAGCCATCCAATGGACACTTCAAACTTTGATCCAGTTGAAGAAGAAAGTCCTTGGAACGACACTAGTGGTGATAGTACCAGGACATGGGATCCATTAGCCTCTTCCAATAGCAAACACACAGAACATGCCTTCTATGAGTTTACTTTCCGGAGGTTCTTTGATGACAACGGGTATCCGTTCAGATACCCCAAACCTTCTGGAATGGAAGTCAGCCAGTCTGAGAAATCTGATGTGGAAGACAAAGATGTGGTGGATCAGACTGGAGCTTGTCAGCCTGTATATGTGTAAATTATTGTATAGAGTACTCCAGATAATTCTAATCTCAAATCCAGAAGGGCCTTTAACTGATCCTTTAGGAGCTGATCCTGCAACCCTTGTTCAGGTGTACCTTCAGCTGAGGCTGAAGTCATCCTGGGGAGTTAAAAGTTTGCAGAGCCAGGTCCTAAAAATGGCACTCTTGAAAGTTTGGGTCAGTTTTACTGTAAATAACTGTTGATAATTACACTTGAAATCCTGGTCTTCACCAAAATCTGCAAGGCCAGCAGTCTATCATTTCTAGGCCTATTTTTATTTGAGGTCAGCTTCCCCCCACTCTGATTAACATTTACAGACTTCTGCAACTGTCAGCGTTATTTTTTAAATGAATAAAGAGCACTTATATTTTGTTTATAGCAGGGGTTTTTTTTCCTACTAAATTATAGGGATTAACTTTGACAAATCATGCTGCTGTTCTTCCTTTCTACATTTTTATTTTATCCATAGCACTTATTTCACATTTAGGAAAATGCATAAAGCTGAAGAACATGTGATGAAAGGTCTCTGTGCAATAATGTAAGAAAGAAAAAAAAAGAAGAAAAAAGAAAAAAAGAAAACTCTGCTCTCTAATTTTCTAAATTTACTGATGCCATTGTATTAGCACCATGTTTTTTGTTATTATGTGTATTTTCCACATTTCAAAATTGTGACATAACCTTAAAGCTGCTTTATTTCCTTCTGCTATTGGAGTGTAATAGAAAGTGTGAGCAAGTGACAATTTGGGTGTGATTTCATTGTCTAGTGTGTGAAGAATGTTGCATGAGCAGTGTTTTTCTATTTGAAATGGCCTTTTCTTGCCATTCACAGGCAGGTCCTGTGGATCCATTTTTACTAAGGGTCTAAAATTAGACCATTTTAAACAGTGTGTTGATAATGTATTGTGTGGATGGTTTCTTCTTATGATTGTATCCAATATTAATTTTGTAAAACAGATTGCAAAGGTTATAACTGAGTAGTGATTTTGTGGTCTGATGTAATAGATCATTTTAGTAAACGCGTATCATCAGCACACACATTTCCCCACCAAGGATCAATAGCAAGACAATTATTACAGGGCTAATTTGTGGCAACAGCTTAGATCTGGCTCATTCACGTAGCGTACAGCACAGTGTTCGTTGTTCAATATTATCAGTAATGCAGAGCACCTATACTGACATATGTAGCTCATCATCTTCAAAACAGAATGTCTAAAACTGCGCCCCTGTAGCATATTGAGATCCTAAGTGAGATGAGACTGGTTTTATAAATGATGTCGAGTGCATGCAGCCCTATTGACTTCTGTGCAACCAGGAGGCACTTGGCTTTTCTAAACATCACATCCCTATACATGACTGACTGGGTATCCATTTATGATCCCAATGTTTTAGGCACTGACATTTGAAAATGTTGGCATTGCTCAAAAGTTATTCTGTCCTGTTGTCTCTTTTGATGTTGCTGTGAGCACGATAGTCCTTCATTTCTGTCAAATTACAGGCATACTTTGAAATATCAATTGTTAACTGTGTTGAAATATGCATTTTTCTTATATGTATAAGTGAAAATTATTCAAGGTGATATCAAAATACTAAAGATAATTAAGCCATACATATTTGCATATATATTATATATAACTGAATAAGTAAACACACACAAAAATCCTTAATTCAGATTAGTGTAACAGTCCTATTTAAAGTGATTGACATAATAACATTTGAGGAAAACACTCCTTTAATGTGTTTTTGCTTTATTTTATTTTTAAATCTGGAGCTTCATTATTTTTTCCATATATTATTCCACCTATTATTCCTTAATGTTTTAGCATATCGTATCCTATCCATTGTTTAGATATCTAAGCAACAGCATATAAATTCATCAGCCTAAACTAAACAAAAATGATTGTGTATTTGTTTACATTTGTATGAAAGGAATGTTCTGAGGTATGCAGTGCTTGTGTTGTGACAGTTCATGTAAGATTCAGTATTACTGCTTTTTTATATAGTAATGCCATTTTTGTTATTTACATCTATCTGACATTCTTTCATGTGGTAGGTTCTTTCTCAGGAACTCAATTTAACTGTTATTTATTGATATATCATTGCCTTTGAAAGCTTCTACTGGCACAATTTATTAAAAATCTGAATCGAAATCTAAAATGCATTATGTGTTCTTGACAAGCGTAATCCCTGCCTCTCTAAGGGGTTTGTTTGTAATGTTAATGGTAGGTTTGAGCTATAAACGTGAGGCCCAAACCTAATTTCTCTTCCATCGTTTGGTGTAGGGTCTCTGGGTGTGTTAAGACGATTTCTTCTCTATGCTCATGTGCCCTGAGAAGAAGGGACAGGATTCACAGTTAAGGCTTACTGTGGTATGACGAAGTCCAAAGATGGCATAAATTTCAACACAGTCACTTCTTCAATCTGCCAGGGCAATCGCAAATAGATGTACACCTCTGGCTGTTGCCTCTGATGCGTTTTTGAAATGTAAGCAGTTCACCTGCAAATACAAAGTCTTGGAAATTAAGCAAAACAAGAAACTAGCCCAGAAAGAAACAGGTGATTCCACAATTAATACATTGTTCATTTAAAGTCTATGCTGCAGGGGACAAAATCCAACTCCCATTTCACATAAAGAAGAATTAAGTTGGGAAACGAGTCTTTTCAGCTTTATGGCACTGTCTGTAGAAGGCTCACATCCTTAAACATTTCAGGAGTAAACAGAAACTTGGGAGAAAATTTTAGGGAACTTGGCCGGGTAACCAATATGCCATGTGTTGGGACTGTCTCTAAGCATTCTCAGTTCTCCTGACCTTCCTACAAAAAACATACAATATTTTCTTTCAAGAAGTTGTAACAATGTAATGTTCGTTAAAAAAGCTCTTGCTTTTAAAAAAGAGCTCTACATACATCTATTCCTGATTCAAAGCAGGGAGTCTATTCTCAAGTGTTATTCATTATGGCAAGAGGTAACGTTTGGGCTGCAGTCCTAACTTCACAAAGTCAATGGTGAAACCTCCTGCTGATTTCAGTGAGACACGGATTTCATTCCTGGGTTTCAGCAAAGAAACGTGCACAATAACAGCATTTTCTAGGGTTACACAGGCCTAAACAATTTTCAGAAAGTTTAAGTGATTATACTTTTCAGCATGGTAACTTCATAACGCAACAGTGACAGCGTCACAGAAACAGAAAGGGCTTTTGCAGCCTTTCACATCTATATTCTTCAATGGGGCCAAATTTGCCAAGAAGTAGCAACAATCCTTGATAAGCAATTTTATTCCTAATTTAATGCAAAAGAACTACCAGTAGAAGTTATAAACAGGTACCTAGCTTGAATTACATGAAAACTAAATGAGGGAGAAAAGCATTTGACTTTTAAATGGAAATGGAAGAATGAAATTAACTGTGCAGGAAGCAAAGCTCTAACCTGTAACTTAATGGAAAATTAACCTCATAAACTTAAGAAAATTCTGCTTTCTTCCCTGTAGCTGATGAGGTATGAAATAACTGCCTTAAAGCTTTCCTGGAGAAACTGCAATGAAAAAGGGAATTTAGAACATATAATTTGGTTCTATCCCAAAATACAGAAACACTGGCAGAAAATAGCAACTGTTACTAAAAATATTATTGGAATTAAAAGTATTAAATCCTTCCCACAGGAAATAATCTCAAGAATAGATAATGTAGGAATAGCAACCGTTAAAACACAAAAAACGTGTAAAAATGTTTTTCCTGGCAAAGAAATCTGCTGCAGCAAGAACATGGAAGTTGTGCCTTCCTCTGGTTACTGTTCTGAGCAGTGAATGAGCAGCAACCGGCGTTTGGTAGAAACTGAGTCCTGGACTCATCAAAATAAACCGAGGATCTGATCCGTAAAGCTATGGTTGCCTTTCTCAAATGCAACGGTAGCTCTCAGCCCAGCAGAGCAAAACGGAGCCTGGCGATACGGGCGATTGAAATTCAAATGGACTGACTGATCCAGTGACTTCGAAGCCCTTGCAGTCTGGAAGGGGCCTTTATTTCCGTTCAGCAAGATGAAAAATAGCTGTGCCTGCACCTACTAATTTTTAGATCAGTGAAGAAAATGAGCCTTCATGAACTAGGCCTTGTGTGAGGTTGAATATTGCTAAATTAAAGTGGGGCTCAAAGTAACAGGATCTAGGGCAAATCTCATTTCCCGGTCTTGGTCCTGAGGTCACCCGCGCCCAGGGCAGCCACCGGCACGCGGACTCCTCGGCTAGTTTAAGGAAGGGGGGGCTCAGTGTGTGAGGAGTCCACGTGGGTGAGGGGAAATAGCTGCTCTCCTTGGATTATCTCCTTGGATAACAAGTTGCGTCCAGAAAAAGGACTTTAAAGATGGTCCGGCCCTGCAGCACCTTGCAGTGGTTGCCCCAGAGGCGGCGTGCGTGTATGTGCATGTGTGAAGAACATTTATGTCGTCCCCTCCTGTTTGTCCTGTATTTTGGGGGAGCCCGCAGCACACCAGCAGCTCCTTCAGGCGTGCTGCTGGGCAGAGGGGAGCCTGCACATGCCACCGCAGCCTTGGGGACCCGCTGTGTGAGGCAGGAGGAGGCTGGCGGTGCCCTCTAGCTCCCGCACCGCCCACCCCCAAACTGTGGTAAAAGCAATCGGCACAACAGCTCAGCGCCGCTTCTGCTGGTCACCCAGCCAGGGGCCACCCAGCAGCTCACTGTGGGGCGTAAAGTACTCTCCACGGATGATATTTTGTTTTTTCATCTAAATTTCTGACTGTAGCTTTGAAGGCTACATCAACTGTAGTGTAAACATGTGGGTCACCTTTTCTTTCTTTTCCTACTTGTGTTGGGCAGCTACTTTTTTTTTTTTTTGCTAGTGGTAAAGATGCGTGTGCATACACCTGCAGGTACGCGTACGTGTTAAATCTTAACGCATAGGCGTCCAAACTCTCAATTCGTCTCCAAGTCTGTTTGTCAGTGTAACAACTGGCCACGTAACTGTGCTTCTTGCCAAAGGGCTTGTCGACAACTTTGGATCCAGGAAGGGAAATGTGGCTAGGCAAGAAGGGAGATCTGTAAGTCACTCAGGAAAGTGGCGAGGTGGCTGGAGTCTGGTGAGAGCACGAAATGACCATGCCTGAGCTGAGCATCATGGCCGCGTGCTGGAGAAGCCCTGGGGACTGATCAGTCCCAGGGTCTTTTTGAGCATTGCTTTCCACAGCTTTGCTCATTTATGGCCTTGGTTTAATAACTGCATTTTGTTTTACTCAGTCTGATGGCAGTTTCAGAGTAGTTAACCTCACTGAGAAGGTGCCTAATTCTGCTGAATAACGTGTAATAACACCCATGAAAAGGAAAGAAGGGAACGCAGGCATTTTTAACATATATAACTTTGCAACTGGATCATCATCAGAAAGGCAAAGGTTCATTAGCAAACTGCGGTGAAAGGCTGAGTTTGTCAAATGAATGCATACCTACCTTACGGGTGCGCTCACCGGCTATTTGTATCCCGTGGGTTTAGCTCAGCGCTGGTGGATGGGTCAGAGCAGTTGCTTGCGGAGGAGGAACTTCCCCAGGTGGGGAGTGGGGAGGCAGCAGACGGCCACCAGAATGGGTGAAGACGCGGAGCGGTGGGCGTCCAGCTGCCTCGGCGGCTGCATCGTCTTTGGGCCGGGGCAGGGCTCAGTAAATAACCGCCCTGTCGAAATGTCGCTTGGCGACCTGCAGCCGGCCGGCTGCTCCGGGCAGCCTGCGCAAGCCACCGCAGGCACCGCCACGGCGGGAGGCGGCCGCTGCAGCTGCTGCTCTCCGAGCTCCTCCGAGAGACGGTCGGCACGGGCCACGCGGGTGCGGTGGGCATTAAGCTACTCAAGCCTCAAATCGAGCTCAGAAGCCTCCAGCTGAGCCCAAGAGCTGTGGACACGGCGTCCACCGGGACGGCTTGCAAACAGTGTGACCAAAGTGCCGCCTGCAGGTTTTGGGCTTGTTGAGACTTTGGCCCACAGACCGTCTCTGGTACCTTCTCTGCATTTTGTCACTGCTGAACTAAGTCTTGCACAACCCAAAGAAAATTCTTGCCCAAAAGCGATTCTTTTCTCAATATCCGAATTCACATCGCCTCAGATAAATGATCCATCCGCTTGCTGGGGTGACTGCCAGAGAGCAGCCCCCATCCAGCGCATTTCACAGGCGAGAAGTGCTGGCTTAACGGCAGAGCACCAGCAGCCACAGAAAAACCCTCCTTTTAGCTGTCAGAGTCACGCTTTTGCCGTATTCAGCTTCTTCGCATATACCTTGGCCTGGCTGTGTAATCGGACCGCTCTGCTGATATAATTTAGTGCTTTGCCCCAAAGTGCTCAATATCAGAGGAATTATTTAAATCAAAGCCAGTATCTCCCCGAAGAAAGGACTCCTTCCGTTCCCAGGGACCTGGTGGGGACAGAGCGTTTTCCTCGGGGAGCTCTATTTGTGTCACTGCAGACCAAGACATTAGGGCAGAAAGAGAGAGGCGAATTCAAATTAGTGCTTGTTTTTCCCAAAGAGAATGGTTTTCATAGGAAAATGTTGGTGTGACAAAATGGAAATATTTCAGGGGGAACTTACTGGTTTATTTATAATTATCCTTGAAAAAAATGATAAAAATACTTGTTTCAAGAAAATCAAAGCAAAAAAATGTAATATAAAGGCCAAGGCTTATGGATGTATTGTGTGTGTCACATTATATTCAAAATGATAAAAATCAAGATGAACTGCTGTGAATAGGTCATTTCAATGTTTCTGAAAACAGATTTTGGAAATATAGTTTCTTGGTAATTTCCAACTGTTTGTTCCAATTTAGGACTAAAGAATTTTTCTGTAACGTTCAATTTCCCACATAATAGGACTTGCCAATTTAAACTAGCTCTAAAAATAACAAAAGAGGTCAAACAAATCTGAGTAGTATCTGGAATAAAAATGAACTTGATTGGCTACCCCATCTCCCATGCAACTCCGATGCCAGCAGTTGTCTTCTCTTTTTAGATTTCGTTCTTACTGCAGCTGGGGCTATGAGCACGTGGTCGCAGCAGAAGTGGTAGGGGCTTGTGACAGCACTGCCCCAGGGCCTGCTCCGTCCACCTGGGGTGGAGGGCGTTGTAGGCTGGGCAGGGCAGGACGGGTGTGCGCACTTCAGTGCAGGATGCGTGCGTGCACATCAGTGCAAGATATGTGCGTGTGCATCAGTACAGGATGTGTGCAGGCACATCCATGCAGGACATGTGTGTGCATGTCAATGCAGGACGCATGTCTACACATCAGTGCAGGATGTGCACGTGCACATCAGGGCAGGATGTGTGCATGCATATCAGTGCAGGACGTGTGCAGGTACATCTGTGCAGGATGTGTGCTTGCTCATCAGTGCAGGATGCATGCACACACATCAGTGCAGAACACGTGCATGCACATCAGTGTAGCGCACGCACAGGAGAGTAGGATGTGTGCAGGCACATCAGTGCAATTGCAGTGCATTACCTTACCCGGGGTCAGGCTGAGCTCTTGGACATTTCCCAGAGCCACTAGTACCTGTGGTCATGCCATGTCTTGCTGACGATACCCCTCCTGCAGAGGAGCAGAGCAGATCGCTGGGGAGCATCGCTTTGCAAAGTGCCAACGTTAGATAAGCAAGTGCTTATTTACCCAGGCTCTGAACTGAGGAATTACTGCTGCTGCACACGCAGTTGGCTTTAGTTCATTCAAATGCTGCAGATTGCTGATTGGTAAGTAGTTTTTTTCTGCTATAATTCGGCTCAGGGTAATGGTGGTCCGTGGAAGCAGTGTCCCAAGTGGCCGTACGTTTGAAGCAGCGCACACGCATTTTGCCATTGCTGTTTTCAAGGCAGACTGTAGCCCAGCCCTGATGTACAGCTTTTCACAATGCAAGCTAGTAATACAGACGACAAGCCTTAGTGGTGCGAAGGTGTGTTAGGGGTGACAAGTTGGAGGCAGGCCAACCGACGGCCACCAGCGGATGGGCAAGGGAGGGAGCACGATGCAAGGGGATGGCTCCCACACGTGAAATATTGGCTGTAGCTATTTCACTAACAGCGGACCAGGGACTGCTCCCTGCTGCAAAGCCAGTACCGGTAGGCCTGTCTCCCTGCCAGTTAGGACTAGTATCCCTGGATGGGGTGTTTTTTTTGGAGACAGCGAGGAGAAGAGCCCAGCGCGGGGCTAGGGCCAGAGGCAGTGGCAGGCAGCGCGGCTGAGCCAGGAGCGCCGCCGGGCCCCTCTCGCCCGCTCTCCTTCACCAGTAGCCTGGCGCCGAGGCAGTGGCCAGCGAAAGCCCCCGCGCCGGGTCCCCGGGGCACAACCTGGCCAAGGGCTCGCCTGCCGCCGGCACCCGCAGCCAGCCTGCCCAGTGATTGCAGGGGCTGCAGGTCGCACGCTTTGCCTCCCGGGTTTGCTGTTTGCTGAACTGAGTCCAACTCAAAATCTCTGATGCAGGGTGAGAAATCTGGGGGCAAAGTGTAAAATTAGTGATTGTTTGCTGCGGAGATTGCTGGGGGGTTTTGCCAGCTGGTCCCCACCTGGGTGAGTCTGCGATTCGGTGTCGGAGGCTCCTGTGGCCCCAGGGGGAAAGTCACAGCAGTGTTAAAAAGGACCAAGAAGTAAGATGGAAAACAGTTCATCTCATTTTTTAGAAACTGAGACCCAGCGGGGGAAATGCAGCATGGCTGCACCCAGCGGTGGCGATCAGCGGCTTAGGATGCACCGTTGCAGCTGGCTGTTAGGGAAGAGCCGCGCGCCCGGCGGCGGAGCCAGCGCCAGTGGCAGCAGCTGAAGTTCAGGGAACGGAGGGAAACTTTCCAAAACAGATTGCAGCTCCCTGGGAGGTTTTCGCTTTTCTAATACATCTAAATTCACTTTGCAGTTAAATGACTGACTTAAAAGAAGTGATTAACCAGCTAATTATTACAGAAAGTTTCCTCATCCCTTTATTATGAATTTAAATGTCACTCTGTATTTTCTGAGTGTCAACATGCACAATCAGGCTTGACTTCCTTTTGACAAATATCAATAAAATAACAGCATCTATTGTCAGACCCTGGCACAGTTCCCAGTTATTGAGCTACTGAAACAATGTTTGCCATTACTAAAAAATATTTTTTTAATATAACATGAAATAGGCCATAGAAGTCTGACTGCTGTCCTCTTTTGGGCAGGATAGCTACTGCTCATTTCTGTCAGAGATACCCTGTGCCCACGGATACTGAATTATTTTCGCTTAGGGAGCACAGTACTGGAATGGTCTTTATACACAGCACAGTTACCTGTAATATCCCATACTCCAAACGGTGTTTGCCTCTTCCTTTTCAAGTTACAGTGGCTTCTCGGTGAAGAACTTCTTTAATCAGTGATAATTTCAGTGAGTTCCTGTTCTTTTACTGTGGTTTCTACGGGCACTGGACAACCCTGCGCTGTAGGACACTTTGGATCACAAACTCATAGTGTCAGCACAAGTTTTAATTGCTCACAGAATACCAAGGAGAAGAGCACAGGTTTATCCAGCTTCCAAAGCCTGATTTTCAGATGGCTTTCCCTGCCCTGGAAAGCCCAGATTTCATATGTATTTATATTAATATAACCATTTTGTACTTATGTTAAGACTCTTCCCCCTAGCGTCTGTATTTATTTTTAAAGCGAGTAACAGTTGAGCGGTCACAAGGGGGATCCCAGCATCTCCATAGCGGATATCAGCAACTGCGCCAAGACAAGTGGTAGAAATGCAAAGGCAGAGGAAGGATGTTTAAAGCCCAGGGAAAGGACATTAAAAAACACCTTTGCAAATCAGCTTCTAGGTTATTTTTAAATCCTGGGATATGAGTCGAAGGTGAAGCATTTCCCTTTGAGCCTATACATGGGGCAGCTAACTCATCAATCTCAGGGAGGAGAAGCAAGAGGTGGCCAGTATGTAACCAGCAGAGATATTTTTGGGGAAAGGCCTGTCACTGGATGGCATGCTTTGGCTTCTCTTTCATCCTTGATGTCAGTGGACAAGAAGATGAATCAGGGGAGATGCAGGGTTGCAAACTGTGCCGCTGAGGGATCCCTTGGATCTGCCTTTACTTGTGGCACCACCATTATCACAGAGCTCACGCACACAAGACTCGAAGACTTGTCACAGGATTATTTTCCTTTCTCCACCACAGCTCTCCCGAACACACTCTTGAGCAGGCAGCTGAAAGATGGATGTCTCCTGTGTCATATTTTTGAAAGGAGTTGAAAAACCGATTCCCAGCAGGTGCTTACGTGTGTCTGGTTTCTTAGTTGCCTCTCGCCACCATTTAGGCAGCTCCAGCAACTCTCAGGTTTCTTCCTTCTGTACCTGAAGGCAAACGCTACTGAGTGTTCGGCACTGATGTATATGCTTTGTTGGCAAGAGATGTTTAAGGGCTTATATTCATATTTCAAAGGAGTGTCCTATTTAACAGGAAATAGAGTTGGTCCCTCTCTAGCTTACTATTACCGTTCATGCAAAGTAAAACATCTTTACCATGAGAAATTAAGAGTGCTTCTCTGGTACGATGGCCAGCAGTCCAATGAAGCCGGCAGTCCCAAGATGGGTAGGACAAAATTTGTCCGGGAGAGGACGAGGCCAGCACAAGCCACTGTCCCATCTGCCACCCGAGCCCTCCGGCCAGGAGGCGAACCGCCGTCCTCCAGCAAAGGCACCCTTCCTCTCTGCTCACAAACTTTTAGGCATTTACTGTCAGAGCACAGACACCGATCCCCGGCCAGAGGTACTACATGAGTGACAGCAGTGTTGCTCTTCTTCTCCTTATTAGACGTGGCTGGCTCAGGTGGCTCCCTTGGCAAAGGGCTGCATTTATTATAAGCGTATTAGAAGATACCTAACTCACCCTAGGAATTATTTCTGGGACCTAGCCATGAAACCTTCCGCTACAGAATACAACTGACACGAAGATTTCAGGCACTGAAGTCCCTCCTGTTAATCTACTTTTAACTATCTTTAAGGCTAAGGTCTGGATGTCCTCATCAAGCACCGATGGCAATGAGAGCTGAGAGCACCCGTGAGCCCTCAGGATTAAGCACTAACCTTAATAACAGCTGAGCTACATGGTCTCACTCCAGCAGTCAGTGAGCAGAAAAATGTGCTGCAAACTCAGCTGAATCTTGCAAAATCAGTTTTCTGTGCCCGGCCTCCTCCGTACCGTTCAGCTGGGCTGGCTCCTCACAGCCCGTCCCGGCTATTGCCGATGAGAAATTTATTGATAAGGTGCTAACATTTCATCCTAAATCTGATTACTTTAGAGATCACCTAATCTTCACATAACTGCAACCAAAAAAATTGTGTAAGGTATTTAAAATGGTGGATGTTGTACCATCTCATGAACCAGGCAGAGTGTGTGTGGAAACGAAGGACAACCACTTCACAGAGGCCGAATGTGTCGGAAAAGCATTTCTAACAGTAACACAAAATAATAATCCCTGGACAATGTATTTGTACAAACCAGAAGCAAACACTCTGCATTTCGGTACCAGAGACACAGCCTCCACCTACATAAGCTGCGGTTGGCAGGGGCCATCTTGTGGTAAGACAGTTGTACAGTCATTTTAAAACAGTCCGAAAGTAGATGTTGTTAGGTCAAAATGAATAACTGGAGCCTCCCCCAACCTTTTCGTGTTACTGCTAATGTTTTAGACACTTGAAAATGCAGATGGCAGTGCAATAACCTTTCACATGAAATGCAGACTGGGTAGGGGGCCAGCAACACTGTGGAGTAATATTCAGGCTCCCGTAACAATCATTTTAGTTGAACTGAAAAGAAACAAAAATGTTAGGAAAACTCTTTTTTCAGGTATTTAGAAACTTCTCAGGTTTTAGACTTAATTACAGAAACTAAACCATAACGGACTTGTGAGGCCCAACCTAGCTGATGCCCTAACGCTGCTGCAGGTGGGTCCCCACTGTCATCTGGGGCCACAGTGCCACCGCTCCTGTCACACAGCCATTGGGGGAAGTGAAAATAGTGGTTTTAGAGCTGCTCTACCTTTGAAGCTGTGATGGAGATTGTTCCACGGCTGCGTACTTTGGCAAAAGAGCGAGGACATCTGCAGCTCAGCTTCCTTTGAATCAGCACCAAGACAACTGTTAACTCACTAAGTGCTTAAACCAAAGTTGGATGGTTTATAGACAGCAATAAACTTGGTTTGTCTTCTGGAATTTTCCAAGCATTAAAAAAATAGTTTAAAATATCTTTTTTTCCTTTAATTTCTTGAATTTTGATAAAAAAGCCTTGAAATTTAATTACTCCAATATAGTGTTCTCATTCTTGCGTAGGCTGGATCATTACTTCCAGCTTGACCTATATTGATGCTTAGCAAATAGCACTTACCTACCTCTTCTTCAATATTCAGTTTTTGGAAAAGCATCTATTTGTAGAGCTGACCCTAAGCTAATCCTCTGCTTCAAATAACTAGCAAGAGCAAAATATTTCAAGAATAGCTCCAGTACAAAAGAGAAGGGAAAATATGGAAGGGGCATCTTACCTTCATGGCAGAGGAGTGGGATGCAGCCCTGAATGATTTTGGGGATGACTATTGCCAGCTGAGCCAGCCCATGCCGCTGCTTCCCAGCTTGTGCCCCCGTTGAGGAGTGGTGTTCCCAGCTAACGCTCTGCCCAGCCATGGTCATGGAGAGGCTGCCGGGGAGCAGCGCAGCGGCATGAGGCGAGGGTGCGTGTGCAACGCAGCCTTGCTCAGCTGGAAGAGAGGACGAGAGTTTTCCTTTTGCCTTGAGTTGTGCCAGAGAGGCACAACTCCCCCTCCCGTGAAAAAAGAGATGGTGGGAGTGAGCACCCTGCCCCTGGGATTTCACTTCTCTGAATAGCGCCATGGCTGTTTCCTAAGAAGTTGTCTCCAGCAACAACAGTTCTCGAGATCCCCCAGCACCGCCGCCACTCCTCGTTGTCCATCCTGCCTCTCCCTGCTCCTACCTGCCCATTTGCCACGGTGTGTTATCACCTCACTTATGCTTGTGCAGGTCCTTCTGGAGCCAGGAAATTTGGGATTGGGATCAGCTTTTTCAATAGCATTTGTTGCTGGTTATTTTTAAGCCATGGAAATTCTCTGCTCCGCTGCAATCCCAAGACAGACATGCTGCACCAGTCGGTGCTGCAAGGCAGGGGGAGGCATGAGGAGCACAGGGCAGCAATGGGGGCACAACTGCATCAAGACAATTTTGCTGCCAGAGACTTTACACTGGAAATCCACAGCCTGTGTCCACCCTTGCCTGATGGGATTTAATCACAAAGTAAGTGCTTTTGTATTTAACACAGACGAAACTGTCCTGAATTCAGGGCCTTGTCACAGAAAAGTGAGGTATGTATTAAATTCTTCACAGTTTTTAGTGGTTGTTGGGCCCAGGGAAGTTCTTCTGACATTTTCTCCACCTGCAGATTTACCAGGAGGACTGAGGAGATACAGGGCCATCTTTGCCATCAGCATCCTCTTGGGTGCATGCTTTCAGTCATATGGTGCAATTGCCATTTGTACAAACACCCTCAGTGACTGCAGGCCCTGCTTCATTAGCCCTATCTTCATAAAAATATTTCAAGTAGAGAAACTAGAGGCACTCCCTCTAAATAAAGGTGGATTTAATTGCAGGATTGACTGAAAAAAATTAAGTTAAGTTCATATAGTTGGCATCATTCTTCCAAGATTTTCGTGACACTGGGCAAATACTGAAAGATGTGTGTAGCTATGCTGGAGTTGGTACATTGGCCTCTAGTGCACTTCCTGCCAATTTGGTAATAACCATTTCCTGGCTAATAAATACAATCTCAGAGTCTGTTGGCCTTAATTACCTTGGTCTTCCGCTTCAGAGACCATTCATCCCAAAACAATGCTATTACATTTCTTTTTTTTTTTTTAGAAACATGCTCATGTCAGAACTGCAGCTAGCAAAGGAAGTAGGATAGGGGATATTGCAATCCTGGAACTCAGGAGACGAAGTTATTGCTAGTGGTGTTGCTAGAACTGTTTAAATGTTGATGTGTTGGATCCTACCAACCTGCTATTGCCAGCTGTGATGAGTCTCTTCTCAAATTTCAGCATATTAGCAGTAAAACACATTTTATTTATATTATTCGGGATGAGTTATTCCTAAATACAACTGCTGAGAACAAGTTATATCTATGGTAGTAAGTAAAACAAATTATATACTAGCACCTTTCAAGAAACGAGGTAATCCCAACAGTAGCACAGAACAAACGAAGCTCAATCGTAATCCGACTCTTGTCAAACTTGCTGCCAGAACCCACTGGCAGAAAAACCTCCTTCAGCATTTTGTCCCATGCAGAACTCCTTTAAATTCCATGCATAAGTCCTTTAAATTTTCAATAGGAACAAAATATATCTAACGCAGCAAAATAGCTTTTCATTACACGTGTGACATTGCTCCTTCCTTTACCCATATCATGTTTTAGGACTTCTCACAGTCAGGCTGGGATGATACCATTTTCTTTCTCTAAGTCAAGGTAAAGGACACATATTAGTCATTATTTCTGTACAGAAAATGGCACTTCCAAGCTTCAAAGACTTCTGATTCCATTGCATTTTAAAGAGCTGCCACCGAAAACTTACACCCTCTGACCTCTTGACCAATTAGTGTCTGAGGGAAATCATCCTCTGTAAATCAATAATGCTATCTTTGAGGCTAATGAAATTGTTTATCTCATTAGTTCAACATCTAGTCATTTAGGCAGACTGTTTACTCTGAATGCTCACTTTCGAAAGACACTTTAGCTAAAATTGCTGAAAAATTTCTTGGCAGATGCTACAGCTAAAAATACCATGAACCAGTCAGGTGATTTGCATATGAAAAACTTGTACTCATGAAGATGAGTAATCCAACAGATAATCTTTGTTTTCTTAAATTAAAATCCCCACAGGGAGTATTTTCATGATGGCAAATTATTAATAAATTGTCAATTTGCTTTTGAAACTAAAAGTTTTAAAATAAACTGTCAGAGCATTTATAGATGATGTGTAGAGACTGATAATAGGAAAATCTCCTTCATTCATTTATATGAGGATTGCTGCCTTCATTTCTCTGAAGTGGGGCCCTTTCTCACTATTTTAGATTGTATAGGACAATTACTTCCAATATTTAAATTTTACATGGATTGTTTGCTCACAGGTTTTTTTCTTAATGGTTAAGCTGACTTGAAATTTGGTATTTTTTCACAAATTACATAATCAAACATAAGGATTATGCCCCAAAAAATGAAATCAAATCTAATCCAACCCCAGACTAGAAGGTGTGATTCTGTCAATTCCACTGTATTTGGGAAGCAAATTTTTAATAAGTGTAAGATACAAAACATGTCTTCAGTATACGACTGTTATTGTTCTTTCCTTAGTATTTTGGGGGGCAGATTAGGCTACGTATTCACTAAAGCCCTGAGCTGACATTCAGCAGCTATGCGACTCGAACACAAGCTGGGTACTCTGTGTCTTTCCTTGCTTCATTGCCTTTTCAGCCCCATGTCACTCTCTTCCCTGTACAGGTGTTTGTGTGACCATGTGGTATTCCGGATCAGGGAATTAATCTTGCTGAAAACGAAGCCAACAGAAATGCCAGATTGTTTTTTCTTCAGTGAGAAAAGCTTCCCAGCATGGCTCACTGTACGGCCTCACTACGCTTGTGCCAGAACAGTGCAGGAGGTAGCGGAGAGGAGGGAAGGAAGGGAACAAATCATTGCTTGCAGGATTTGTGTAGCTGAGGATTACACATCTAATGAGAAGCCTGCTGAAGCCGCTGCTTGATGTGCTGCTTGCTTCCCGGTGCTCCTGCCATGCCCCTCTGGCATGCTGGCATCATCGTGCATCTGTGCTGCAGACTTGGGGGACTTAGGCCAAAAAACAACCCAACGAAGCAAAAGTTGCTGATTTTAGCTGGACTGAGTTTCTGAACCACTTCAGTTGCGTAGTGATATGGACAGTTGGGCTGGCCCAATGGAGGAGCCCAGGAACGGAGCTGGGCCTGAACGGCCAGGGAGGGGCAGGCAGGATGGGGACTGCCTTCACTGTCAGTCTTGCTGAAAAAGGCACCATGTAACCGTAATGAGAATAGTTCTGTAAGCACAGCAAAATTCATGGCTACAGTCTAGCCTGCCGTGTGTCATCATGCTGTGTGTTACTGTTTTTCTTTTGGAACAGATCACACATTGATTTCAGGTTATCAGCTTTTATAGATGATCCTACATTGTGCACAGACTTCCTTGGAAATGACACCTGAAATAGGTCTTGAAGTTTAGACCAGTGAGTTGAAATACTTGTAAATAAACCTTCTTTTAGCATCCTGCTAACTGGGAAAGAAGACAGGAAAGTCTAAAAAAGAGCATCTTTTTACTTGAAGATCATCTTTGTCTTGCTAAAAAGCTAGTTTCTTACTTATTTGACTGAGCTTAATGACCTGCTGGGGAGCAGAGGAAGCTTTCCATGGTGGAAGGAACCCACTTGCATTCTAGCTTACCTGGAATCGAAGTACAACGTAAAAAAACAAGCTGCAACTGCCTTGAGGAGGGAGGTGGGCTCTAGGTCAGATCCTGAAAAGCATAGACCAGTAAACCTTTCATCTGCATCTGACAAACTTGTTGAAATGTTACTTAAAGAGAGAATGCAAAAATGCCTAGAAAATTATGAGCCAACATGCTAAAGTTTAACTAGCATGTTTTCTGTGCAAAACAATCACATTCCAGTAATCTCATAGCTTTACTTAAAGGTTGTGATAAAATGATGGAAAAGGGAGAATGAATTTATATTCATTGAGATTTTCAAAAAGCCTTGACAAGTTTCTTAATAAGAGGCTATTTAAGAAATTAAGTGGTCCTGAAATGAGAAGTCAAATAATATAATAAAAAAATGAACTGGTTAAAATATGAAAACCTAAAGGTGCTTCAAGGTTGTGTATTAAGTTCAGTATTGTTTAATATATTACCATCTGAAAAGGGAAATAATAGGTAGAAAAATCTAGAGGAAGTTGGGTTAAGCTGCCAGAGTTGTTCATGAAGATCAAACCATCTGAGATGTAGATCTTCTGTTTTCTGGAAATAATAGTTTATTCTAGGTGTACCTTCAACTATGAAAGATGTGGCCAGCATACACTGAGGACAGATTAGTCCCTATTTGCCAACTGCTCATTTACTTTCACCTTCCTCTTTGGCATTTCATTCTTACCAGCTCTAGACATATGATATAGTATTAGATCTATATAAGGGTTAATCCAGAATGGTAATGCCTGTATATCTATGCATTTATTTTGAAGAACAAAAAAATAATCAAACCATTATTTTATTCCAGATTTAATTTTCTGGAGTTCAGAAATAGTAATTCCATTGTCACATGGTAAATTATTAGTTTAACTAGAGAAGCTTAAGATGGGTAGAATAGAAAGGGATTAGAGAGAAAACTGGAATGGATTGTACTGGCAAGAAAATGGGAGGAGAGGTATTAGTCAACTGGTCTTGATTGAAAGCTTCTAGCAGCTATAAAGATCAATCCAATAATACCTCTCCTCCCATTTTCTCATCAGTAGCAGCTTCTAGGAGCCATAAAGCAGGTCTCGTGTCTCAGCAGCGGAGTAAGCATATTCTAGCTGGACCCGATTGAAAGGGTGGACAGCATCTGAAAGATGTCAATGGAGAAAAATAAAACAACCAGTTGTAGTCACCTGGGATTATCTGGCAACTTCCCGGGCAACAAACCTAACCAGAATAGGGTAAGATATCTGTGGGAAGACCTGTGATCTTGCAAAGTTCCCTTGGAAAACCAGAGGGAAGCAGAGACTTGCCTATAGACCTTCTGGAATTTGAAAACCAAGTCTGGGGGTCCAGAGGAAAACCTAATCTAGGAAAAACAGCCTGAAAGGTCTATCCCCTAGTTCTCCCACATTGAGATACTAGAGCTAGAGTGACAGTAAATGGATTTGCTGACCAGTTTCTTCAGCTGGAGTCACAGGGTTGGCCATGGAGATACCTGCTTGCTACCCTGTCAGACCTTGAACCAAAAAAAGCAAAGCAGGGTCAGGGCTCTGAACAGCTGTGGAGGGGCTGGCTTGAGGTCCCAGAGAGCTCCTGCCAGGAAGGGCTGGATAAATAAATGGCAGTTTAGTATAGAAATGGGATGCAGGATGCAGGTATAACTCTGGAGAGGGTGGTTCATCTAAAATTTGCATACTTGAGACTGCTTGAGACTTCCAAGACCCTCCTGCAAGATGGAGAAAAATGGAATTCCCATTAGGAATTTATTAGGAGGATTAGGAACTTCTTTACAGTTGTTTATTTGAATTGCCCTAAGCAGAGCCGATTCTAGTGCTAAGATACTCTACAGTGAAGTCCTTGAGGGGTTAATGATGAAAAATAGAGATAATAATTCTGCCACATAGGCCTCATTGCAAAGGGGCATGTCAAGGGGTGGAAAGCCTATAAATAGACCTAATTTTAATACTTTTACAAATGGCTTGAGAGCAAGAAGTAGAGTACGCTAATGAAATCTACAGTCTTTAGGCACATTCAGAAAAAGAACATTAAAAGAACTGTAAAAGGGAAAACCAAATGACTGATGCATGGAATAATTGAAATGGAATGAAGTTTCTTTCTGTAAAACTTAAGGGATTAACACCCTAAAATTCCTGCTATAATCTATTCATGTGTATCAGATGATTTGGAGATGACTAAGCCACTAAAATGATGCAGATGTGGAACTAGTGAAGGCAATATTACAACATTGGTCAACATATTTCCAGCAGAGCTATTGAAAAAGCAATGCCCTTGTAAAACCTAGTCTGGAATATCACCACTTACTTACCCATTCTGCTGGTCATTTTTTGAGACAGATCAATTCATATTAGAACAGAAGTGCTAGCACGATCAAAGGGACAGAATTTAGAGGAAGAAAGCTCTTCTAGTTCTGCATGAACTGGTAAAATAAAGAATGAGGGCAACAAGACTTTCTAAATATACCTAGAATAAACACTAGGAAGAAAGAAAATCTAATTATGATAAAGAACAATATCTATTCCTGTGCCAGAAAGTAAATACAGTGGAAGTAAATAAGCGGGAAAACAGAAGGATTACAACTACGAAAAGTCAGAATCTGGAACAGCATTCAACAAGAGATGCGAGAACAAGAAACTTAATTCACCTCAGGCACAATCAGTTTATGCATGGATCTAACCCACGCCTCTCTGCAATGTGTGGGGCTTAGACTTGGAACTGTAAGGCACTTCTGATTTATCATGTCATACATACAACCTTTTTTTCCTCATTGACTTCATTAGGCTGTCACAGATCTGGTCATACCAACCATGCAGACGGAAGATATTAATAATCTCTGGAATAAGTGGAGCTGCTAAAGGATTTTTCTAATGTCTCAAGATACCAGGAAAATTTATACTATTTTTTTCAATAAAGCAGTCAAATCTGCTTCAGACTAACATAAGAAGAGTCTATTTTTAACAGAGGTTGCAGTGCATTGGAGATGCCAGTAGGGAGGTGCAAATAAATTGGTGCAAAACTGAGGCAAAACTTTGGTTCAAAACCATAGTGATAGTAGCTATCAGTCCTGGTTAACACAGAAAGTAAGAGTGATGTCCTCAGTTCATACTAACCTGTCACCCTAAAATCTCCTTCTGAGGCACACTGTTATGTTTCCTCTGTACAATTCAAGGAAAGGGAGCAAAAAATCCTCTGAAAACCCTAGTTTATTCCAGAATTGCCAAAGCTGAATTATATCTTCATCTCCTCATCCCTAAGATAAGCATGGGTAGGCATTGTACTCTGCCATTTGGTTTTCAGGGAACTTGTGCAAGCTATAGACCCCAAGCTGAAGAAGACAACTGGTGCTATGTAACCATCATTCTGCCTGTGTGTCCCCCCCCCTGTAACTGGCAGGATGGCTACTTTCTAATGCTTGCCTAATCTGGATAAGGAAGAGAAATACAAACAAATTAAATGATGAGTCCTGTTGCACATTTCTGTTATGACTTCAAAAGTAAACCACATTTAGGAAGCCTATATCTAACAAATACGTTCGCTATCGGACCTTTCCTTTGCTCTTGCCATTGATTCTTTACATGGCACATGCTTACAGCAGCTGTATGGCAATAAGGGCAGCTGAGCTACTAGCTCACTTTACTTCAAGTGCCTTCAAAATAGGAAATACATATATGATGCAAGAACCTGGGAATACTCCATGCTATTTCTGCTGCCAGCAGAAAAATTGTTGGGTAGAAGTTCTCAGCTTGCTTCATGGAAAACCTCCAAAATAGGAGAGTTGTGTCTCCAACACAAGATTTCTACAGCTAGTGAAACAAGCGTGCGTGCATGTGCATGTGTGTTTTTTAAGCTGTAAACGGTTCTTTGGCACTTCCTGCTACCTAGAGCAGATGTTTTACCTGTCAGCTTCTCCAAACCTCACTCTTACATACCCATATAACACACAGGGAGAGTTAGCCATCCAACTTAGGCCCACCAATCCTCCTGGCAGCGAGATGACAGTTAGGTCTTACCTGAAACTCTTGCTTAGGACTTTGACTTAGGTCTTTGCTCTTATATAGGGCCAGTGAGAACTTGGCTGAACTTGTGAGCTACTGACAGGAAGGACAAGCCACCTCCTAAGTGAATGGCCTCAGGGATAAACTACTGGGAGTAGGAAGCCCTTTACAGGAATCCTTAAAGCAGGACCAGAACAGAATGATCTCACAGAGGAGAGACTAAAGCGTCAGTATAATAGCCTACACTAAACAAAAGAATGACTTAATCTTGATTGAATGACATGTATGAAACATACACATCTAGAGACGGTCGCCTAAAATACTCTGGTGTTGCGTTGATCCTTTCTGCGTTGACAAGAGCTTGCCTTCGCAACAGTGTGAGATGAAAGAGGCAGTAAGCTGGCAATCTGAGTTGGCATTATGTGTGCTTGAACACAGATATCTGCTGCATGAAGATTTTTAAGTGGTTGTTATGGACAACATGAAACAGGATGGTTTAAACTATCATCCTACCACATAGTCTACCAGTGAAGTGTTCCCAAATACCATGGAACTTGGTGGGGTTTGTGGAGGAAAACACGAACATGTTTTCCCATACTTAGTGCAAGTTACTACTGATAAACTTCTAGGTGTGAATTCTAAGCAACATGTTCTAGTCAACCAACCCAAAATCCTAAAGATAACTTTGAAGGACAAAATAGCTAAACTTAGTGACTGTTATCTTTCCCTCAGCTCCCCCTTTCTCAGTATACCTAAGTGCTCACTAACACAGTGGTTGCTAGACAGGCAGAGCCAGGAAGAAACTTAAAGTAAGCAGATACAAAAACAAATAGAGCAAGTTTCCTGTAAAACAATTAATGCTCTCACTTGTTTTAAACAATGCTTATGTTCTTACTATCATATTTCAAATACAGGAATATATGTCACAAGGTGCCAGAAGTCTAGGTCTAGCAATACTGTGGCCATCCAGCTACTCTACATATTTTATTACACTGACATTTTTGCCTCCTGGCATCACCCACATATACCCCAGTATAATGCCTTGCTTGTATGTGAAAAGCCAGGTTCTAAGGCATGTGGCTCAATCTTTGGGATGAATATTAGTTTAATAAATATTGAGCATGACTTGGATGTCCCTCTGAATTCCCCTTCTGCAGTCTGGTGAGGGAACGATCCACAGTGCCTGTTGTGGCAATTCAGCTGCTGCTCTGGAGGCACCGTGGCTGCTCCCCACTGAACAGTGCCATAGGGACGGCACACAGATAACTACGCAATGCACTGCTGCTCCATAACATAATTCCTGTCTTCTGTATCTCCATGTGTGTATACACTAGTTACATGATTCATACCATCTTTTCAGTAAAACCTTGCCTTACAATGCAGAGGTTGTTCACTTAAGTACTTATTATCTCTTCCCAATTAACCTCACTTATGACACACTCCATTCTTAGTCAAACTCCATTCTTAACAAAACTAAAAACTCTAAGACTTGCTCATAGCTATAGTAATGAAAACTGAATGACTAGTCGAGCTTTGCAGCATTTGTGTGTGTTGCTTTGTAAAGAATCAACTGAAGAGCTAATGATCTAACTTAGAGCACTGACAACCTGAAGTAAAGGAACTCTTTTCTTCTTCCATTCTTCTTCCATAGTTCAGACACCAAATAAGCTTACTTTTATTACTCCAATGAAGCTCTCATTGTCTTCATTTGCAATTGTAAATCTTCACTGCTTCTACAAATGGACTCCAGAAAGCAAGTCAAGCCCAGTAACATCAGAAACACAGTAAAAACACAGTCTGGTGTAAGTCACTCACCAGAGCAATGCAAGAACAGAGAGGCGAGGACAGACACTGCCCTCCGGAATTCCTAGAATTTTTCTTCTTTTAATCATTTGGATTCATCTTGCGCATCCTTGTCCAGAAAGGTAAGATTCCTCCTGCAGACAAGGTGTTTCTATTACAGGTACCTCATTTATCATTGGATCTTTATTTATGTACTAAAGAGGGGGTGGGTGATAAGGGGAAGCGTAGCATTATTTGTGTTCTGACAGAAAGTGGTAGTAAGGGCAAAGTGCATGGTGACTGTGGAGACTTCAGCCACAGGCAAAAGCCGTGAGGGGCTGGGGCATACTCTGGAGGATAAGACGTGCAGTCCCATCACATGTGAGAGTTGCGAGGGAAAGGACTGTTCTGAGGTCCTCTGTGAACACTAAGATGAATTTTCATTGAGAAGGGAAATCTTCCGACTACATTGGCTTTATCAAATCAAATATATGTGAACCTTCTCAGTTTATTTGTTTAAATTTAACCGGACTGATTATCAGATATGGAAGAGATACTTTCCAATCAAAATTTTGCTTTCTCAAACTTTAAACCCATTTTCCAAATAAACTGGCTTTCTACAAAAGCTTCACTTCAATCTTGCATTTTTCTCTTGCTTTGTTCTCAGAAGAGACTATGATTTTGGCTTAAGTATACATATTCTTTAAACTTGTAACAGATATCTTGCACAGACAGCTATATTCCAAAACTGTAAACTTCACCCAACTTCAAAGTCAATAGAGAAATGAGTTCATAATGGGAAGTACTGAACAGTAGCACTAAGCAGTGCTACCAGGCCTGTTTACAATAATTTTGGCAGGTGCTTTTGCTTAAGAGAGGAACAGTGACTTACGTGGCTATGTAACTCTTAAGCCATTTGTATGAATACCCAGATACCCAGCCAAGGTACCTGAAGGTATTAAGCAGAACTGTTTTAAGTGACTCTGTCAAGTAATTCACGCTGGTGGGAGTGAGATCTCCTATGTCACTGAGATGAGCATCACAGACTGCCACAACCTGAACAGCTAGTACTGGAGCCACCACTCCGAACCAGACTTCTGCTAGGCACGTGTGAAAAGCCAGCTCTTTCATACTGGTGATCCATTTCCCTATTGAGTTTGGTTTCCTTGTCTTACCCTAACTTACTGCTCCACCACTTCTGTTTCCTTACTTAGGCTTTCTCAGATGCTCCCAACTACAACAGATCTTTCCTACTTACTAGGTGTGGTATATGACCATCTGATCAACACATATTAAAAGAAAAACAAAACCAAATTCATTCATGACTGTTTTACTACAAACTGTTGGCCCATTTTCATTAACATTTTAATCTTTGACTAAAGCTAGCAGTAGTTGGATGCGTTCAGCTGTGGAAGAAAAGAAGACAGACAAGGACAGCTAAAGCAGGAAGCGCAGGCTCCATTACCATTATCACTCTTTCTAGCCCTGAGTCCAACAGCTTTGAACTATTTTAAGAGTATTAACATCACAAAAGAGGGAAGTGTTAAGGAAGAATGTGATGCATCATTTTTAGTCAGCAGCAGAAATAGCTTCAGTATTCCCTCTGACAAGATAAATGAACAATCAGCTTTACTAAGACTAGCCAAGAGAACATTAAGATCGTAATATGACTGAAAAGAACATGACTATCTGAACATGTTCATTTTTACTGCAGTAGATTACTCTGCTCAGTCCTTTCACTGGAAATATAGGCAATATGCATTTGATGACAATATGGCAAATGCAAGATTTTCTTGTCTGCAAATATTGTATAGATTTGTAAAAGAAAGTGGATTTAATTAACATACTCCCTTCAGGGTATGCTCAGATGACAGACAAACAACTTTAGGGGAAGAAGGGGAAGATACAGATTAACCAAGCCATTATGCTTATTCAGTGAAAAAGCAGACAGGATCCTAAGGTGCCATACAAAGTCCTCCACCTGGATGGAACAGCCACTGCAACAGCACAGACTGGGGACTGACTGAAGAAAGGATCAGGAGGTCCTGGTGTACCGTGTCAGGGAGCAACAAGAACGGGGCTGCTCCATGAGGGTGGACAAGCCAATAACGAAGGCTGAGCACAGCACAGGCAGGGCAGTGCCCTCACTGACCAGGGTGCAGTCCCACAGGATTTGTGGAGGGCTGGGTTAGTGACCATGACAGGTCCTGTCGAGAGTCCCAGACAAGGTGAGATAACAAGTCAGGTCCAGGGTCCAGTCAGGAACAGCAAAAGACAGAGCCAGAGACAAAACTGTAGACAAGGTCCACACATGAGACAGTGCTGGAGACACAGACCCTTATACCATGCATCCATCCAGGAAGGCAAATCAATAAGCCAAGACACCAGGAGACAGGACCGGGCACAGGTGTACCTACAGCACTGCATGTACTGAAGTCCCAGGTGAGGCGTTTGGGCAATTAAGGCCTATTTGTGCACTCAGGGCCCTGACAGACAGCAAGCTAAAGATGAGTAAGTGATGTGCCATGGCAGCACGCAAGACTGCCTCTGTAAAAACATACTGGCATGTCACAGGCATGTAGCCAGTAGACTGAGGGAAGTGATTATTCCTCTTTACTCAGCACTTGTTAGATCACATCTGGAATACCGTACTGGCCCTCCAGTATGAAAAAGAAGTTGATAAAGTGCAGTTGAAAAATTGAGCTGAGGGCAACCAAATGGTCAGAAGGTGGGAGCACAAGTCCTCTAAGGAGATGCTGAGGGAACTGGGCTTGGTCAGGCTAGAGAAGCAAAGGCTTGAGGGGGAACCTAATTTTGGTTGATCAGTCTGGTTTGATCATCAAGAAGATGGAACAAAACTCTTTACTGAGGTGCAGGGTAGCAGAAGACAGGCAATGGTCATAAACTAAAATGGGAAGATTCTGTTTTAAGGAAAAAAACTTTTGACCATGATGATCACCAACAATTCCCACAAGATGCCCAGAGAAGTTAGGCACTCTCCATCCTTGGAGGTTTTCAAGACCCAACCGGACAAAGCCCTGAACAACCTACTCTGAATTCAGTGTTGAGCAGAAGGTTGATCTAGAGAGCTCTTACGGCCCTCTCCAATCTGATCAAGTCTATGCTATTTCTATTGCTCCCATAATTATTCAGGTGTGCTGCTAAACACACAAGTGCACATAAGAACGGAGGATCTTCAAACATGTTGAATAAGTTGTAGCCGATCTCATTTTGAATACAACCTACAAGCACAGAAGTATTCAACTGAAGTAGTCCTTTACTGAACACAGAATTGCTTAAAATATCTTTTCTGATACCCTTTAGTTTTTTTGACGTGACCTCTTTATACACAAACTGCTAAGTCTTCAGCTCTGTTTTACTGTTCTTTAGAGCAAGACTCTTTGTACATCCCAGTGTTTGCCCAATAAACATATTTCAGGATTTGTGTTGTCACAGTACACTCCTTGTGAACTCCTCCATCTCTGACTGCTGGTTCAACTTTTCTTATACCCGTCTCTTCTCTCCTTTCACTGTGGCCCTGCTAATCTTCCCCCAAATGCTACAATAGTGAAGTTAAACTTTACCCTGAAAGACATTTAATGGCTCAGCATGAATTAAATTACATGCTAGATAAAACACAAAATTTTATGTGGCTCTATCACTACTTCTAATCTTGCTTAGTATTGAGCATGGCCACATCTTCAACAGTGAAAACTGCTGTTTCTTGGGAGACACTTTTGAGTCTCATTCTGAAGTGTTAAATAAGTCATATTTATTCTCATCGTCCTAATTCCTTGATCGCTTCTTCTGCCATTGGCTATTGCACTGTATTCACTTGCATGAAAGCACTGAATATACACTTAGTTTGTGTGGACAGGCTGTGAGCATTCAAGACCCTCACTTCTTCAGTCAGTTGATACGCTTTGAACTTTGCATAACTTCAGCAAGAGAGGCCAATTCATGTCTTCTCAAAGTTGGGAGCACAGAAGAACTACACTCAGAAACACTACTCTGCTTTAAAAGTAGTAGGGCCTGTGGAGCAAAACAGCTGATGCCGATCCACACGGTATTGTGAGGGATACGCTTTGACGTAGCTGCAGTCTGGTCCTTTGGGCTGAATATTCCTCAGCAGTGGCAGATCTTCCACTTCAGTTTCATCTGAAAGCTATCGAAGCTTGCGTGCTCCAAGTCTGCTCCACTGCGCAAACTAAGTGCAGGAAGCAGAAACCATCAGATTTGTTTCAAAAGCAAACTCCTAAGCCAAAATGAACGCTAATGCAGCCCGAGAGTCCTTTAGCTTCCACTGACGTACAACTTTCTCCCCAGCGTATTTTTCAGAGGCGATGCTACCGTGTCACTCACATCCAGGAACGCGAAGGGAGCTCTAATGGAGTCACGAGAAAAACACGGCGTTCGAGGTCACTTCTCAGCCGCGGCCGGTTTTCTCACCTGGAGCTTGACCGGGAGCGACAGGGACCACTTTCCCCGTTCCCCGCCGCTTCCCAAACGCTATTTTAAACACGAATCCCTCCCCCCCCCCCCAAACCTCTCCGTGCACCGGACAGCGGCCGAACCTCGCCGCCGCCGCCGCCGCCAGCCCGGCCCGGCCCGGCTCGGCGGCCCCCAACGGCGGGCGGCGGCGAGGCCGCGCTCCGCCCCGGGCTCCCCCGGGCCCGCCCTGGGGGAGGGGGGGAGGGAGGGCGGGCGGCGGGAGGGGAAGGGGCGCGGCGCGGCGCTGTGTGTGGCGGCGCCGCGCTGGGCCCCGCTCGCTGCGGCCAGCGCTCACGCCGCTGCGGCGGCAGCACCGCCGCCGCCGCCTCCTCTCGCCGGGGCCGGGGCCGGGGCCGGGGCCGGGCGGCGCCGCGGCCGGGATTGGCTGCGCGGGCGCCTCGTCCCAGAATGCAGCGCATGGCGCGTCATTGAAGAGAGACCATGATGGCGGCGGCGGCGGCGGCAGGAGGGGCCCCCGAGGTGATCGCCCAGCTGGAGAACGCGGCCAAAGTGCTCATGGTGAGGAGGGGGCACCGCGCCCCGGCCCCGGGCCCCCGCCCGCCCCGCCCGCCGCCGCCGCCGCCGCCGCCGCCCTCGCCCCCTCGCGCCGCCGCTCCGCGCGGCGCGGCGCCCCCAAACCCCCCACCCCCCTTTCTCCTCCTCCTCCTCCTCCTCGCCCCGCGGCGGCGGGGTCGCCCCTGCCGGCGCTCAGCCGCGGCCCGGCCCGCCGCGCCGCTCCCCCCTGTGCCGCCGTCCCCTGCCCGCCGCCGCCGTCCCGGCCGCCCCCCCGCGCCCCCGGCCCCGGGCTCCCCGCGGCGGGAGCCGCCGCCGAGCGGGTTTCGGTGGTGGCGGCGGCGCGGGCGGGCGGGCGGAGCACATGGGGGCGCCGCGGGGCCGAGCCGCTCTGCCCTGCCGGCGCTCGTGTCCGCGGTTGCACGGGAAAGCTGCATGGCCGAGAGCACAGCGACTTGTTACAGGGAGCTGGATGCCTCCAGCAGCTATTCATTTAAAAGCGTGAAGTCTTATGTGCTTGTAAATGACTTTCATTCTTTTGAATGAAAAGCTGCATGCTGATGTGTGTTATTTACAGGTCTTACTTGCAGATCTTCAAAAAAATGTCTAGCCAAAAGAATTTCTTGCAAAACTCATTTTTATCCTACCAAAATACAAGGTTTCAGCTGAATTAAAGTTTGTAAGCTGTCAGTATTAAAAGAGTTCGAAAAGAACCAAACAAATATTTAGGAAGGCTTATTTAGTATCAGTAATTGACCCCTGCTTAGAGCCTGCGTGATTGTGAGTTTGGGACGTAGCCTAAGAGGGCAGACTGTAAAGTGATAGGGAATTAGCTTCAGTCAGGGATATCCTCGTCAAAGTATGTGCATCTGTTACTTCTTGCAAAATCAAAGCTTGAAAAGTGTTGAATATGTTTCCAAGCAAAAACAAACTAAAGTTAGATAATTTTGCAGCAAGCATTAATTCCATATAGAAAAAGCTTAAGTATGCAAATCATGATATGTCTTAAGATTTGAGTTGCTTTAATGTTTCATATATGCTGTTGCAAAGTTTACCCACACAGATCATTAGACATTCTAATAATATCTGTTTTTCTCAATGTAAAAAAAAAAAAAAAAAGTGTTTCTAAATACCAGAAGTACTTGACTGTGTAAAGGAAATATGTAATAAGTATTACGATGGCATAGAATGTGGGTGGGGAAGGAAGCCAGTGGTTATATAGTTTTTAGTATCAAACTGACACTATGTGGAGTGGCTTCTCCAAAGTTTTGCATCTATGCTAGAAAACTTGAAAATTTCTTGTGTTGGCATAGCTTCCTTAGTAGCGTAGAGAGGGAAATGGGATGTGGAGTTTAAATAAATAAAAATGTTCATTCAGTGAAAAGATGCAGGACTTTTATGGTAGTGCTTGTACTTCTGTTGAAAATTAGGTGCTAGACTTACTGGTAAAATTATGTCTTAAGTCTGCAAGTACGTGATTCTTAGGATCTTTGCTGCAGTTTCTAGCTTCTCCTCTTCCTCCAGCCTGTAACAGTATGAAAACTGTTAGGTTGCTTTTTCTTGTGTTTCACTGCTGCTCTTGACAGTCCCATAACAACACTGAACTGACCAGAATTAGATCCCTCTTCCTGAGGAAGCTATGTGAAAATGGAGAGGGTTATCGAAGCTCAGAATCAGGCTTCAAGAAGGGTCGGCCAGAAGAGCTGTGAAAACTGCTCGGGGTTGTTGCTCTGTGTTTCTAGTTTTTTAAGAACCATCAGGTCTTTGTTGTGACAGAGGAGAGGAGAAAGTCCAGGAGCCTGCTGCGTCGCTTTGCAAAGCTAGATGCGGGGCTGCAGTGACTGGAAGGGTTACGCTCTCTGCCGCTGGTCTTTCTCGCTACCAACCATGGAAACGCATGGGCTGAAGCTTAGTGCAGGATTGCACCTGGACAGCGCTAATCTTCATTTAGTGTAGCCAGAGGACTATTTTAAGTGTTTGTTAAAATCTGGTTAAAAGGTGTGTTTGGAGGTGGGGGCAATAAGTGTGTGTGGCAGTTGGGAAGCATCAACTGGTGAAACAAATTGATGGGATCATGTAGGTGTATCTGTAAAAATCTGAGGACTTGGGTGAGGGTGATCAACCTGGTGCTAGTAACGGAGACCATCAGTAGAGGCGGGTGCCCTGCAGTGGAGAGATATCTGAAGAAATAGAAAAGGGCAGAACTGTGAATGTTCTAGACCATAGACAGCAAGAAGTTTTAACTAGGTAGGGAGGGGCAGACAGATTCAGGGAAACAGATGGTTTTAGTATGTCAGATGAGGAAGATGATACTGACAATCTCTGCAAAGTACAGTTGCTACAGAGGCATCAAAAGTGGGGCAAAGTATTTGAGGATGAGGCATGTTGGGGAGTGTCTTGATCTCAGCTGAAATCCTGAGCCTGGGTTGGTGGGTGACGGGGAGAATAATCGAGTAGAGGAGTTCGGACATGCTAATAAAAATAGAAAATGAATCTGTTTAACTTTCCTTGAGAGTAAGTATGAATTACTTTGATCTTTCTAAATCTTTGACAAGCATTTTCATAACTCATGTTTACTGCTATGTCTTAGTTGAGGTTTCCTTTGGAAAACTATTGTTTACTTATCAGGTATATGAGGTATATCAAACTTGTTCTGACCTCACAAACTGATGATCTTTATGGACTCTACAAACCCTGACCTGCAGTGTGTGATGACCTGGAAGGTTTTAGTCTGTCCTCTCACCAAGCTTCTCTTATATCTATATAAAAATGCTTACCCTTTCTTACCAATAATGCTTTTCAACAGGTTCTAGGTGGCCCATGTTCAAAAGGCATAATTTGGAAAATGACTGAAATTTGGCATAAGTTGAAGAGTTGTTATAAAAGATTAAGCTTGAATAGTCATTAGCTGCCAAATATGACTTTGAGTGCTGGTCCTGTAACTTGTCTTTGGTGTGTATAAGTGTATTTGCTATATTAAAAAGTATGCACTTTTTTGTAGTTACTTCCTTTCCAACAAAGCTGAACAGTGTTTATTTGAAATCAGGTCTCCATATCACCTTGTAATTTAAAACCTGAAATTCTGTACTTTAGTGCCATAGGCCGATAAACGCCTTTAACCTGTGTGACTTTGGCTTTGGGAAGACCGTACACCAGCATCTGTATGATCTGAAGAGAATTTAATATTCCTCCATTTCCATATGGCAAGGTGTCCCTTACCCAAATGTAAATGGTTCTTATCAGTTATGTTCTGTTTAGCTCAGGTGGTAATTAATGCTGAATATAATTGATATTAGTTAAGCACTGTTTTAGTAACTGTCCTCATGGATGAGAGAAGACATGGATTGCTTTGTCAAGGGAAGAAACATAAACCTCGTCCCACATGTGAGAGGGTGAAGTTAGAGTATAGTTAGAGGCATACATAGGACTGTTTAGTACAGTTGGTGTTGGCAGTTTATTAAAGCAGATGGAATGTCATTTGCTAAATAAATTTCAGTGAAGCCTAAGACTAAAGTTTCAGGCTACAGCTTGTTCCCCCCCGCCCCCCCCCCCCCAAAGAGGCATGTCCTGTTCCTGTCTGCAGCTCCCACTTTCTCCCTTGCCGTGGCCTTGTGCTGAACAGATTAATATTGCTAAGCTGACATACAAATTGAACAAGGGAATAGTTTTCTGTCAGTTTAACAAGATGAGTTGACTATCTGTGCAGCCATTTAAGTTGCAGAGCTAGCATGAGTGGGGGTCGGCAATGAGATTGCTGGAAGCGTAGAGTTGGCAGTGGTGAGCTGTCAGACTGGCTCAGCTGTATCCTCTACCTTCGCTGTAAAACTTCTTTGCTGACTCAGACTATCCTGATATTAGAAATGCCAGACTTTTCTCAGAGGTGCACAGTGAAAAGACAACAGGATACAAGCTTCAGAAAGGGAGATTCCAGCTGGATAGAAGAGGAAAAAAAAATTACAGTAAGTGTGATTAGGAAGAGCCACAAGCTACCTGGGGAGGCTGTGGAATCACCCATCTTTGGAGATGCTCAAAACTTGACTGAACCAAGGCCTTGAGCAACCTGATCTAACTTAGAAGGTAATTCTGCTTTGGGCAGGGGGTTGGGCTAAGTGATGTCCAGAAGTCGCTTTCATCCTAAACTGTTCTACGCCATATGCTTCTGGGTAATGTTAATAGACTGAGGTCAAGAACATTTGAGCAAAGGCTGCAGAAGACTTCCCTTCTCTACAAATTTATGAATGTTCTGGTCTAACTGTGGTCCGTTTTGGGGGTGATGGTGGAAGGGATGAAACTAATCCTCCACACATTAGCATCTTCTTGACGTATTTCTTAGTTTGTGGCATATCCTGGCCTTCTGATGGACATTTAAGGTAAAGTTGGATGGTCTGACACTGGTCAAACAAACTTCTGTTTCAAATGGTGAAATAAGCTTATAAAGTAAGAGCGTAGGGGAGCACATTAGTAACCCTAAAATTCAAGAACAAATCGCTTGTATCATCTACCCTGGAAATTTACATATGTTCATTTTTTTAAACTTGCATTTCTTGGAATACAAGACCATAACAAAGCTCCTTTTTAAGGAAGTTCAACTTCTCATTGTGGTCTGTCTTCGTTGTGGGTCAATTTTTCAGACTATGAAGCTTCTATAGTAGTAAGAGTGAAAGGAAGGGATGGACCAGCTCCAATTTTGTTATGGTAGATTACCTGTTGGAAGTAATCCAGGCAAATGATCTCTCTGTGCTGAGAAGAGTTGTTTAAGTCCTCCAAGTCGTTACCAGGTATAACCAGCTGGATCTGTGCATACGTAATGGTTGGGTTAGACCAAACATCTGCCTGGCTGAGAGTGCTGTTTCCAATGATGGCTTCTAGTAGCTGATTTAGAGAAAGAGTCTAAAAAATGGGGGTGATATAGTGATCCTTTCACTGGTATACAATTTACTTTGAGTTCAGCAATTTCAAGAGCTTGAGGTAGCATCGTGTTTAATGATTGTCGATGAACTTTTTTTCCATTAATGTGCCTAGTTGTTTTTTTGGAAAGCATTTATATATTTATTTTCTTAATTTTTATATTATACGTGTCTTGTAGTAATGAGTTTCACAGGTGTTTTTGAAAAAATACATTCTGTTATTTGATAGAAGCCTGTTGATCTTTTCATTCGTTCATTCTTGAATTATGAGAAATACCAAATGATTGTTGGGGGTTTCTTGCACTGCGCCCTCTGTGATTTTTATAGCTGTTGTATTTCACTCTCCAGTCGTCTATTAGCTATGCTGAAGGGTCCTAATCTAGTGATCTTTTTTTTTTTCTCACGTAGGAGACACCCTATACTACTTTAGATTTATGATACCATTTTTGAGATGGATTGACCAGAACAGCATTCTTTTGTGATGTGAGTTTTCATAGTGGTATGACTATATTTTTTTTGTATTCTATATTCCTTTCCTAATTTTTCTTAACATTGTGCTTTTCTTTATTACTTTAGAGCAGCAGGGTGATGCTTTCAGAGGACTATGCCTACGCAGTCTGGATCTTTTTCTGGAGTGGTGCTAATTAACTTAGAGTCCATCATTATGTAGGTACAGTTCTTCATCCTTTTGCCTGAGAACTGGTAAGGCTGGTACATTTTTCAGGCCCAGAGTTCAGATGCTAGCCTGGGATAAGCACATCCAGCGCGTGGCACCCTAATGAAACTTTTAGCTGGGAGTTGAGAGCCGCTGTGTGTGGGGCACACCCGAAGTGCACAGTACTGAGGGCAAGAAGCTGAGAACAGGAACGCAGGGATCAATGCAGAGTCTGAAACCTTCAAAAAGCAGATGCAGCATCTGGTGAACTGCACTTCCAGTGAAACGGAATTCTTCGCATTTCTCGGAGTTGATTTTTCCCAATTGTTTCACAGCGGGGGCGTTCATCTTTTTGAATCAGAGTGATATTTCACATGCATTTGGCATGTCAGTGTTGCATTAGCGTATTCCCATATTTTGTGCTGAGTTGTTAATGAAAATACTATGTGTCTCCTCCTAGAACTGTCCGTTGGGGAGCTCCATTAGTCAGTAACTCCATCTGTATAATCCTTATTCAGGCATTACCTACTGCTGTCTCCCCTTTAGCCGTTTCTTAAGAGTCTCATAGTTGTTATGCTAATCTGTGTTCATTATTTAATTAACAGCTTTCCATATGGAGGAATAGAGGAGGTCCTCTTGATTACTGAGTTGAGCTGATGTTGTCACAAGCGACTAAGCAATGTACTCTTTTCCATAAATTTCTGACCATGTTTTGATACTAAAAAGTCCGTCTAGGTTAGGTATACCTAAGAGTGGTTTTGCACTTCCATGTCCTGGCTTGATGTAGGGGTAGAATTCTGGATTTTGTTAATCGTGCCCTTTTCCTTTTTACCAGTGGAAGGTATATTCTTCATATCCATCTGCTTTGCTGCTTCCCTGGTTTCCTTGGCCGCCTCGGAACAAAAGGGAGTGGAACTGCTGCCTGCAGCAGCCTTGGTGGAGGGAAGATGGGAAGTGCTGAACCAATTTTGATGTGTACTGGAGTGGGTGTTTGAGTGGTGTAAAACAACAGAAGTGCTGGGAGGTGTGGTGTGGAAGGGAGGGTCAGGTCTGAGCAGGAGGAGACATCAAAGAGGGTCTCTAGTTCTTTTTTCATCCCCTTAAAGTCTGTCTAAAACATCCTGTTGTGTACAGTGTAGTTATGGGAATAGGGAGTGAAAGAAGCAGGGAGGAGGATATATTTTAAATGCCCCCTCTTCTCCCTGCTACCCCTGCCCCCCTCTCCTTGCCCCCCCCCCCCAAAAAAAAAAGAAAAATTGGGGGTGACCCAAAACTTGCTTCTGAGACCTAATGATGAGCAGCAGTTGTACAGTGCTGCCTTTGGCTCTGTCAGAACACAGGGTAGCTCAGCTTTATAGTTGCTGTTTTTCAGAGGTCACTGTATATTCTTCTGAATAGCCCAGCATAGCTGCAGGGAAAGGTTCAGTAAGTACAGAGCAGTGTTTAGACTTAATTTGAACTCTTTTTTTTTAAAGTAACAATGTCAATTTATACAGTTCGCTCTCTGCCACCCCTTGCTTGTGCTGGTACAGCAATCTGTAAGGCTACGTGGTGACCTGGGTTGATGAGGTGATGCAGGAGGAAAAAAGGTGGTTCTTAATCCAGTTTATTTTCGCTATGTTGTGTTATAAACAATTTTACTACCATGACTGAGATGACATAGGCAGATGCCTATGCTGCCGAAGGAAACTTTGGTCAAATTATGCTGTTAAATCACTTAAGAAGTAGCAGATACCCCTTTTCTTTGTCTTCAGATCAAGACTTTTTTTTGTGTGTGGAAAATATATTTGAGAAAGTTATTTGGCTCAATATAGGAGCAAGTGAATGAGAGAGATCAGATAAGTTGTTTTAGTGGTCCCTACCGGCCTCAAAATCTCTAGAACTATGAAAATATATATGAAGAAGGGCTAAAGATGTCCCATGGTTTGTGTTGAAACTATGAAATTCAGTATTTATCTTCATGCAATCCAGCTGTGTTATGTGTAGCTATGCAAAGTGGTAGAGGCAAAGCTGTAGAAGGTTTGCAAATACGCTTTGCCATAGAGTCTCTTGAATGCTTCATGTGACTTTTGTGTCACTGTGAAGTCAATGAAGTGTACAAATGTTTTTTGTGGTGGAGTTTTTCTATTTATGACAGTGATCTCTGAGACATCCTGAATGCAGTATTTCCAAGGGCTTGGCTAGGGTTGAGGACGTTTACAGTCCCAGGCTTGTAAGTGTGATACAGACCTAGGCTATGTTTTCATATTAGCCTAAACCAGAACTGACTGATGGAAGGACCTTCCAGATGCCAAAGCTAGCATGAGGTAATGTTAGTAATGTGTGACTAGGAGTGGAGAGGAAATTGGGTAGTTGGGACGAAGTTGGACAAAGGTCTCCATCACTTTATTGCCTGTCATGGACCCACAGTCCTGGAGCCCTGGAAGGGTCAGTCCTGCCCGCTGCTGTCACCTTGGGCTAGGATGCTGTTGTAACAAAGCAAAAGGATAATACCAGCTTCCTTTGTGAAAGTGTTTTGAAATCTGCTAACAGAAAGAGCTATACAAAAGTTGTATGGTATTTGTCTTGTCATATACTTCACAGAAGTGTTCTGTTTTTCTGGTAGAGATAGGCTGTAATGCCTCTTGCTGTTTGGAGAGTTACTGTAGCATGGAATGAAGGCTGTAGTGGAGCGGTTGGTATATTCCTTAACTTTATATCTCCTGTTCTTCAGAAATAAATAGGTAATTTCAGTGAGAAAGTACTTAACTTTTTTTTTTTTTTTTTTTTTAAGTCGATTCATCAGAGCTAACACTCTCAGGGTGGATACATTCGTATTAAAAAGTTTTTTATATTAAGATGGTTTCTTAAACAATTAACTTTTCAAGATGAGGCAAATGTCAATTCTGAAGCAGTAAGTTACCAAGGTGGGTGACCCATGTTCCAGTAGTTTTTCATCCTGCTTTGGAAACAACGTGAACTTGACTCTTTTACATCCCAAGTAAATATCCTGGCTGTTAGATTTCTGGCTCTAACAACAAGTAAAGGAGGGCAGAGACAGCTGATACAACAGGTTGCAACCTCATTAATATAGAGTCTCAAAATCCAGCAGTTGGGTATACTAGAGTTTGGTGCATTGGTGTATGCAGCAGGACATCTGTGGATCTGGGACTTAGGCACTGATTTGCACAGAGATCAGCTGTTGAATTGGGTGACAACTAATGCAAGGAGTGTTGAGTTTTACCATCCTTTATTATTATAAAACAGTTCTCCAACTATTATTGTTAATTGTAGTGTTAGTGATCAGATTATATGCAAACAATATCTAGCCTAACACAGCAAAGAAGCAGACATTACAGGCACAAACCGTGCTGGCTCGCTCACACACTGACCTGTTACTGCAAAACAAAAAAATCCTGCCTTTCTGCCACGTGGCAGCACCAGAGGAGTCATGCTGCCATGCACCGCCTGGCTGGTGGAAGAGGAGGGCTCCTGTGCTGTCGGCCACCCGGCAGTACTCGCTCACCAGGGCCCTCTCCGGACCAGGGTCCCATGGGAAGCTTCTGTGCCTTGGGCAGGCAGCCAAGACAGGGTCATCTTCTCTTTTTGCCAATTTTTGCTGTGGGCCTCCTTTGGGGTTTTTGGAGGAACTTCCCCAAACTCGATCTGTCACAACTTGAGCTTATATTGGTGATCTGTGGTCTAGGCATCACAGGGGTTGTTCAGTCAGTTCCTTATTCATCTCAGCAGCTCAGTTAGTTTGCTCTGGTGTTACACCAGTCACCTAACAGGTATGTTTTACACTTTTGTCACTGGCAGACTTCATGAGGACTCTTCCACAGTGTGTGTATGTGTGACACACATATATGTACATATATATATATGTACACACATATGTGTATATATACACACATATGTGTGTGTACATATATATGTGTACATACACACACATACATATACATATAGTAACTGGAGATCCCAAAATGGGAGACCTGATCCATGGGATCTGTATTTCTGTTGCAACAGGACTAGGGCCTTGTGTCTGCACAAGAAATGTGGCTGCAGGATGTTTGGTCTGATATTAGGTGTCTTACAGCTGAGTCTGTGGTTGTTAAAGCAGTGGCTGAAAAGCATTACTTTAAAACTCTAACTGATCTTCTTAAGCACAAACAGGGCTTTGGATATTCTCTGTGCTGATCATGCTCTTTTTTATTTAAGGTTGTAACCATTCAAAGGTAGCTCAGCTTTATCATCTCTTGAGTCACTGACTTTTACTATTTATTTTGCCAAGAATATTGGCTTTAGGTTGCTGCTATTTGACTTTTCTGTCAACCATGCTTTTTTTTTTGGTAGCTTCCTAGATAGCAAAATAGTCTTGCATCCTTATTGAGGAAATGTATTAATCAGTTTACAAAATAAGTACACTCCTCCCTTTCTGGTGAAGAAAACATGAATAGCACTTTCCTTACCTGTCAAAAACAGCAACAGCAAAATCAACCCAAAAACCAAACATACCTCTTCCTGAGAGAATTAGGGAGGCTTAGCTACAAAGTCTTTATTTTGTGAGGTTGTTTTAAGTGGGATTAAGAGCAGATGCTGGATAGCTTCAGGGTAATGAACTGTTTAGCAAGAACTATAAAAATAGTTCTAATATACAAAATAGTTCTAATATACAAAAGTTCTAATATTAAGAGAAATGACAATACTGTTCTTGGAGCTATTCTCCTGTTCATATTACAATAACTTTCTCTCTAACAGTGATAGGAATAAAATAAAGCAATTATGCCCTCTTTGCTTCATCATCTTTTTCTTAGTAAGTATCGGGAACCCAGGACTGTTCAGAGCTTGAAATTTAGGCAAGTTGTCCAGGTGTCTTAGAGTGAACTCAGGCACCTAACTTTAAAGGATTCTCTTTTAAATAAAACCCCCAAATGTGTATGCATGTATGTGAAGGAAAAAAAAAATCATCCTCATAAAAGAAATTCACAGAATCACAGAATGGTTGAGGTTGGAAGGGACCTCTGGAGATCATCTAGTCCAACCCCCCTGCTCAAGCGGGGTCACCTAGAGCACGTTGCACAGGATCGCGTCCAGGCGGGTTTTGAACATGTCCAGAGAAGGAGACTCCACAACCTCTCTGGGCAACCTGTTCCAGTGCTCTGTCACCTTCACAGTGAAGAAGTTTTTCCTCATGTTCAGATGGAATTGTCTGTGTTTCAGTTTGTGCCCGTTGCCTCTCGTCCTGTCGCTCGGCACCACTGAAAAGAGTCTGGCCCCATCCTTTTGACACCCTCCCTTAAGATATTTGTATACATTGATAAGATCCCCCTTCAGTCTTCTCTTCTCCAGGCTGAACAGGCCCAGCTCTCTCAGCCTTTCCTCATAAGAGAGATGCTCCAGTCCCCTAATCATCTTTGTAGCCCTCCACCAGACTCTCTGCAGTAGTGCCATGTCTCTCCTGTACTGGGGAGCCCAGCACTGGACACAGTACTCCAGATGTGGCCTCACCAGGGCTGAGTAGAGGGGGAGGATCACCTCCCTCGACCTGCTGGCAACACTCTTCCTCATGCACCCCAGCACACCATTGGCCTTCTTGGCCACAAGGGCACATTGCTGCCTCATGCTTAACTTGGTGTCCACCAGCACTCCCAGGTCCTTCTCTGCAGAGCTGCTTTCCAGCAGGTCAACCCCCAACCTGTACTGGTGCATGGGGTTATTCCTCCCTAGGTGCAGGACCCTGCACTTTCCATTGTTGAACTTCATGAGGTTCCTCTCTGCCCACCTCTCCAGCCTGTCCAAGTCTCTCTGAATGGCAGCACAGCCCTCTCGTGTATCAGCCACTCCTCCCAGTTTGGTATCGTCAGCAAACTTGCTGAGGGTGCACCCTGTCCCTTCATGCAGGTCATTGATGAAGAAGTTGAACAAGACTGGACCCAGTACTGACCCCTGGGGGACACTGCTAGCTACAGGCCTCCAACTGGACTCTGCGCCACTGATCACAACTCTCTGAGCTCTGCCATTCAGCCAGTTCTCAATCCACCTCACTGTCCACTCATCTAGCCCACACGTCCTGAGCTTCCCTATGAGGATGTTATGGGAGACAGTGTTGAAAGCCTTGCTGAAGTCTAGGCAGACAACATCCACTGCTCTCCCCTCATCTGCCCAGCCAGTCATTCCATCAGAGAAGGCTATCAGATTGGTTAGGCATGATTTCCCCTTGGTGAAGCCATGCTGACTACTCCTGATCACCTTCTTTTCCTCCACCTGCTCCTCCAGGATGAGCTGCTCCATCACCTTTCCAGGGATGGAGATGTGGCTGACTGGCCTGTAGTTTCCTGGTTCTTTTTTAGAAGAGCATCTCTCAAAATATGTACTATGCGTCTACCCATCTATGCATTAGATGGAGGATGAATACAGAGATGATGCAATTCGCTTTAGTAACATGTGGTCCAACCTGTATCTGCAAGAGCAGAAAAAATTAATTAAAGTAGGATGAAAATAAATGACCTCCTATCTTTTAATATATGTAAAATTCTACATATATTTTTGTCATTTCCCAGTAATGCACAGAATGCTAAGAAAAAGAGCTTTTTGGGGGTGTGTTCAGTCTAAGTCCATCATTTTGCTACTTTTGAGTGAAAGAAGTTATTCACTTTACAAAATCTTTTCTAGTTTCCCAGTTTGTCCTTGCTTCCTTATCCTGTAGGCTGGCTTTGGTGTGTGCATGTACTTCCTCCTCAGGCCCTTCTTTCTGTCATCTTCTGCTCTCTTTTGGCTAAATCTTGATTTCGTGCTGCTCTAGTTGCATTTCTATTTGCTTACAGGATTCAGTTATTGTATTTTGTGTGTATTTTTCCTGTGTTTGTCTTTAAGTTGTCATTAGTGTGATAACAGTTAAAAGGTAAGAAAACAAGCTTGGTGTTTTTAGGCCAGGCCATTTTGAAAATACACTAAGCTAAAGGAGACTTTTTAATGTGAAATTCAGATAAACTTTCAAAACTTTCTCAAATTCTTTATCTTGCTTTTAATCAACTCCTTCAAAATAACTATCCTGGAAAGAAATGGTGGTTTTGAAATTTTAGAAAGGTTTATAGAGGAGGAAGTGCTAAAAACTGATTTTTGATGGGGAAGCTTAAATGACACGCGTGTCTGTCTGTCTTCATTAACTCAGTGGGAGGAAACAATTTTTTGATACAAGGCAAAGGCTAAAGCTCAGAAATGAAAATGCATCATTGTCTCTGTTTACATCTTTCACAAGGTGATGACTTTCAAGTGCTGTGCTGGTGTACACGCGTGGGGCAGAGGAGAGGTGAGATTTGTCCTGGTATTGCTCTTAGCTGGAGCAGTGCTGCGACACTGGCGGGGAAGCGAGGCTCTCAGTGGCGCGATTTGGCACAGTGGGGTGTATGTGCGTGTCCCAGCCTCCGCTGTTTCCCCTCTGCACAAGTGCCCCTCTCCCCTGTCCCCCCCAGCCCTGCACCTCGCCGTGCTTGGCAGGAGCACTGGCCTCCATGAGTTGACAGGTCCATGGCCATTTGCTGTAGCTTCAGCACACGTTATAGCAATACCAAGAGCTGTGTGCTGCACAATCTGATGCTTTTGCAACCTTTAGTTTTCAGTTTGGCAGGCTATACAGAGGGAGTAGTATGAACTGGATATAATTGAGTACTTATGAGTAAAAGTAATGTCACCCATGCAACAGTGGGTGGTTATAGCTGTAATTTCAGCAAGTATAATTTGAAGTTGGATGTCTGGAAAAAATAGATACGATGAGACTTTTTTTCACATGGGGATAACAAGATTAGAGTTTCTCTTGTGGTGGGAGAGAAGTTGCTGATGGTGTTTGTACAGAGAGCCTAATAAATAGGTTATATATTGTCTGCATCTCAACTTGTGAGCTTATAAAAAATCAGTAGGGCCATTGCCAGCATTATTATGATCTGTGGTCTAGTAGAAGAGGGGCCACAAGAGTTCCTTCTTGACTTAAAACTTTGTCTTGAAATCCGCTGTCACAATTCTGGCTTTTGTAGTAAGCCATGTTTATGCTGTGTTGCAGGTACGGAAATGAGCAATAGAGATGAGCTACTTGAATCTTACCATCAAGTTGTGATCCTGATTTCAGGGGCTGTGGATGGGTCAGGGTCTCTCCCTCCTTGCCAACATCCTGCTTGCCAGCTGATCTAATCTTGCTGGAGAACCAGGACCTTTCATGGGGATAATTCACCCTGCGGTGGAGGCTGCAGTGTAAGTTGATGCTGAGACTGTCTTCTCCTTCCCACCTTCTAGAATAGTGGGCTCAGGGCACACTGATCCTCCATGTTGCCTTGCTGGGGACAGGGAGAAGCATCTGTGGTTGGCTGGAGCTGAGGGGAAAGCTTGAGCTGCTACCACCGACCCTTCTCTTCCTTGCTGCTGGATGAAGAGGCCAAGTTCACTCCAGCTCTGGAGAGACAGGCAGAGAAGGGACGCAGGGAGAGCAGGAAGCAGGGCGAGTGTGATTGCAGTGGTAGCAAGGCCACTGTAGGGTTTTTGTATCCTTTAGTAACATATATTTAGTACCACTGCAGTAGTGATGTTTCATTCGTGCTGAAGTCAAAGCAAACTCATTCTACTTGTTAACATTAAATGGTCTAGAACAGTTGGGACCAATGAGCTTTACCATAACTATTCTGTGTAGTTATAATGTTACTTATGTTATCTTTGTCCTTATCTTCCATTTTGAGTCTCACTTGCTTGTTCTGTCTTGATTGAGCTTTATCGAGTCTCAATGGATTGACTTTCTGTTGCTTTGTAGAGCCTTACTGACATCAAGGGACATTCTGTGGATTTGGCCCATTGGTGTCAGCCAGGCGTTTTATAGAAATACATGCGCTAAACAGAACTGCCTTTCACACCTTGCCTGTGCTTTGGAAGTTCAGCACAGTGAATGTGGAGATCAAGAAATAAGTTATGTTTGCATTAAGAGCCTTAACTATAACTTCATATAATCATTCACCCTCTGGCTGTCCATAGCCAGATTATCAGAAACTGTATGTATAATATAGGATGCTTTCCAGATTAATCTATTATCAGTGTACTTATACCCACATTGTAACTGCAGTTATGGAGGAAAAAGTAACAAACAGGTGTAAAGCACTTTATATATTTTAAAACTTTTTTTCTTCACCACTGGGTCATGCTGTGTGTGTATATGTGTATATATATATATGTATATATATGTTTTTCATTGCTTAAATTTAGAGAAATGAAAGACTATGAAAATTTACATAGGTTTTTTTTTGAACCAATTTGAAACATTTTTTGATCCAGAGATTATAAAGAAAGCATTAGGATTAAAAAAAAAAAGAAAATAGATTGTGATCAAAGGGTATGTAAGGCCTGTGATAATTGAGTGCTACCATTGTGATACTTTATATGGGGTGCTGAGAGTTTGGTCCAGCATTGGCAAGTTTAAAATTATGACTGTTGGGATTGACAGAACTTCCCATGCAGAATTAAATCATTTTTCCTGATTCTGTTGGAGCAATCTTCCACGGGGTGTGTGGAATCTGGACTGATGCTATTCACCTAATACTCACTAGTAGGTTGGCAGGTGTTAGCGTACCGTCAGTTCAGTTGAATTTGTGGATTCTCTTGTTGAGTGATGTGGACAGAAAGAGAAAATCACAAGTGAGCACTGAGGAGACTGACGAGGGTCAGAGGTGGCAGTGGATGAACAGCTCGCCTAGGTCTGTGGGCCAACTAACGCCATCAGTGTCCTGCCACAGCTAGTTGAGGGCTATGCTTTCCTCTGTTCTGCCCCTCTTCTACATGCCCTTCTCCAAGCAGCAGGTCTTGGCTACCTGTTTTAATGCTGAAAAGCTGGGATGAACAGTAAATCCTGTGCAGTGAGGGCAATTTGCTCTGCAGACTGGTTACCACAAACTACGTATGTGTGAAGTGTTGCGCAGGTACAGTATGCTAATATCACTGGCCAGCCTGAAATAGGATATCTTTGAGGATCAAGTTGTTGATAGTAGAGAAATAAAATCTCAGTAGTCATTATTGCTTACCTTGGAGAGAAAGTTGTATCTTGGAAGACATTCTGGTTATTGACTGGTGGATTATTGGTGGTGATTTATCGTGGCGCTCTATTCAATTGATGTGTGTGTGTGTGTGTATATATATATATATATAAATATATATGAGAGAGAGAGCATGGTTATGTAAGGCCTCTTCAAAACTGAGAAGAAATTATTGTTTGTGATAAGATTTATCTTCTACTTTACTTGCAAAAGACTTATTTTGGAACTGAAGTACTTGATTAAAGTACAAAACAAGATCTGATGTGAAGAAAAGTCTCTCTTTTCTTCTGTTTTTAAGCCTCTCCATGAAGGCAAGATATGAGTGAGTAGATGTGTAGGAGGTAATTCCTCCAGCAGTCACGCATTTCTTCCAAATATAAACTGAAAAATACTGGGCACTCTGGGGTTTAAATAATTCAAATCATAAGTTACTTTTGGAGAAGAGTTTTTTTTTTTAATCAAAGTTTTTGTATTTAGTCTTATATCCCCATAATGTTGTCTCTATTACAGGTCTGATCGGAAGCCATCTATTGCCTCTTTCTTACAAACCTTCAGAAACAGCTTTAGGTGTCTTTTTAATTTGAAAAATGAGTTATTGCTGTGATTTAAATGACTACTCCAAAACACAAGTGCAAAAACTTAATTGGGGCGTAGTAAGTTGTGTATTATGCTAGCTAGGTGTTGTACCTCAGCTATTCCTCAAGGCGCTGACAGTCATGTAGGATGGATTGGACCTGGACAGCAGAAGCTGCTGTCAGTACCAGCTGTCCAAACTGCCTTCTGGGCTGATGCCCGAGGCAAGAACATCTGATCCACTCGTGAAGCAGCTCCCAAATGCTGCAGGGCTTAGCTGGCATATTTATGTAACCTGAACTGCTGGCTGGTGGTTCAGAATTCGCTTCATGAGTGGATCAGACATTTCTGCCGTGTGAGTATCGACACTTGCCAGAAGAGCAGGGTGAATAGCTGAGAACAGAAGTACTGCTAACTGTCCAGCTATCTGTGTCTGACCCTTGTATTTGATCTCCCTGATTAGTTATTTTGATAAGGTAAATGACAGTTATCTAATATGTTATGCTGTAAGAAAAAGGTGATAAACACTTAAGGTGTTGCAAGTAAAACTGGGATGGAAACTGCATCTTATGGATAGGCCCCACAGAGGTCAGGATCATGCAACCTTGGGGCACGGTGCTGAGCCAGGTGGGCTTGCCCTGACTGTGCTAGAGCTAAACTTGGAGTCTCCTCACTCTGAGACTCTGATTCTCTTGTATAACTAACTCCCCGATAGAGCAGAACTATATAGGGGAGTGATTTTCTTAAGGGTTTTTAAAGATACAGATTCTTTCTTTAGGGGGACTTGAGCATCTTAACAGAAATGTGCACAGTCTGTTAAAACTCTTTGATTTATGATAATTTAGTTATGCTGAAGCTATAACAAGTGATTACATGAATGAAGTGATCTGTTTAGTTGTCCTTAATGTAGTACATGCTCTAGTTAAAAATACTGCATTGCCTGCTCTTGTGTTTGATTTTATTTTTTTTTCCTTTCTCCTTCTATTTTTGCCCATACTCCTCAACTACATTATCACTATCACATGGTGTTCCCCTGCACATACTTCTCAAGTTCACTTTTGATCTTCTTCCTTTGCATATGTCTCACTGTCACTTGGCTTGCTTGCCTGCTGGGACATGTTGTCTATCCATATGGGCTGCCTTTTTCCCTGTTTCTCTAAGCATATCTTGCCTGATGGTGGCTGTCAGCAAGGTCTGGGCCCAGTGGTGACATTGCTGTCTGTGGTGGCTCTTGCTTGTCCTTGTATATTGATGCAGATTCAGTTTCTTCTTCTGGTCTCTTATAGACTTCCAGGCTCTTTCTGTAGCAAAAAGTCTAGACACCATTTTAAAACACAGCTAACACGTTTAATTGTTTTTTTGTAAGCCAGTAATGGCCCCTAGACCACGGTTTGGGAACAGTTACATTAGACCTCTTTACTGCAAGAAAGGCAAGATTACCCTACGTGTTTGGGGAGGCTCAATGTGGAGGGTTTTACGAAGTTGCACTTTCTGTAGAAATCTGATTTTTATTTCTACTCTTGTCAAGTTTGTAATGCACTTTACTTGCAGACATAAACATTGCTTTTGGCAAGACAATTTCTTCTTGGCTTTAATAGTAGCAGGTACAAGCAATTTGATCAGGCCTTTTTTCTTTTTTTTTTTAATCCAAGAAAATCTTCTTAGTAGGCATATTTGCCTTTCCATAATACTAGTAGTGTTTAGGCTGTGCTGTTTGCAAGAAACATTTCTCGTAGGTGGGAACGCTGTGGGTGCCAGTTTGAAGCCCTCGGGCGGCTCATTCTGTGCTCTCCTGAGCCGCCGTGCAGCCTGGAGGAGCGCCTGCCGCTTCCTTGGGACCGGCCAGCCTGCAGAGTTCCCGCTGCGGAGCTGCCGGAAGACGCTGGATTCAGCCGTGTTCTGCGCTGTTGTGCCCTAGCAGAAATGGGTGAAAAAGCAGAATTTATGTCTCCAATAGGGTAAACTTTGAAAGGAATGAATGCTGTTTATCTCATTCTTAATTACTTTTATCATGAATGGATTTTTTTTTTTAATTTTAGCAAAAATATAACGCAGTTCTGAGATAACAGTGCAAACAGGTTAACTAAAATATACTTAAATAAAAACCTATTCGGTTAATGATTTTAATAATAACACTGTCACTTGAGTGTTAGAAGTTGTTAATTTTAGATAATGTCACTGTTCACAAGTGACTGGTAAGTGATACTCTCTGACAGCTAAAATCATAAAGAAACTTAATAATGTTATCACTTCTAACATAAAATATCACCTTCTTGATTATATGTGTCTAACATGAAGCTGCCTGCCTAAATAGGATCACATGGGGGGTAAAAACGGATTTGATATCTTTTTTCTTTTTTTCTTCTTTTTTTTTTCTCCAAACAATGTTTTCTAAAGTAGGTGGAAGGGGATGAAAAAGCAGACACAACTTTACATGTGGATGCAGTGTTACTTCTTGACCGTGTTAATGACAAATGCATGGTGACTTCAACTTTACTCTGACAAAGAGTGCATCTGATATTTATAACCTTTCTTCTCTCTTTCTGCTTTCTTTCTCGTGTCTTCATTACCTCCATTGCTTGGCATTTTCCTTCATGACAACACTTTTTATATTTTTAAAAGGTGGGAAATGTTTGTCCTAGGCATGTGATTCTGTATGTGTATGTGTAACTTCAGACCCTCTATCCCCAGCTAACCACTCCTTCTATCTAAAACAAAACAACCCCCCTCAACATCTTATTTTTTCCACTTGTACCTTCACCAGCTGTTTCCTAGTTGTTATTTTCCAAATGCCAGTTGATCTAACCTTTTCTCATATCTATTTCTTTCCCATTTTGAGTGCCACTGTGGATTAATATTTTAAATTATTTGTGATTTTTTTTTTGTGTGTGTATTAATCAGTTTCTGTCTAGGTAACTCATGCCAGATTTATAACCTTTCTACTCATTTGCAGTTTTGCTGCCTTTTCTCATGGCATCAGTGAATAGTATGGCATCATTTAAATTAACAGTACACCATCAAAAGAAGAGCAGAAAAAAATACTGAAGTTAGAAATGGGAAATCTATGTTATATAAGAAAGAAACAAAGACTGGGATTATTTTAGACAGGGAAAAGTGGCAATATGCAAAGTAATGGATTATATAGGCCCTTTGCTGAATGGGGTGGGTGCCCTGGTGACAAAGGATACAGAGAAGGCAGAGTTACTGAATGCCTTCTTTGCTTCAGTCTTTACTGCTCAGGCCAGCCCTCAGGAACCCCAGACCCTGGAGGCAAGAGAGAAAGTCTGGAGAAAGGAAGACTTTCCCTTGGTCAAGGAGGATCGGGTTAGAGATCATTTAAGCAAACTTGACACCCACAAATCCATGGGCCCTGATGGGATGCACCCACGAGTGCTGAGTGAGCTGACGGATGTTATTGCTAAGCCACTCTCCATCATCTTGGAAAGGTCATGGAGAACAGGAGAGGTGCCTGAAGACTGGAAGAAAGCCAGTGTCACCCCAGTCTTCAAAAAGGGCAAGAAGGAGGACCCAGGGAACTACAGGCCAGTCAGCCTCACCTGCATCCCTGGAAAGGTGATGGAGCAGCTCATCCTGGAAGCCATCTCCAAGCATGTGGAGGACAAGAAGGTGATCAGGAGTAGTCAGCATGGCTTCACCAAGGGGAAATCATGCCTAACCAATCTGATAGCCTTCTCTGATGGAATGACTGGCTGGGCAGATGAGGGGAGAGCAGTGGATGTTGTCTACCTAGACTTCAGCAAGGCTTTCAACACTGTCTCCCATAACATCCTCGTAGACAAGCTCAGGAAGTGTGGGCTAGATGAGTGGACAGTGAGGTGGATTAAGACCTGGCTGAATGGCAGAGCTCAGAGAGTTGTGATCAGCGGCGCAGAGTCCAGTTGGAGGCCTGTAGCTAGCGGTGTCCCCCAGGGGTCAGTCCTGGGTCCAGTCTTGTTCAGCTTCTTCATCGATGACTTGCATGAAGGGGCAGAGTGCACCCTCAGCAAGTTTGCCGATGATACCAAACTGGGAGGAGTGGCTGATACACAAGAGGGCTGTGCTGCCATTCAGAGAGACCTGGACAGGCTGGAGAGCTGGGTGGAGAGGAACCTCATGAAGTTCAACAAAGGGAAGTGCAGGGTCCTGCACCTAGGGAGGAATAACCCCATGCACCAGTACAGGCTGGGGGCTGACCTGCTGGAAAGCAGCTCTGCGGAGAAGGACCTGGGAGTGCTGGTGGACACCAAGTTAAGCATGAGGCAGCAATGTGCCCTTGTGGCCAAGAAGGCCAATGGTATCCTGGGGTGCATCAGGAAGAGTGTTGCCAGCAGGTCGAGGGAGGTGATCCTCCCCCTCTACTCAGCCCTGGTGAGGCCACATCTGGAGTACTGTGTCCAGTGCTGGGCTCCCCAGTACAGGAGAGACATGGCACTACTGCAGAGAGTCTGGTGGAAGGCTACAAAGATGATTAGGGGACTGGAGCATCTCTCTTATGAGGAAAGGCTGAGAGAGCTGGGCCTGTTCAGCCTGGAGAAGAGAAGACTGAAGGGGGATCTTATCAATGTATACAAATATCTGAAGGTAGGGTGTCAAGAGGATGGGACCAGACTCTTTTCAGTGGTGCCCAGCAACAGGACGCGAGGCAATGGGCACAAACTGAGACACAGACAATTCCATCTGAACATGAGGAAAAACTTCTTCACTGTGAAGGTGACAGAGCACTGGAACAGGTTGCCCAGAGAGGTTGTGGAGTCTTCTTCTCTGGAGATATTCAAAACATGCCTGGACGTGATCCTGTGCGACATGCTGTAGGTGACCCTGCTTGAGCAGGGGGGTTGGACTAGATGATCTCCAGAGGTCCCTTCCAACCTCAGCGATTCTGTGATACTGTATCAGGTGCTCTTCCGTCTACCGTCTCACAGTACAAAAGGAAGGGTGCAGGCAATACAAATGGAAAAACTAATCAAAAACCTTCCGGTGCTCTGACAGTTTTTGAGGACCCAGTGGCCTCTGGAGTGGTTCAATATTGTTAATTTGTTGAATTCATGACTCCTGTATTCTTCAGATCAGTGGATGAGTTATACTAAGATTGCTGGAAGCAGACAGTTATTACAAACAATGAAAATACCCGCTTAAGTTTGCAAGTCTGGATAAATATTTATAAGAAAAATAAACCATTATGTTCAGAGTATAAACCAGAGCTTATGAAAATTTCTTTATGGCTACATAGCAACTATTGTAGATTTTTTATCAGCATCATACTCCAGTGCATTTACTGTGGTTCAGTCTGAGAACGGGGACCCCAGCTGAGCAGGACAGTTGGGAGCCTGATCCGTGGTAGGAGTTCACATCTTTTCAGAGTGACTCTAGCAATGGTCTTCACTCCATGTTCATCCTTTTAAGTTACAGGAGGAGATTTCCTCTTGGGGCAGTAGCCAGATGAAGACTGACAGCAAAAGGCGCGATAGATACCTCTTTGGTGGCAGGGTGAAGGTGTGCTCTGTGGGCTGTTGCTCCAGCTGGACCTGGAGGGACACGCAGGGGGTGCCAGGCAGGTGGTTCAGGGAAGCTTGCCGGGAGCCCCGTTGTTCCCCGTGGTGGTTACTGCAGGAGCTGCTGAGCGCCCCAACGTTGTTCGCGATGCTGGTTGCGATACTAATTTGGTAATAGCAGGACTGTGGATTTTCCTCGTCGTTGTGTGTTGCTCGGCTGATGCTGCTACGGGGCTGACAGGGCTGTTTGTCCATCCTGCAGTTTGCTCTTGGGGCAGTCATCATTTTGATGCTAAGCAGAGAGGTGCTGAAGCTTTGTCTGTGATACGGTTTCTCATAATGTTCTCCTTGTACTGGTAAGAAAGGGAGGAAAGGGGGTTTGAAAGGGGGCTTGCTGAACTAATGCTCCCTGAGATCTCTTGCTTTTGGATGGAAAGCTGAATCCAATTTCATTGTTATCAGGTTTCACAGCTGAAGGAAAAGGCAATTGCACAGCAGTTACATCAAGGTTTTTGTAAAGTATCTGATCTAACACTGCACAGCATTTTGACTAAGACGCTAGTTAAAATTCTGGAACTCAAGGAAGGCAAATCCTAACTGGGGATTGCTTTTACGCTGGCAGGTCCTGGCCTTCCAGAGTAGTTCTGTCTCATTACTGTAGCACCACTGTAATCTGTGATAGAGTGTCGCCTGAAAGTGGGCTCAGTCTATTGGTTTTTATGCTTTAAAAAAAAAAAAAAAGCTAAGGGTTAAATGTAGGATGACATGCAAATCTGTGAAAGGAAACTATTGAGAGTCAAACATTTATTTTCTAAGGGCCTGATCTCTCTCCCTTTTTCTGCACTACCACTGAAGACCACTGCCCAGCTCCTGAAAGGCTTGCCAGTGTTTGCAGTGGGGACTGAGGGACGTGTCCTCAGCAGAGGAATTGGTCTTTACGTACAGAAGGCTCTGTAGTCATTCCCTATCTAGTCAGCTTTTGTAAAGAAAGCTGAAGCATACTTACACTACACCAGAAAACATGTTTCTACCTATGGTGCGAACTGCTTTTCTGTTTGATTGGCTGGTCTATGCCGACACATTCCTTCCAACTGGATCAGTCTGTATTCCAAAATAATGTTAGGAAGATGCTGACTGCTGAGGATTCAATCTGGTGTTTACTGTAATCCGGATAACCTCAGATGTCCAGGTTTTTCTCTCCATTTTTTTTTCCCAGTCCTCATTTTTGACTGTAAGGTATTATGGGAGTTTTCTATTTTTGACTTTACAGACTCTGTTTTCCACACAAGTTTAATGTTTCTACTCTTTTCAAAAGCATTGCTTTTCCTTGTGGCTTTTACTGTAGACAGCTTGTGGAGAATCATCACAATTATTTGTGATCTGTAGAAATAAGAGGGAGAGAAGGGAAGAAAAGACCACGTTTCCCTTCCTTCTTCCTTGAGCGGCAGAAATGCAGGCAAGGATCTTAACAAAAGCCTTGGGAAAATAGGGGATTTCTGTAAACCTGCACAGGATTTAAATCTTCTAATGTATACTTCTCGGCTTTGCCGCAATTTTGTCATCAAATACTTCGCCTTGGTTTTCTGATGTCTTTGTTCAGTGTAGTGATAGCAAGTGATAGCAGGATATGATAAGTAATGACAAATTAAATGTGGGTTTTTTTTCTTTTTGTAAACTGGTTGACATGAAAGGTGAGGATTGCAGTGCTTTCTTATTAGTTGCCCAGGCTTACAGATAAGTTTACTGTTCCTGAAACTATTTGTACTAGTCCGCCAGAGTGCTTCTAGTCTTGTATTTTCAGACTTTTTCCCTTCTGTGAATAATCTTTATTCAAGTGAATAGTCCCATTGGACTCAATCAACAGATGCTGCTGTTGATGTTCTGTTTCTGTAGCCAAATGATGTGCACAGTGGAAGGGAAATAATTTTATTTATAATACTATCTGAGCTAGGAGCTCTATTTTTATGGGCTAATATCTTGCTATGCTAAAAACAAAAAGCTTATCTTTGTCCTGGAGAACTTCTTATAGCTACCTGTAAGAGACAAGAGATAGTGGATGGGTGTTAACAGTAACATCAGGCAAAACAAAGTAAAGGAGTGCAGTTGGCAGTAGCTTCAACACACCAAAAGCCTGATCCTTACCAGGCTTCTGAAAATTCCTCTTCAGGTCAGTGGGAAAGAAGAGTTTGAAGGAGGCAATTAGAAAGAAAACAGTGAACGTATTTGCAGGGATTTTGGGGAAACTCTTTCAGAGCACAACTCGGGGCACGTTGCAAACCCTGTTGCCTGCGCAGGTGCTGTGGGGCCGCTTCCAGCGCCGTCCTGCTCGCCGGATCCTGCCTTCTTGTAATGCAGCATTTGTGCACAGAACTTGTATACGCCAATTTTTCCTTTAAAGCCTTAAAGTAACTGGATTTTAAAATACTTTTAGTGTACTGATAACTAATTTTTGAATACTGTGAAGGCAGTAGACTGTGAACTTTAAGCTCCCTCTGGTGGTTGTACAGTACGATCTAAAGCTTATCAGTAGCAGTTGTCCATTCAGGATGGCTTTGAGAGTCTAAGTAAGTTGATAACATGTAATTATTGTGATTTTTAAAATTAATACAGGGATATGATGTGCCTTATGCCTTTCCAGGGTGCCAAAGGTCTTCTATAATCAGACTTCAGAAAAGTAGAAAGTAAGAGTTGAAATAATAAAGTTAGAGCTCTCTTTTCTAGTTATTGTAAGCATGAGGTGATAACTTCCATCAAACGACTTTAATTCTGCCATTTGTTCAGTGGTGCCCTAGTTTGCTGCTGATGTCTCTGAAAGCATTCTGCCCTTGCACGTGTTCCAGGGCACTGAAAATAGGTGTGAGCTCTGTATGGCAAAGTCAAGCGCGCTGTGTTAACACAAAATCGGGCCAAGATTGGATAGCCCCTGATTTGCTATTCTTGCTCTAAGAATATAAATATAAGTGACTCCAGCCTTGCAAAAGGTTATTCTTTGTCACTTATACCCTAAGGATTCCTTCTAACATTGCTGTATTTCATGAGGTGTTGCAAGATTGCTGAATATATCTGTGAGTTTGGTATTGCTGAAGGGGCGATGTCACTCGTCTCCTTTTCTTCTCCCTCCTTGCGCTGCGTCTGGCACTTGTCTGGCTTCTTGATGCTTATTAAAGCGACAGAAGATTGTTCACTCCCTCTCCCCCTTTTTTTTGGTGGGCTGGTGGGTGCGAGGGATAGTGCGAGGAGGTGACAAGACCGTGCAGGTGAGAGGGGGAAAGGGAGTGGGGCCTCTTCTTTTGGTGGCAGTGAGTTTTTAAAGCAAATCACTTATCTCAAACGCTTCATTCTTAACTCGCACTAAACTTCCTTGACCGAAGTTGTGTAGTCCATGAGGCTTCAGAGTATTTCTGTGATATCATGCAGCAACAAGAGGCCATAGATCAAATGTACTTTAAATTGTAACTGATGCTGAAAAAAGCAGCCCGTGGTATCAGCATTATGTCCTGTACTGTGCCATCACAAGCTCCGTTGCTGTCTTACGGTGAAGCAGGCCGGGGGATTGATCCAAATGCAAAATAACATGCCTTTGGTAGGATGTCTTTCAGTGATCGGTTCCCAGATCTGGTTCTCTGTGTGGTTGCAATGGGAACAAGCAGCGACTGCTTTTTTTGTTTTGGTTTGCTTTTTGCAATAGATGCAAAAATTAATAAAAAGAAATTAAATAAATGCATGTCAAGCTCTAGCCGTGTCATTGGTCCCTAAAATTGGGCAGAGGGTGTCTTCCAAGGTTCATGTGCACTTTTGATACCCTGCTCTAAATATTCTTCTGGAACTCAGCGCAGCTGCATTTGTTGCAGTGACTGTAGTTGGAGTCCGGGCAGGTAGGTGCTGTAATTCAAACCACAAAAGCCGTGGGTTGCTGGGAACAGTTCCTCATCACGGCTAGCTGCAGACCATAGAATTACTATGCCTGTACCCTTCTTCTATGAGGCTTCTTTTTTACAAGTTTAAATTTGCTTGAAAACTTAATAAAAGCTTGGGTTTTCTGGATTTCAAAGGTTTGAGTTGGAGATGGACTAAACTCGGTCTCGGAGCTGGTCGGGTTGGGCTATTCTGCATGCATTAAAAGTCAGTGTCCGGGGAGGTCCTGCCCCCCAGCTGCCTACAGCAGAGCCCAGCCCAAGGGAAAAAGGATTGTGAAGGGACAGAGTGTTTATCCAGCATCCAGAGGAGTAGGGGCTTTCTTGTGGCCTCCTTCCTCCATTTCTTCTTTCTTTTGTGCCCCCCTCCCAGGTGTTCATTATATCTGCTCTGGGAAAGCTATAAGAGTCAGCAATTTGCTATGTGAGGAAGCTGTTTATTAGGACCCACTTGATCAAATGATAGCAATCTGCTTTTCTTTGCTTCATTTAATCACATTATTGAGGAAATGATTGAGGAGCACCAGTTTTAATTGTGTTATTGTTAGCTCTTATTAGAATCTTTTGTATTCTGTGTTTTGTCAAGGATGAAAGAATTAAATCAGATTTAATGTACGTATTTTATTTGCTGGAAAATATTTCTCAAGTTAAAAACCTTGCTCTGTATGCTAAGGTCTTGACACCTTTATTCCAAAAGCAGCAGATACAAAACAAAAGATGCATGGACTGTATATTCTCCTCAGATTGCAAGGATAGATAGGGCTCAGATTTGCAGTTAACAAGTTAAGCTTCAGTTTAATAACGTACGGTATAACCTAGAACTGGCTTTATAGTTTCTATGCAAACCATCTCACTGTTAACATGGCCTTAATCCTTCTACCCTCGTGCACTCCTTTCCGTAAGCCATATCAGTTCAGTTTGCACTGCCTTGTCACGCTGATTCCCTCCAGGAGTATTTTGTGCTATGCACTTGCTCAGCTAAATCCTGAACAGCAGAAATTGGGAAATACTAATGGCAAAGCTGAGCTTCCACTCACTCTGTAGGAGTTTCCCTTCAATATTAAACACTAGAGGGTAGTATGTTACTGCCGGTGCTTTATTTCTAAACGTATGCAGCTTTGTGATTTGTTTTTAACCCCTTGGGTTTATCATACAAATAACTTTTCAAACAAATGTAGAGAAGTAAGGAAAAAATTAGTGCTATATTTCTGTGCCTGTGAGCAGGGTTAGTAATATCTAGAGGTGTGCAGTGATATTTTTGTTTGGTATAGAAAAAGGATCGGGCTGAACTGAGTTCTCATTTTTAATCTTTCTCCAGAAGTGTCATTAGGAATGCAATAATTAATAATTAATTCACTGTCTGCCTGATGTCTGAATATTCACGTTCAGGTGCACGCAGTGTAAATACGCAATGGTATGTAAGCCGACGCTGTGACTGAGAAGTAACAGGCAGTTTTAGCATGAGATACTTGTTTTTGGTATTTAACAAGGCAGATATTTATAAGTTCATGACACTGCTCAGAGATATTTGCAGTTGGGATGTACTTTAACTGATTTTTAGTATTTAAATAACTTTATTTTGGCTCTTTTCTCTCAGGCACCACCTTCCATGGTCAATAATGAGCAACGGCAACACGCTGAGCACATATTCTTATCATTTAGAAAATCAAAATCGCCATTTGCTGTTTGCAAACACATTTTGGGTAAGTTTCAATAAATGAAGGTGTTAAACATGTACCTGTTTTATAACTAAGACAGTGCTGTTCTTCTGCGGTTGTGATATGAACGTTAGTCTTGATTTCGATGAGAGGTGGTTTTTGTTTGTGATTTTTGTTTTTTCCGTATTTCATGTTTTATGCGTGTGTTTCAGTATGATATTTTTGACCCTGTTAGTTATTCAATTTGGCTATAAGTCATAGAATAACTGAATTTGGAAGGAGTCTCAGTTAGTCTCTAGTCTGCCTTCTGCTCAAAGCATGGTCCACACTGAATTCAGACCAGGCTGCTTAGGGCTTTGTTCCATCGGGTCTTCAAAACTGGAAAACTTGAAAACAAATTTTTTTTTTTAGGCTTGGATAACTGTCTTAATTAAAAGATAGTTGAAATGTCTGTTGTTTTTAACAACTGAACGTGAATTTACAAGCAAACTGAAATGTTTTAAAAATGTAAACAAAATTCAGATTTTGTATTAGTAAATGTTTGTGTGTTGAAACAATACCTTAAATAAATGCATTTTAAGGTTGTATTTGTGCAATAGCTTTCAATGGCACTTCTGTTGGAAGAGGCAGTCCCACTGTCCACATCCCCTCCTTAGTCCTGTTCATACATTGGCTCTTGGGTGGCCACACAATAAACTCAATAGTGTTGTGGTAAGTCAAGGGGCTAGGTGTAACGAGATCAGAGAACGGTGTCAGATTCGCTTTGCAGACGTTTGTACCTGAACGTGGGAGGGTGGGAGCACGGCGCAGGGGAGCAGGGAGCAGCTGGCAGCTGGGAGGGGACAAGGCTGCTCCCTTTGGCACTAGCGCTTGCTTAGAGTCTAGGTGAAACGGCAGCTTCAGTGTTGGCAGGGCTGCTGGGCTGCTTTAGCAGAGGTGTGCGACAGCGGAGGGTGAGGGCTATTGCTGCCCTTTGGTTTTGTTTCTGGCACCTTTGAAGTTTGTAAGGTGCAGCTTGTTCGTGCGGCCAAATCCCTGCGCTGATCTAACAGGTTCGACTTTCCCCTGTTACGTGCTTATGGCAGTGCTGTCTCATCAGTGGAGCTGCAGCACTGCCGGTAGCTTGATAGCTGGATGCTTCCCATGAAATCAGCTGACAGCACAATTTTGTATGCCTTTGCCAGACTTTTGCACTGACGCTGAACTTCTCCATGGGGAGAGTCTATTTCGGCCTGAATGTCTCACTAAGCTTCAGTTAGGGTCCCAACTGCTTCAAAGAATGAAGTTAGAAACGTTTCTGCCTGCTTGGTAGAAGCAATAGAGTATTGACTCCAAGTTTTGTGGGACTATAGCTGCAGTGAAAGGAAAGAGGTAGGTAGGTGTCACCCTTTAATCAGAAATTTCTCAGGTGATCTCTGTGGAAACACTTCAAATTTGGTCATGCTACAAGGCTTAAAAAAAAAACCTCAGTTTTTGCAGGCCCTATAGAGACTTGCCAGAGTTTGGCAGATGAATAATCTGAAAATCCCAGCTGCACTAAGCATGTAAGATTATTGTCTGCCCTGCGAAAGGGAGCTCTTGGAGAAAAGCTGACTCAGAAATCTGGTGAGGAAAACTTTGAAATTTAGGGAAAAGAACACCACCCCCAAAAAACTGAAAAGCAATTTACATATGAAAGAGTTTGCCAGAATGAAAAGAGAAATGTTAGTATAATGTTTAAAATATGATTATTGCTCTATTTCTTTAACAGTTATTTCAAAATTTACTGGATCAGAGAAGTACAATTTGTGGATATTATTTATTGTTATGTTAATATTGCCGGCCTCAATATTGTGGTGTTAGATTATACTGTAATATATATATATAGCAGGGTGTGGTTAACTTCTTTCATACCCCCTCCTCCCCCACCAAAATTTCCTCTACAAATGAGTTTCTTCTTCTTTTAGTATATTACATTAGTTCTTCTTTCTATCCTGAAGGCTATAACCACCTTTTTTGTTTTAGAGGTCATAAAAACTGGTGCTTTTTGTTTTCACATTGCTTCTTACAGAACTGTGAATAGGCAAAATAATACATTTAAGTAATTTTGTTTGTACAATAGTTCCATTTCTCTGAAGTGGTATATTTGTCACAACTCAGAAGTAAATAATGGAAATTTATTAAATAAATACCCAGCAGTATTACTTGCACTAAGGGATACATCATTGCATCTTGTTCTCGAAGAAGTGAATACAGTTTGGCATTAATGATGGAACTATCACTGCAGACATCTTTTTTTCTTCTGAAATACTGCTGGTTGGGAAGAATATAATCCTATTTTTAACACCTTTCGAGTGTCTGGAAATATTGCATCTTTAAACTGCTCATGTGCTATCACCATTGAGAAGCAAGCATGCTTTGACATGGGGCAGGATTTTCCTTGCAGCGGCTTCTCCGTTAAGTGGTTGAAATGCTGAGACTGGGAACAAAGAGCCTTTTTCCAAAGTTTTGTGTTTATTGAGTTGGTGTTCATAGGGTCAGGAGGGGAAGAACAGCTGATTTATACCTGGGGGGTGAGGAGGGAGAGGCAGTGATTATGAAATCAAGGAACTAGAGGAGGGAAGCAAGCTGTTCATGCTGAAGAAGAAATGAAGTGTACTGAAGGGATATGCACAGGTAAGGAGGTATAAGAACCAGAGGCTTAGAGTAGATGGGATTGGCTTAAAAGAGAAAAACTGAAAATGTGTCCAAGATAGGAACTGGAATGAAGGGAGAGAGAGATAACAAGGCTATAGGTGGCGTTCATGGGAAGAAGAGTGTATGAGCCACACAGGGAGAAAAACATATGATGAGTAAAAGGAAAAGAGGAGCAGCCAGTATAATTCTAAAGAAACTCTTTAGAAACCTGGAATTAAACCCACAAAGCATGAGGCTCTACATTCTTCTGCTGTAAGCTTATAGCTGTTGAATGTAGTGGCAAAACTCTTCTTGTCTTCCTTTAGTGACTTCCTATAGAGGATAATAGTGCTCGTACTAGTTATAAACTTGCACTAAGTGCCGGACGTCTGTGCTGGTAATGATTGCAGTTCTGGATCTGTGGTACTTGGTGCGAAGAAGAAATTCCATCCCCCTTTTTTTAATAGTATTCTCTGTTTGTGTGAGCTTTGTACAATTTGCAAAGCCAGAGACCCAAAAGTTGGAAAATGCCAAAAGTAAAATTCCCATGGAGGAATAAATTGGCTCATTTTTATGTACGTTAGACATGCGCATTAGTCTTTAATTTAGTGGTTACTTTTTTCAAATTGTATTTAAAGGTAGTTTATTTTGATTTAAGCATGTTTACCTGTGTAGTGTTTAGAGTTTGGAGCCTTGTTAATAAAATTATTTTAAAACATTTTAGCAAATGGGCTTCTATCTTGAATATAGAACTTGTATATAAAGGGAATGAGTGCTATAAACTTGTGTGTATGAAATCAGGGGAAGAAGGTCTGTTTTGTAGTCACTTGAAGTGCATCATCCCATGGTTGAGGCTTCCTTGCACAAATCCAGTTTTTCTAGTCCTGACAGATCATTCACCGTAGCTCAGACTCCACTTCTTGTTCTGGAATATTGTTTTTCCTTTTTCATATTTTATGCTTTTGCCACTCTGTGGCTACACCTCTTCTAATTGCTCCTTCTGGGTTTTCTGCAGAGGACAAAATGTTTTGAAACTGGCTACTGAGATACTACCTGCTATTTCTAAGTTAAAATTTTAAAAGCAATAGATCCAGAAATATTTCTCTGTAGCCTCTTGTTGTAATACAAATTAAGTTCAACTTTTGGAGTTTTTCTTTAAATTATACTTTGTAGTCACCCAAACCACCGCCTTTTACCATAACATGCTTCCTTAGCCCATCTGTATATAAAGCAGTCAGATATTTGGATAATGAGGGCTAATAGTTTCTACTCTTTAAGAAGTTATATTTTGATTAGCTCAATAAAAAACATGGAAGCTTGAGCTTAATATAGAAAACCTTAAATACACTGGTCTGTAAAACTTATGCTTTGATAATTTAGAAGAAAGTCATCTTTAGCAATGAAAAGCTTGCTTTTCATTGCTCTCCGTAAAATGCATGTAATTTTATGCATTGTTGGTTGCAAAGGCAAGCACTCAAATGGTAGAGGAGCCCTCACTTCTGCTGTACCCTGCAATTTGATGATATCTTAATGTATTGCGATTAAAATCTTTGTGATAGCTACTTTGTTCCACAGCCATGTTTCTTACCATTCTTACTCTTGATCTTTGGCTCAGTCTCCATGTGCAGCCAATTTTTATTCCCCTGAATCTCTGACCCAACTGAAATAATATTGGACAATTTGATAACTGAGTTACTGATTTCCCTCCTCCCCCATGAAATGTAAACTCTGTCTGTTTTCATAGTAACAAAATAATCTTAAAATTCCATTAATTTTTTTCATAGAAATACATACAAGTTAAATATATGCGTGTCTTCTGATGCTCAAATTGCCTTTGTTTTTCCCAACAGAAACTAGTAAAGTGGACTATGTCCTTTTTCAAGCTGCTACAGCGATAATGGAAGCAGTTGTACGAGAATGGATTCTGTTGGAAAAAACTAGCATCGAGTCACTGCGAACATTCCTTCTAACCTATGTCTTACAAAGGCCTAAGTAAGTATAGAAAAAATGACTCTTAGACACATAAGATTCTGCATAGGATCTTGTTTTTCCTTTTGTTTCCAAAAGTTGTGGTGGAAGACTATTTCAACACTAATGTGTCTTCCAGTTTTTTAAGGCTTAGTTGACTTCTGTCATGTTGTCAGCTTTCCCTTAAGCGTTCACACAGAATGTTTGAAAAAAAATTTGCATTTTAAATTGTAGTGGCTATTGATGTTCAAAATTACTTGCAAACATATTTTTGCAATGTTGTTTACAGCCTTCAAAAGTATGTTCGGGAGCAGATTCTATTAGCAGTAGCAGTAATAGTGAAACGAGGATCATTAGACAAATCAATCGACTGCAAAAGCATTTTTCATGAAGTCAGCCAGTTGATCAGCAGCGGTAACCCCACTGTGGTAAGTAGCTTTTTTCAAAATTTAAGCAGTCTATATCAGTTACATAAATTTTGTGCTTAGTAACCATAAGATCTTGTATACTTTTCTAATCCAAAAATTAAAATTAGTAATCAAGTTGATAGCTGTTCAAACAATCATCTGCAAAGACTGTTTAGATTTTTGAATGAGAATGTCTTGAGACTAGCAATAGTGTGTATAGTCCTTTAGTATGTGGCTATACTAAATTTCTTAGATAATAGGTTTGTCTGAATCATCTCTCAACTAGCGCAGAGTAACCTTCGGTTCTGCTTTAACTGCCACTGATGTGGTGGGCGTTTTGTTTCTCTGGGTTTCTTTAACAAACCAGTGTGATCTAAAATGGATTTTCCCTTGGCTGGCAGTGGTTCCCTGCACTCCCTGTTCCCCTCCCATCTGTCCGGCGCTGCACCCTCCTGTGGCTCAGCTGTCGGAATCGGCTGCGGAACGAGAGGCGTAGACCTCGGCCGTTCCCCGCGAGGCAGGTGGGAGGAGAGGAAGGGATGCAAGGAAGTAAAAAGTGGAATGGAAATACAAAACTTACTCTAGATTTAATGTCATACTGGGGGTAACTGTTACCTTCCTTATTGAGCTCAAAGTGGAAACAAGGTGTCCAATATCTATCTCTGCGTTTAGTGGAATTCCATTTGCTATGCCAGGAGATAAGTTTAGAACAGGTCATAATAGAGGCATGTAACTAGAGATTAAAGAGAGGTGATTTTTCTCCTACCAAATGCAAATCTAAGATTATGTAGATTCCATACTGAAATTTTTAACTGAAGCTTTATTCAGACAAAACAACCTTTGAGGGAACTGACATTGCTGAACATTTAGAACAACATTTATACTAGATGCAAGCTGCAAATGTTTAACTCTGAAAATTCAATCAAAGAAGTGCACTAGAAGTATTGCAGCTCATGTCATGGTCCTAAAAATAGTATGTCACCTCTGAGTACAAATGATATCTCTCCGGGGAATGGAAGTTTCAGTTATGTTTATAAATCTTAAATTCACTGTTATTGAGCTTAATGAAAAAATTTCAGTCTGTGGTTGTGCATAATTTGGATAGAAATAGGTATTTGTTTAAAAGAACAGTGCTTAGCTCATTGTTTTGGGGATTTTTTTTCTTCCCAGGGAACATAGCCTTGTGTTTTTAAAATGGAACTATGACTAAGGTTTTCAAGTTTTATGTGTACCTGTGTGTGTGCTTATGTAGTTTATATGACCTTTCTGTACAGATACAAAAGTGAGTAAAAAATACGCTGTTGACAGAGAAGTCATCACTAAATTAACTCTTGCACAGTCCTCCTTCTGTAAAACTTATGCTTTATCCACAGTTTATCCACAGTTATATTCTGTGCATGCATTAAGGTACAAACATGCTACACTGAACACAGCATATAACCAGTTAAAACTGCCAGCTGTACATATCACGCCAGAGTCGCCACAGAGCGGGCTGCATCAGGGGCTGGCTGCGCCTAGGGGAAGTGGCAATCTTCCAGTCTCCCCTTCCCTAAGCTCCGCTCACTGCCACTGTACAGAGACGAATTTCAGCTCAGCTTCTTCTCTTTGTTTATCCACTTCTCTCCACAAACATTACTGTTGCTCCGTAGTTTTGCCAAAGTAATTGTACTCAGGTTTTAGGAAGGGTATTAAACCGGTCTTGAGCACATAGTGATATTTTCTATTTCAGTATGCTAATACTACTTGCTGTCATAAAAAGACCTGTGATGCTGTTTGAACATCTTTCCTATATGGTGCAGTGTATGTTTGTAAGTCTTAAACAGGCTGGAATAAACACATGCTCCCATGCACCTGTGAGGCTTTATGTTGTAAGATAGTTCTTGTTCATAAAAATGTTTTTGTAATCTTCTGAGACTTTCTTGTGAGAGAAATTCTAGTACTGGCACTGCTTCATGGGACCCAAGACTTGGCATCTTTAATACAGAATAATAAGCAGCACCAAAATTCTGAGGGTGTTTTGTTTTTTCCTCTGTGTGTGCATGCGTGTGTGTGTGTGTTAGTACAGTAGCTGTCACAGCTGAGCCGATGGAGTGTGGAGTCTGTGCTGGGAGTTCTGTGGGGCATGGTACGAGGCTAATGAAATCGTACTGCTTTCCAGACCAAGATGATCTGAGGGGACAGTGCCGTGCAGTGTCGTGGGGATGTACCATCACAGGCATTTCTGCACTTCACTGGAAACGTATTTATTTTAGTCGTTTACAAAAACAGGCTTCCACCCAAGTCAGGAGGAGGATAGGATATGGGCGTTGGGAGAGATCAGCAGATGTTTCCCAGCACTCTGTATGTGCCTCCCTGCCTCTTTTTCACTTTCTTTAGCACATCTTTTCCATGATGCACCATGCACGCTTGCCTCCAGCATTATATCCTGCAGTTTCAGGATTCTGTCGCACCTTTTTGACTCCCAAGTCTCTCTTTAGTCTCCTGGTCCCTCTCTGTGTCCTGCCCAGACTGCTGCTCCATAATGTTTCCCCCTGGTCTGCTGCCCACCCATCTGTGTCCTCTTGCCTGTGGTTCAGTCCAGCAGCTTTGGAAGTACCACATGGAGTCAGCAGCAGGTCACTTTATGTTTAAAAATGTTTAAAGTTTTCAAACATGACTTTTAGCCATTGATAATGGCTTTGTACAAGTGTTAGGTTGAGTCGGGCTTATGGGGTGACAAAGTGTGTGTGGGGGAAACATTGAAAAAGATATGTGTTTTGCCCCCACAGCAGAGAAAAGACAACACTTTTTGGTCTGTTCAGAAAGAGAATATACAAACGGGGAATTCTTTGTGAAGAAAAGAGCTAGCTTAAGCTGAAAGCTTAATAATTTAATTTACATAACAGTTTGTAATCAAGATTGTCCTTTTAAAAAAGTAAGCTAGTCTCTTGCCTACTTCTTGCTTGTTTTCTCATCTGTGCTGGCTCTGAAGCGACCTGGCCATTCTTTATCTTACAATAATGAAATAAGTAGTTAATCTTTTCTATGCCCTGCAATCGTCATCCTAATTCCTGTCAGATATCTGTCAGACTAGCTTTTTGTTTGCTAGGTATTTGTGCTCCATAAAATCTATGGAACTTGGATAACATGCTGTCAGGGCCAAGTCCTGAAGTTAAATGTAATCAGGAGAACAGCAAATGTAGATGGTACTATGTGTTTTGGATCTGTGTCCTTCTGTATAGTTTCATATGCTTAATATCTTAATTTCTGGCATGTAAGTTAAAAATTTCTTTAGAAATGGGTTTGAGGGTGGAACTTGAAGGTATGTTGAATAATGTGACAAACTTGACATGGGGGCAAGACTGATGAGAACTGTTGAGAATGAAAAATACCTAAGGGGATAGAGGCTGGATAGAAGAGAAGGAGAGGGATATAGATGAAAGGAAGAAAGTGGGGCAGGAGATGAAAAATTTGGCTTTAGCATTGAGTAATCTCTTAATAGTGGAAAACAGAGTACACATTCAGGAAATAACAGGGCACTGAAGAGAAGTAACGCTATTCAGCATGGAAAGGGGATGGGAAAGATGCATGGTCAGAGCCAGGCTTTGAACCTGGAATGCTGGCTCCTGCTCTTGTTCCTCTGAGGTGCTGACCTTTATGCACCTCATGGAGGAGACCACTGTCTGAAAAGGGTACACCGAGTATATTGGGTATGGATACTTGTTAATTTATAAACAAGTTTAGGTAGCAATCCTCTGGGAGGCCATGGATTAGCTTTGGAGTTCCTGTTTTTGTTTTTCCTGGCTCTTGTAACACCCATGCAAGCCATCCTTCTGCTCATGAAGCAGAGGCTGTAAGCTTCCTGATAGCAATTTCAGCATTTTTTTTCAAAGTCTGTGTCTCTGGGGGACAGAGCTTCTGGCAATAGACACAGTAACATGGGCCAATTGTAGAACGCTAAGTATGTTTTCCACTACTAATTTCAAGATTTTGGAGAATTGAGTGGGCCAAGTTCTTCTCAACTATAAATACCTACAATTTCTTGGCCTTTTCCTTTTTGTGTTAGAATACTCTGCTTTTGTATAACTGAAGGATTTCTGTATTTCTTCATTCCTGCCAGAAGGACAGGAATCCTGGCAGTTGAAGTAACCAGTTCCCAGGAGGAGGAACTTGTCTGCATGTGAACAGGATCAGGTGGAACGGTTATTTAAACCTGCTCTAGGATATGGATTATGTCTGCATTTCTTCCAGAATGGGGATGGCCAGAGGCAAAAAGGGTCCAACTGTTGTGGACCTGACACAAGATGGTGACGCAATGGGAGCTGTGTTTTTAAGAACTAGTATGCATATCGTAGAATGTGTTGTAGCATAAAGCTCCGTATCTGATGCCTAACTTATTCTGTACATGCAAAAAGATGTCAAGACCTGGAAGAACGCTGGGATCCTAACAGTTCTTTCTGCCTTAAAGTCTGCAGATCTTTAGTTTGTTTTCCTTTGCTCTTAGCTAGGCTGGAGAGGAGATTCAGATGCTTCAGGTTACCTAAAACTGCTTGGGAATGTGATGTGGGTCCCATGTGAACAGTGGGAAATATTAGTAAGCAGAACTCACAGAATCATGGAATAGTTGAAGGTGGAAGGGACCTCTGGAGAGCATCCAGTCCAACCCCCAAAACTGGGCATTCCTCTTCACTGAAATTAACCTGTCATTAATAATGGCTGAATAGATAACTAGTTAAATAGTGTTTACAGTCCTTATTTCTATTCTTTAAGAGGAATTTTACTCCTGGATATCTGTCTAGCTGTTTCCATCTCATGCGGCAGGGTGGAAGTTGGAGAGTCTCTCCTGACTTGTAATTTTGACAAATTTGGCAAAAACATTATTCTCCCCACTCCATCTTCAGCTGTATCTTCTGGTCTAATAAAATTATTACCTTTCTGTATGAACTTTGACGCATATTGAGTATAAAAGCCAGATGGTAAACCAGGATGTTTAAGCTCTGTTTTCTTCATGCTGACAAGAGGTCTATAAAGATCTGTGCTAACCTGTTTAAACAAAAATGTTTTGGGAATTGTAGGGATCCAAAAACTGTTCCAAATATGAGGCTAAAACTTGGTAATAGAAATTTAAAAGAACTTTAAAACATAAGTATCTTTTCAATACTTGTATTAACCAGGATTTTTTTAATGATTTCCAATTTCTCTTTTGAGAGAGAGCCTCTTTACCAAATTCATGTAACAGGGATGTAATAGAGCACGGTACCAGCTTAGTTGCTTAATAACGTTAAGATTAGAAATTAATGGCTCCCAGTAGTATCATTTACAGTGAAGCCAAAGTTTCAAAGACAGGGTTGGGAAGTGAAGTGACATGATCCAGAGAAAAGGTGCGTGCTGCTATTCTGTATATTGCGTTGAAGCCTCTTAGCTTCCTCACTTCTGCTGTCTCATGAGATATGCAGAAGTGAAGGTCCTCGCATGTAGACCTCAGGCTCACTGGAAAGGAAGAGATGATGCCTTTGCACGTGTTACGTCTGAATCTCTTTTATTTCTGTGCTCACATACAAATAAGCAGGCTTCAGGGGCAGAGCCTCTTTAAGAAGTGTATTGATCCTGGCTGTTTGTTCTTTCTTCCCCTCAGTGGTACTGCCCATTTAATTGTGCAAGTTCAGTAATAAGCTGGATCTGTGCAGTAGCCTGCTTAAAAACAAGCAGCCTTCTCCCTCCTAACCCCCTGTCTGTTTGTTTTTAAACAGATCTGCTCTGGACCACTGCCATGTAACACAGCTCATTTGGCATATCTGACAGTTTGGCAAGCACAGGGGAGTAAAAAGGATCAGGAATGAGTATTTGGAAAAAGTGAGGGGAAAGAGGACACCTGTCCACCATAGAGCACTTGCCAAGAGTATGACCTGCCAAAACTAGAAGTAGTGCATGATGTATATTTGAAGCTGGGTGATGTTGATGGCAAGCAGCATGGCTAGGGCTTAATATTTGTTATTTTGAATTTAATTGAAGATCTTACTATTTATTATTTTGAATTTAATTTAAGGTCTTGGATTTGTTTATCTGCTGTAGTAGCAGAAGATCCAACTAGTGACTTTCAGACAAGAGCCTTGAGGAAGGATATGTTACCTCCTAGATGAATAGTTTTCAAATGCTCACTTTTCTAGATGAGTTTACTTCCCTCCCTCCCCCCTCCTGATTTCAGCTTCACAACTTTGCCCGTCCCCAGATAAACAAAAAAAACGGTGTTTTGCACCCTAAGCTCCAGCAAACTCAGCCTAGACCTCTTCAGCTATTGGTAAAGGCTGCTACTTCTCTGCTCCCTCTGGCCAAAGTCTACATACTTCAGATGCCACACGATCATCTTCCTGTTGCCCCCAGTGATTCTCTGAGGAATTGCTTTTCTCTTTCTCAGCTCAGTCTTGGGGGTTGCCTTGCTTGGTAAGTCTGGTTTCCCCCAAGGACGGCAAGCACAGCTCTGCCCGTGGTGTAGGTATAGGCACGCTGTGGTAAGCTCGCTCTGCTCATCTGCTGTTGCATGGTGGTGGAGGAAGAGCGGGAGAGAACAGGGTGCCCTGCCCAGCCAGCCCCAGCTGCCAGCAGGCAGGTTGGGATCTACTAATTCAGATTCTGAGCTTTTTCCATTATAATCCCACTCAGAAGTTGAAAAGCCAGAGCCGCCTCAGTTGCTCTCTGTACATCTGTATTCAGTGTGCATTGCTTTGGGTGCTGTGACCACCCTGTTAACTGCCACCTTTCCATTTGGAGCTGCAGCTCACATTTTGGGGATTTAGATACTCTGAAAATGTTAACAAATTTAGCTGCGCTTATTCAGGAAAGTTAGGGAAGGAGAAATCTTATTATCTCCTTTACAAAGGAAGCCCTGCCTTTATTTGGTAAAAGTGCTTTTGACATATTCTCATTACAGAATTTTATCACCTAGGAACAGCACAGCAAATTCTACTCTTACATGCCTCTGGTTGCACCTGCATCCTGGTTTTGCACAAGTGAAAAGGAGCTGTTTTAGGGATGTTATTAAATGCTTCTTATGGTTTCCCTTTGTTTGAAGTAACAGAATTTATATTATAAGAATTGGGACAAAAAAAGTCTTATAAATGTGCATTCAAACTGGAAGTGATTTAATGTAATAAGGCAGGCTTTATGATTTGCTTGGTGAAGGTGAGACCTTTATTCTCTTAAATATACTTGCTCATTTTTCTGTGGGTGTAAATGATACTTGCAGAATGTGCATGTGGAGAGTTAACATGATAGTTTATTTTTTTGTAGAGAAGTGAATGATTAAGCTTGTATCAAGCCTCTAAGAACCTGGCTGTATGTCTACTCTGAATTTCTGAAGCAAGGAAACGGTTTTAGTGTTGTAGTTCGTTCTGTTTTGTCTGTTGACTTTTCTGCCTTGGAGCTGGTGTACCACATGTCCATTTTTTCCTAAGCCGTATTGAACTCTTCTTCCTTTCAGATGCTTTGTAACCTAACTACCCTCAAACGAAGCCGTTCGCTTATTCCATGGGCAGTGCAGGCACAAGTGTGAAATCCCTTCAAATAGTACGGCTTTAGCTTTTGTTATAAGGGACATTCCATTTGAGGGAATAAGTTGTTTTTACTTAGTACGTTTGAGTTTTATGAATTGTGTACAAATATTGTTTACTATTAAAATAGTGTATGTTCTTTCTGAAGTGTCCATGTTTTATTAGTGTAATTTAAAAAGAAAACCACTAAACCCATGCTACTATTGGGTGTCTGATTGCCAAGTTAATCTCTTATCACAAGTCTCATTGATCTTCTGTTTGAGCAGCTGAGAGTCTATTTTATGTGTAGCGATCTTTCATAAAGTTTATTCCTGGTAATAAAGCTAACTGGGGTGAGTGCCAAGCTATTCTCAGAAGCAGTCCGCTCCCAACAAGAGAAGTATTTTATTTTGTTAGATGGGGTTATTGTTTGGGTATGTACTTGTGGCAGAACTAGTGAAATTGCTAGCGAATGAGTCAAACTCGGTTCAGAGGTGTAGTCTCACTGGTATGAAGTTAGTGGCATTACTGGGCAATAGATATTCAGATTTGACTTTTAATACGATGCCCAGAATCACTTGCATTTTCTACTTATTACTGTATGGTATTCTTAAACTGGATTGTTCATCTCTTGTGGCATGGCAGAAAGCCTGAATAAACCTAGAACTTCAGATGTGTTAAGTGTATTCAATTTTATTATGGGCAAGAGGAAGTAATTTTATTCCGCAAAGCACAATTGGTTTATCTTAAATTACGTTACTTTTCAGAGTTTTGAAATCTTATAATGCTTCAGCCTGCATTTGTGTTTAGATACTTTAAAAGTGTCTTCATACCAAACATACATGTAAATTCAGAAAATATATTTGAAATTTTTAATTGTTAACAGAGAATAAGTAAACTTTTTTTCCAGAGGCTCTGAAATACGCTACTGTATATTCAGAAGAGTTTAATAGATGGCTAGACATATATTTTATGTTAGTTAGTTTGTCTTTCAATATTCATATGAAGATGGTAATCTTACTTCTATGCACTACAATTTGTGTAACTACATGTAGTCTTATGGCAGTTTTGAGAAGCAGTAGTGTTTTGTATGCAGCTTTGTGTCAAACGCTTGGAGAAATTGCAAGTAGATAAGGATCAGTTACAACTCTCAATTTGTTCCTCTGCTCCTGTCAGTAAACGAAATTACTGGTGGTCGACACCAGCCTTCTCCAATAACAGTCTCCTCTCTGCCTGTTCTTGCAGCAGATTTGGAATTACTGGCCCATATCCCACCCGTAGCCCTCTCCTGCTCTGGTGGTTGGAGATGGGTGTGCCAGGGTCCTCACTGGTGAAAGGAGCAGGTGCGATGTGGCCAGCAATGCTTGCACTGTGGCTGAGAGGAGCGCCGGAGGGGCCGTAGCGCGCCCCGAGCTGTTGGGATGCTGGGCAAAGGGACAGGACTTGCACTCCCCAAATCAAAATTTGGTGGTGAAGGAGCTGGCAGGGTGCTGGGAATTAGGAGGGAGAGCAGAGTTTGGGAAGGGAGACAAATGAGGGCTGCAAGGTGCTCCGGTGGGTTCCAGGAGCTCGCCTGCTGGAAGGAGGCAAGTGTGCAGTTCTCCAGTACCGTGCCACTTCTTTTCCCTTTGCGCTCAGCACGGTCACTGATGTCAGTGCCACCCAAAATAGCTTGCGGTGAAAGCAGTGGGGCAGATCACCACTCAGCCTTTTTATCAGGCTCTTAGCAGATTCAGTCAGGCCTAGCTGCATCCTTCACATTCACATCTATTAAGAGCTTTTACACTTCCTTTTACACTTCTTCTTGAAATCAGGAGAAAAGCACAAAGTGTCGCAAATCTGTGACACTTGTTTTCATGCAATAGCACATGAATATGCAAACAGAAAAGATAGATGATCATATGCCATACAAACAAACTGCAGAAAAATGGAAGGAGAAAATGTCTATCATTTCAGCTAATGTTAGCTCTTTGTAGTCATGGTGGGAACAAACTTTTTTTTCCCATTTATTTCTTTCCTGTCATTCTAACTCACTGTTTTTTACCATAATTAGCAGCCAACCATAAGTGATAGCCGGTCTGTGTCACTGTCCTAGTTGTCCTGTGGTGTTCTGCATAGTAGCTTGTTGTGAAGATCTCTGCATGATGAAGCAGAGGCAGCTTAGTTTAGACAGGCTCTTGCACTGTTGTAATCATTAATGCCATTTGGTAATCATAGTGTGTTACAGAGCATCAAACTGTACAAATTTATGATTATCACCTGTGATGCCTTTATATCACTGCTTCTCAGAGCTGAAAAATATCAGTGTGTTGGTAACTGAAACACAATACAAAGTCTGTATTAAAGTATTTAGGGAGCCTTGTAAGCCTTCTGCATCTACTGGCATACAATGCAATTGGGTCATGTTCTCTGGCACCTTTGCATTATTCCTTTAAAAGCTTATATGCTTATCTGAAGCACTGTTCTAGAGCCAGACTGGGGAGTGGGTTTTTTGTTTTTTTTCAGATTGGTTCTTTTCATATGGGACTTCTAATGTTGGATTTAAAGCTCAAAATGTTAGCCTACATTAATTCTTATATTGGATCAAGTCTGGATTTCCTGTAAATAAATTTTCTGCTGCAGAACTAGCTTACACAGAAATTTGGAAATAAAATACTGAAATGTTTGAACTAGTTGGAAATATTTTGAAGCCTTGTATAGGACTGACAGAACTGCACACCTGCTGAAGAAATTTAAAGTTTGATGCTGTTTTTCCCTGGCTGTTATCATGAGTGACATGTGACAATTGTGACTGTAGTAGATGAGGAACAGTCCACTTGCAATAAGTAGCTATTTGTTTAAAACAGGAAGGTTTGGATTTAGCAATTGGTCAGCAATATGCTGGCCAACTGTACAGCTTTATTATATAGTGGGAAATTAAACCCATATGGTGTTATGAAGCCACTGTGTTTGTTGGATCCATCTGGGACTTATTTAGCAAGCAAGAATGTTAATTTAGTGTATACTAGCTAAGATAACTAGTCTGGAGGGTCAAGGTACTGACTTCAGAGGCATTTCTGAACAAAGATGTTGCAGTTGGTGGGTGGATGGCACTGCTCTCAGCTGTTGTATGAGCTTGCATAAATAGTATCATCTCCACTTTAATCTTTCGGGTGTTCAGAGGTAGTGTGCATATTTCTGCTTAACCCCTGGACACTTGCTGGCATGCCTGACCCTTTAACAATTCCTGTCCCTCTGGCCAGCCCTGGCACCTTGGCTCCAAACAGTCTAGAAGTAAAGCCAGTAAACTTGAAGTTTTGTGTTAAGAACATAAATTTAACAAAAAGTGTTTTAATTTTATCAATACGTAATTTCTATTGTGCATGTTACAGTAGTACATTGAACACTTCTGCAGGACACTTTACTTCCCTGTTATACAATATTTACTTTCCTTTGTGTGTGATAGTCAGTTAAAATATATTAAAACTGGTGACGATGGTTACTGGACTTTGGCATCAGGAAAAAAAGCTTTGTTACTTCAGAAAATCAGCAACAATGGCTGGAGCAGGGTGTTTTGTAGAGGAAGGTTGGCTCTTAAGTCATGTTTTAGGATAACCATTTGATTTATCTCACCTTACATTTTGAGAATGAGAAAGATACTTAAACCCTCAATCTTAAGGGATCTGTTTCTCTAAAAATGACCTGTATTTTTCTCACCCATTTTGTATTGCTTCTAGGACCCTAAAACAGTAGCTTTAAAGGCTCTTTTGGAGGCTTTGTGCATCTCGGGCTTTGGAGGGAGGTGGCCGTCAGCTTTCAAGCGACTGAACTTTCTCGTTATTCCCCCTTTTCTGAGGGAGGAGAAGGAAAAGTAGATCGTGTGTTGCCCTGCCGGTTTTGAATAGCTTTTATACTTTGTGGTATAAATTTAATCACTAGCAAATACTAACACGGTAAGCGTAGCAAATGCAAAGATGAGCTAAAACAGACTTCAGAGCAACCTGAACTATTAGACCAATAGAAACAAGAGGGAACTGCATCTTCCTTAATAGTAACGCCTGTAAAGCCCCGTGCAAGGGGAGAGGAAATAACCAGCAAGGCTGGCAAATGGATTGCAGTAAGTTTGGTTCCATGTTGTAGTGATGATTGTACAGGTGCTAGTTTCTTACATTGTTCAAATACTTAAATTCCTGTTATAAGGCCTGGAGTCTGGATGATCCAAAGATGGTTCACCCAAGGGGCTGCACCCCGGAAAGCTTGAGCTCTTCTAGTTTGTGTTAGAAGAACAATGGAGTAATAGTCATAGAAATATGTTAATAAAATAATTTAAGGACAATGTAGGTGGTATTATGTTTTTGGACATCTTTTAGTTATATTATTCCCCCTTATTTTTTTTATAGCAAACTCTGGCCTGTTCCATTTTAACGGCGTTGTTGAGCGAGTTCTCAAGTTCAAGTAAAACCAGCAACATTGGACTAAGCATGGAGTTCCATGGTAACTGTAAACGTATATTTCAGGTAAACTAGTTATGTATCAATATATGCTACCTGTATTTCTAAAATTTAAATATTAAGAAGGAGAAGTACTCTCTTGCATTAGGTGCATTCAGCTACAATGTGTGCCTAACAGCACTGAATAGGATAAACATATATTATGCATACAGTTATTGACTATTTTAGGAAAATGGATAATGTATTTTTAATAATTGTATCAAAAATGTGCAATCCCTTTTTGTCTATTTGATGAATGTAGAGCTATAGATCTTTACACAGTCGGACTCTTTAATTCCTTGGCTACCAATTGCAAACAAAACGAATACTCAGTGGAACAATGATAGTCTTAAATATAGATTTGGTTTAAAGCCAAGGAGAGCTATGTATTTAAAAATATTATTGCAGATGGTGTAGTCTGGTTGTCTCAGATGTATTGTTTGGCCAGGCAGAAAAGTTTTTGTGAAGGCATTGCTTTAAACTCTGGCTTCTGTGGAACAACTTACCAACTTTTTTTCATGCCAAAGACCAACCCCCTCCTCTACCAGTTGTTAAAAAGATATTGTGAATGGGTTTTTCTTTCAATGACTACTATTTATAATGATCTTTTTTTCTCTTTTCTTACTCTTAAAAAGCATTACATTAGTTTTGGCAAATGAGTTGGGGTTCTGACTGTTTACTTCCGAATATTTTCTTTATTTTAATGAAAAATAGGATGAAAACGGAAAACCCTTTTCTCTTTAGAAAACTATTTCTTTTTATGAACATTTTCATTAATGACTAAGAGTCTCTATTAATATATTGTGTTCGTCCTGACTGTAGGAGGACGATCTGCGGCAGATCTTCATGCTCACAGTAGAGGTGCTTCAGGAATTCAGCAGACGTGAAAACCTCAATGCTCAGATGTCTTCAGTGTTTCAGCGTTATCTTGCACTAGCCAATCAGGTCTTAAGCTGGAACTTCCTTCCTCCAAATTATATCCTTTAAATGTCAGGCCCTTTATTTCACTTGACTTTTGTCACTTTTACCTCGTGATGAGTAGAGCCTTTGTGAGGAGAGAAAAGTGTAAATTTTATCAGCCTTATATTTAGTCCTTGATTTATATTTTCTTTCGTTAGTGCTCTTGGTCACCCCTGTGCTTGCTCACAGGTGCTTACATATTCAAGTTGCTGTTGTTTTTCATTAAAATTTTAAAGTATTTTATTTAAAAGGCAAAATTAGTTCAGTAGAGCAGCAGCCATTTACGGATTAATGGTCCATCTGGCATATATCTGGTTAGTGCAGGGGAGAGGGGGAATGTAATATACTGCTTTAGAGCTGAACCAAATCGTGAGTAGGTCTAAAATCTTGCTTGTGTTTCTTCTGGAGTTTTATGCAAAGATCTGATCTGCCCCGCTTTCCTCCTCAGAGAAGAGGAGGGCGCAGGTGAAAGCCCCATCATAAAGGAATGTGCATGCTTGACTCACTTCCCTGTAAGAAAGGATGGTCATATACTAGAACATATGCTAGGTAGTAGGTTCTCTTTGAGCTGAAGAAAAGTATTTTTCAGCTAAAATAAGAAATGGCATCCCTCCCCCTCCCCCCCTTTTTTTTTTGCGAACATACAGTTGCCATTGCTTCCATTTTTCACATCTGGGTGATGTGTGCTGACTACGAATGTCTGAGGAGATGCGGAGATAGAATGCAGAGGAGGAAATGGGGGTGTATATAATGAAATATCAGAAAGAGAAGGAGTCTTGGTGAGGGAGAGAAGAAAAAAGATACCAAAATGTTCAGCCCAATAAAAGGATTAGAAGAAAATTGTAGAAATACTGAATCACATTGATTTATAGAATTAAGACAATACTTTCAGTAAAACATTCTGATGCCTTTTTTTTTAATAGCTAGGTCATCTTCTTTAAGGTGCTGAACACACTTTCCAAATCCCAAATTTTTAAGCTGGTTTATAAACTTTTTTCTTTAAACCTTTTGAATAAAATGGTATTAAATTATGCATAGTGCAAAAATCTTGCTGTTGCCTCCAAATCTGCTGTAAAGAATTTTATTTGCTATTTGATCATCAGAAGGCATTATCTGTGTTGTTTCCATTGTCTTTGTTGATTATGTAGCAGGCAGCAAAAGTGAAATTTCTTTACTTGAAACTGGATATTCCTTGGTTCACATCTGTAAGCAGGATACCGGTTACATTGCCTTTATGGAAGGTGCCATGGATTAAAAGTAAATATCCCACTCCTATTAATCACTGAAGTGATTTGGCAGGGGTCAAGGGAGGAATTTAGTACATGTGCTTACAAGACTGAGACTGGAGTCAAATTATTGCATCTTATAAACGTTTGCAAAAGAGGATTTGAGAATTTTTGGCATTTGTATGATGTGCAAACACCTTTTAAAAAAGAATCCGTCATCTTAAATAGAAAGGAAATGCCTTTGTATTGTGCAGTGGTGGAGGTGTTTCCCTCTGATTTTTAGCCTTGCTTAATGCAAACCTCTGATGTATTCACAAGTACTGATGATGATACAGTTTGAAAGTGAAAGCTCTAGTTTTTCATGAGCACCCTGTCCTAACCTAAGCATTGTGGTAGTGGAGCTGGATGCCTACAAGCAGTTTGTGAAGCCTTGGGAATTTGTTTTCATTTATACCCTCTATACAATAAGAATTGATTTAGTCTGTAAATAGGTACTAGTAAATAAATGTTAATTGAAATAGTAAGCCATGTTACTGCTTAAGGTTAACAGAGTTTTCTGCTCCTTGGCCTATTCAACATACTGAACAAATGATGAACAAATTCAGGCCACTTCTGGAGACAGGATTCTGGTCTGGATGGACTTTTGATCTGAACCACTACAACTGCTATAACTTCTGTCCACTTGATACCATCTTTTTGTTTTCTACTGTTTGCCATTTCATTTTGCTGTAAGAATTATGTCAGCAGTTTGGGTCTCCCTCCTCTATGTAGCAACCTGTTTTCACAGAAGTTGGAGTAACTTCACCTTCACCTTTGAGGTGTGGATCTCAGCTGACTAAGATTCAATAATGTTGAAGTGAAAGCAACATGTTGATTGTATTGTGACATAAATCTCTCTTCCTTAAAAAGACAGGTTTAAAAAGTAACTGTTGATTGTAAGCTCTTGGACAGTGGAGCTAAGCTTGGCTGCAGTTTCTGAAAAGGCAGCACATGTAAGAACCTAAAAATTGTGTACTGGTTGGTCAGTTGGTATCCTCTTTCCAATCTTGACAGAATATACGCCAAAGCAATGGGCATAAATTTGATATTTAAGGCATTGATTAAAATCATCCGTTGTATCCACAGATCTTTTTTTTTTCTTTTAGCTGATATTTTCTCTGGTTGGATAGTATTGATTCTTAGTATTCTCTGCAGAATAGCAGTAAGTTGGAGTATTGGCATGTAATCTTTAGCAAGATTCTTTTATCTCCAGAAAAAGTAAATAGCATAAATGACCATTAACTGGATCTCCAGTGAGTATCTTTAAGAGGTATATAATTTAAAGCACTAAGTTGTGAAAATTATATCGAAACATATCACTCACTTTTAAACAGTTCATGGGCTGTTGTAGGATAGTTTCGTATTTGTTGCATTGTTAAAAGCAGTCTTGGGCAATGCTGCCACCTATTATCTCAGGAGAGCTGTAGTAAATCTGTATTGTCTATTGCTAGAAAGAAGAGCTGGTGTGAGAGATGTATTCTGGAATAGCCACCTCATTGGAGCAGTGAAAGAAGAGAGCCTGGGATCTACCTACTTCTCAGATGGAACTCAGTAATTTTTGAAGGGCTTAGGATGCAGTGCATGCCATAGTAGGGACAGGACATGATGATCTAGGGAGGCCTCGTTTCAGTCATGTGCAGTTTCTTCCATTGCATTTTCTAAAACACATTGTTATTTTTATCTGCTACCTCTAGGCATTAGTTCACCTGGTGTTTGTGGATGCTTCTGAGGTTTTTGGCAGTACCGCTAGAAATGACAATAACATAGAATTCCTATTTTGCACTAAGAACGTATGGCAGTCTGCTGTGGCATGTTGGCCTCGGTAGGGTTTCTTTTTTCAGTGCTGTTACAGCATTGTTTAATACTGTTTACTTGGATGGAAATAGTTCTAGCTGCATCTTTTATTTTTAAATAAATGTTTCAACAAGAGTAAGGAAATGCAGGTGATCAGTACTAAGGTGTACAGCCATCTCCTTTATAAGTGTGCCTTCAAGGATCCCACTTGTAGTGTATTACAAATGCAAAGTCTTCAGTTAAGGAGCAGAATGTTCCTGGGCTCTAATGCACCTTGACGTGGACATATAATTTGTCCTGTGGAGTCAGGATGTAATTATAATTTATATTCTCTTGCCTCTGGAGATGTTTTTCAGCCCTTCTCAAGTTTGGGATTTGTCTGTTCTTGGCAGCCATGTTCTAATGGACTCTGAACGAATGTCCACCAATGCCAAAGTTCTTAGCAGAGCATAAGATTGTGTGCTGATGTCTTCCATCCACAAAAAGCAGTTTATTATCTGTCAAGCTATCATAGAACCAGTCATTCCTTATTTGAACCGTTAAGGAACAGATTTTTATAGCTTTCTGTAAACAGCACTAATAGTTCATGAATAAAGAACAACTCTAGTTTTAGTTCTTCTTCTGGATTTGATGCCTGTAGTTGCTTGGAGGAAGCTGGCAAATTCTCAAGTTAATGTAGAACAGGATTGGATTTAAAATACAGGCTTAATAAACCTAATGTGATGCATTCTGCTAATGCACGTTGTTGTTATTCCATTGAAATTAATGGTGCGATGGCAATTGCTGTATGAACTGACTGAAGCTTTTGTCTCAGCTAAACTTTTTCATATGCCTGTTCCTCAGCCACACGTTTAAAAGGACCAGACTTTTCATATCTCTGTTGTGGAACTGTCTTTTATACCTCAAGCCAGAATGAGAGGCCTTTCTGGGAGATCCTGTGAACCATATAGCTCAGCAGACTTTTGAGACTGGAACTCAATCCAGCCCAGATTGGTAGCATCTGTTTTGCATAATGGCAGTGCATTAAAAATGCACAGACTGTTCTAGAAAACTTGAGGTTTGTTTTGAGGAATGATTCAAGTTGGCATTGCTGTTGAAAAAGCATCCTGTCCCAGCACCTCCCGTGAGCGGAGATGCTACACAGGGAACTGCCTGAAAACGGATGAGCAGGATGAGGTTGCCAGTTTTGGCTCATTGCGCGCTTGTGTGGACATTTCAGCCTGCTCTGAGGAGCAACAGGGCAGGTTTCCGTCAGCAGCAGGGCTGCCTCCTCTAGATCTTATGTTCATTAGTAGCCTTGAGATACTCTGGATTTACTACAGCAGTTTATCCTTAATCTGAAGTATGAATGGGTGAGATACTATCCTGGCTATTGTTTGGCATGTAAAGAAAATTTCAGTGCAACTAAAACAGCTGTGTGTAAGGAAGTACAAAAGAGATGGCTGCATTTTTACACTTATCAGTCTTAGCACTCTTGGGGGAAAAGTTACCGGATTTTGAAATCCACACTGTTTAGAATATTTTTCTGGAGTAGTTCTCTTGACAATCCTTTTTGGCAATGTTTTAAGACAAAGCTGAGCAAAAAAGAAAAGAGCAGATTGACAGATCCCCTGAATTTGGTCATAGTTGCACTAAATGTGTTTGTATTGATTTCTGAACTTTTTAACAGTCGGTGTTTTATTGTTTGAGTTTTTCTGAATGAGTTCTGCAAATTAGTTTGCAATGTAAAAGCATTGTGAAAGCATTAATAATGGAAGAAAAAGAAGAAGAGACACTAGTAATGACCCATTTCAGGAAGGGGAACAGATAGAAACTAAATAGCTTTTTTTCTCTTCTGCCCTCTCCCCCAGTGGTTTTCAGTGTCCAGTTTTGCAGTGTTTTGCTATAAACTTCCTAAATGGCAGACAGTAGATAGTGGAAGGTGAGCTGCACCTGCATGGCAGTCACTTTTGCATGGGTAGTTTAAGCATAAGTTAGGTTTAAAGTGCTTAGCTTGCTTACTATCAGCAGTAGCAAATATGGTAGCAAAACTAAACAGGGGCTGCAGAATACAGCTGGGTGGCCAGCATGAGACTTTGTGCCGGATGGCTGCCCTGCTAACAGTTCCTGAATTAGCTGATTTCAAAATTAGCTTGGGTCTTTCTATACTTCCTATGCCTCCAGCTTTGTAAACACAGTCTGAATCCAGTGTCTCCAGCACAATGTAGTTATTTCTTTCTATTATTATTATTATTGTTATTTCTATTTGAGATGGTGGAGTTCAGGATCCTGCGAGGAGGAAGCAGGGCACTAAGTAGGATCGCAACCCTGGACTTCAGGAGAGCAAACTTTGGCCTCTTCAGGGACCTACTTGGAGGAATCCCATGGGTTAGGGCCCTAGAAGGAAGGGGCGTTCAAGAGAGCTGGTTAATATTCAAACATCACTTCCTCCAGGCTCAAGAGCGGTGCATCCCTATGAGTAGGAAGTCAAGCAAAGGAGGTAGGAGAGCTGCATGGATGAGCAAGGAGCTCCTGGCAAAACTCAACCAGAAGAAGGAAGTATACAGAATGTGGAAGAAGGGACAGGCCACTTGGGAGGAATACAGGAACATTGTCAGAGTATGCAGGGATGTGACGAGGAAGGCTAAGGCCTGTTTGGAATTAAATCTGGCGAGAGATGTCAAGGACAACAAGAAGGGCTTCTTCAAATACATCGGTAGCAAGAGGAAGACTAGGGAAAATGTGGGGCCTTTGCTGAATGGGGTGGGTGCCCTGGTGACGAAGGATGCAGAGAAGGCAGAGTTACTGAATGCCTTCTTTGCTTCAGTCTTTACTGCTCAGGCCAGCCCTCAGGAACCCCAGACCCTGGAGGCAAGAGAGAAAGTCTGGAGAAAGGGAGACTTTCCCTTGGTCAAGGAGGATCGGGTTAGAGATCATTTAAGCAAACTTGACACCCACAAATCCATGGGCCCTGATGGGATGCACCCACGAGTGCTGAGTGAGCTGACGGATGTTATTGCTAAGCCACTCTCCATCATCTTGGAAAGGTCATGGAGAACAGGAGAGGTGCCTGAAGACTGGAAGAAAGCCAGTGTCACCCCAGCCTTCAAAAAGGGCAAGAAGGAGGACCCAGGGAACTACAGGCCAGTCAGCCTCACCTGCATCCCTGGAAAGGTGATGGAGCAGCTCATCCTGGAAGCCATCTCCAAGCATGTGGAGGACAAGAAGGTGATCAGGAGTAGTCAGCATGGCTTCACCAAGGGGAAATCATGCCTAACCAATCTGATAGCCTTCTCTGATGGAATGACTGGCTGGGCAGATGAGGGGAGAGCAGTGGATGTTGTCTACCTAGACTTCAGCAAGGCTTTCAACACTGTCTCCCATAACATCCTCGTAGACAAGCTCAGGAAGTGTGGGCTAGATGAGTGGACAGTGAGGTGGATTAAGACCTGGCTGAATGGCAGAGCTCAGAGAGTTGTGATCAGCGGTGCAGAGTCCAGTTGGAGGCCTGTAGCTAGCGGTGTCCCCCAGGGGTCAGTCCTGGGTCCAGTCTTGTTCAGCTTCTTCATCGATGACTTGCATGAAGGGGCAGAGTGCACCCTCAGCAAGTTTGCTGACGATACCAAACTGGGAGGAGTGGCTGATACACGAGAGGGCTGTGCTGCCATTCAGAGAGACCTGGACAGGCTGGAGAGCTGGGTGGAGAGGAACCTCCTGAAGTTCAACAAAGGGAAGTGCAGGGTCCTGCACCTAGGGAGGAATAACCCCATGCACCAGTACAGGCTGGGGGCTGACCTGCTGGAAAGCAGCTCTGCGGAGAAGGACCTGGGAGTGCTGGTGGACACCAAGTTAAGCATGAGGCAGCAATGTGCCCTTGTGGCCAAGAAGGCCAATGGTGTGCTGGGGTGCATGAGGAAGAGTGTTGCCAGCAGGTCGAGGGAGGTGATCCTCCCCCTCTACTCAGCCCTGGTGAGGCCACATCTGGAGTACTGTGTCCAGTGCTGGGCTCCCCAGTACAGGAGAGACATGGCACTACTGCAGAGAGTCTGGTGGAAGGCTACAAAGATGATTAGGGGACTGGAGCATCTCTCTTATGAGGAAAGGCTGAGAGAGCTGGGCCTGTTCAGCCTGGAGAAGAGAAGGCTGAGAGGAGATCTTATCAACATGTACAAGTATCTGAAGGGAGGGTGTCGAGAGGATGGGACCAGACTCTTTTCAGTGGTGCTGAGCGACAGGACGCGAGGCAGCGGGCACAAACTGAAACACAGATGGTTCCATCTGAACATGAGGAAAAACTTCTTCACTGTGAGGGTGCCAGAGCACTGGAACAGGTTGCCCAGAGAGGTTGTGGAGTCTCCTTCTCTGGACATGTTCAAAACCCGCCTGGACGCGATCCTGTGCAATGTTCTCTAGGTGACCCTGCTTGATCGGGGTGTTGGACTAGATGATCTCCAGGGGTCACTTCCAACCTCAGCGATTCTGCGATTCTCTGTGATTCTTCCTCATAATAGTTAATGATACTTGTGTTTAATAATTAAGTGTTTAAGCATACTTTCCTTCTCCTAAATGCTGGATCTGTTTTCTGAGAGCGTAAGTTAGTATAAGGATTTGTGAAACCTTTCTCCTTAGAGGGCAGCAACCCCCTGCTTCAGTTTTGTGAGTTGCTCCTAGACTCATCCCATGTGCTTGGTTGACTAGCAATCCAGACGTGGTCTTAAAATTCAAATATAATCAGTATGTTAGCATTGTAACACTGGATGGCAGATTTCCAAGCCATTACCTGTTTAATTCAGTTTTTTATTTGTAAAATGCAAGTCTAAGACAGATACAGAGCTCTCCAGAAGTATTCCAAACCATGAAGGTAAAGTGATTGAAATAACTTCTAAAACAAAGGCACTCCAGGAGTTTTTCTCCTTTTCTGAGTTCTCTTCACTCCTGTGGACAAACTTGTAGATGGGTGTCTGGCAGAAGAAATCTCAGCTTTAGTGTCCAAGTTCCTATTTACTGCTTTGTGGAAGGCAGACCTTGCCTCTCAAAAGAAAAAGACATTGGGATCCATTTGCAAAGACTGGAATTTGTGGGAAGTCCTGAAGTGGAACGTGTGTTCTCATCCCCAGTGGCTGCCTCAGCATCTGGAAGATCTTCATACTCCTCCTCACTCATCAGTCCCTTCATGGGAGGGAGGCAAGGGCTGTGAGGAATATATACCTGTGTTTTCATTTTGTTTTTAACGTGTTCATCCAAGGAACATATAGAACTTGAAATTTATGTTTTACTCCCCATTTTTAAAGAAATCACTCTTATTTCTACAATTCATGAAACAACCAATCATAGAGCTAATAGCTACATACATAAATTTAAGCTGATTTAATTTAAGCTAATTAATTCAATTAAGCTAATTAATTTAAGATAAAAGAAAATCTGTCTTAAAGAGTACAGTCTTGTTCTCTTCCTCTTTAGGCATGAACCAGTGAATATGTGAGCCTTATCATATGTGAAGGCATCTAGTTGTATTCTTATGCTTTTCAGAAGAGCTTGATACATTTTAATGAATAATCTTTTCTGATTTAAGCAGGTGTTTTTAGTCTCCATAAGAATCAATGGTTGTATGTCTTGTGAACTGGGTAAAATATTGTCATTTTTCTGGTAAGTGTTTCTTAACTTTGATTTCTGTGTCATCCAAAGTGAGCTGTAATGAGAATTACTCATTCTTCAACAGAATTAAGAATGTTAGAAGAAGAATGTTGCAAACTTCTGTATTTATTATCAGAAGTGCTTTACCCTTGTTTTTCCTTTTAAAAGTTTTCAAGATGTCATAATAGACTGATTTATGCTTATCATAAATCTATGCTCTAGTTTGAGTGCCTAGGAAAAGTATTGGGCTAGTTCTGTGCTGCTTGCTCAGAAGCATTGAGATGTTAAATTAATTTTTGATGATGAAGACACCATTTGTTCTGTGTAGCTGCAGATGTCCATGTCCTAGGTAATTTAGTGCCATTTTTTTCTGGTTTGGCGTAACTGGGCTGTTGCCAATAGAGCTGAACCATAGTCCACACCAAATTAGGGTATTTCACAGCAACAAGCCTCTCCAAACCCAACTTATGCTGGGGTTTGTGGACATCTAGTATATGATGAAAAATGGGTGCAAGATCTCCGTGGTAGGTGCAGGCATAATTTGTGTTGTTTTAGTGAACCGATATTTTACCTACAAATCTACTACTGTCAGATGTGTCATCAGCCCATTAGCCTGAGATTCAGTACTAAAAATAACAGGATAGGACTGCTAAATATTGAGGCTTGTTAAAATAGTGACAGCAAATTGGCCCTTCTTTCATTCCACATGAAATGTGTTACGTAACTTGTCCCCTCTGTAAATTAAACCGAGCGAAGAGCAAATTGATTTGCAGAGACTGATAATGTATCTTTCATCTTCTGGTACTCCTGTATTTCCTAGCAAATCCTTTCTTGGAGAATTACAAAACAGGATACTGTTGTAAATAAACAGCTTACAAATACTGTTTTTTTCTAAAAAACATTCCAAAACAAGAGGAAAAATAGGTAGCTTATTGTGCCAGATCCAATAGCATCGGTCTTAATTCATAATATTACCCCTGATAAGGGATGCTTGCACATGATAATTTCATGCCCATATTTTATTTTCTTCTGGATGAACCGAAGCATTTTTGATCACTTAAATGATACCTGTATTTCAGATGGAAGTAAAATAGGCAATTCTCTGATTTGTTTTCTGTCTAAAATAATGTAGATTAGTTGTGGCCTGGTACATACACATACTGATAATTTTGAAAATGATGAAACTAGTTTTGTAGTAATATGAAAATTCTTAATTGTTCTTACACATTATAATGTGTTGATAACAGTCCTAGACACCTACCTTGAGTGAAGTTCTGCATGATACTCTGCTGTGGAAACGTGGCTTTATTATCACAAGGTTCGGCAGTGTGTTGCTGTGAAGTTCTGTTTTTGGCTCCTGCTGTTGCTTTAGAGTCAGTGCAGGACTCTGAAGGCAAGTTTCAAATTAAAATTGTGCATCCTGCTGTGTGCCACAGCACTGCATATTAAGTTAGATGTTTGCTTTGTATATCTTTCTCTTAAACAACACCCACCAAAACCTAAGGGGTCTGCTTTCTCGAATGATACTGTCGTAGAACTTGCTTTGTTTCAGAGGTAAATTCTTTTTCGTGAACTTTTTTTTTTTTGTAGTACCTGGTGATGTACAGTACTCAAGTTAATACAGTTTATCCTCAATATGTACATTACATGCAGTTGAGCATACTGTTATTCATTCCCCTGATTGGGTTAGAAAGGGGTCAGAGAGGGTAGCGAAGGGTTTAAAAAAAGACAAATGCAAACTTAAGCTGCTGCGTTCATGCAGTTTTACTACTGTTTGGACTGGGAGGTGTCACAGAAGGAAGCACTTTCAGAAATCTTTGATAAACACTACTCTGTGATGACTGACAAAGGATGTAACATATACTTGTTTTTGCCCATGTGTCTGCTTTTTTTCCTGTATTAGAGCATTTGGAGAATTTCATAAAATTTAAATTATACCAAAGTGCATAGTAAGAACTCATGTAATAGCAACAAAGTCCTGGTTTCAGTGTGTGAGTGCTTTTTATGCATGTCTCTTACAAACACGTGTTTAATATGACAATGACTTGTGGTGCCTTATGCTTTTGTTCTTCACAGCATAATAAAAAATGTAGATTAATGCAGGGCTAACATATCTGCATTCTGTGAAGCATATTTGGCTATTTAGAAAAATAGGCTATAGATTTCAATGAGCTATCTTTAGCTATCATAAGGCCTTTATAAAAGCTGCCAGGAAAATGTTTTAGAAAATGATTTCCCATTTTGCATAAATTTTAACACCTGTTAATCGCGGTTGCTTTTTTCCCTTCTTGCCATGTCACATTAGACACCCTGGTTATCAAAGTGATCGTATCACTATGGTATGTCTCATAATTATGATCAAACTGTTATCTAACATTCCTGGAGCATTCTTTTTTTCAATACTTAATACCTTTTATTCCTTGGCCTCATGCATGAATTATGCTGTGTATGTGAAGAGGCTTAAAGTTTGTTTCCATTACATTCTTTCTGAATGGATCCTGTTGTATCTAGGATTTTTTTAAAGCCAAGTAGGAATGTTATTGTTGACCTTGACACCAGATAACTGGGCAGACATTATATAGCTATGTTTGAATCCTCACAAAATGTGATGCTAAAGCCAACAGAATCCTGGCGCGAGACCCTCCTGGACAGCAGAGTTATGGAGCTTTTCTTTACAGTAAGTTTCATTCTTCAACTTTCATAGTACAGATCCACAGGGAAAGCAGCTCCTGCCTGTTTTAAAGCTTTATTGTGGGACTCTTCCTTTTGCATCAGGTAGGACTGATTCAGTTAACTTCAGTTGGTTTATCAAAGCAAACAGAAGTAATGCTTTGTTATCAGGTTATCAGAATATGTATTTTGCCTATATATTGCCTTAGATTGAGAACCATTAACTAAAGAAAAAAATGTATGGTTATCTGAACTTTTATGCATTTAATGCTTTTGGACATGTATTCATCAAATGAAACCAAGCATGGTGAGCTGCAGTAGTTGTGTATGTTTTTCAGCTAAGGTGTAGCACCTCTCAAAAAGATCAGATGAACATTATGTTTTTAGTGATATTTTAGCAGTTGCTCAGCAGAACAGCTGAAATTAAGTAATACAATTGCAGCTTTCTAGACAGTTGCAGCATCCAGAATTCTGCATCTTTTTCTCCAGCACAAAGTAGATCCAAACAAGTTGAATCAAAATAGATTAAGTTAAGAGTGATAGGGAAAGACGTAAAGTGGGGAGAGAGCATGTAATGCTCTATTCCTATCATTTTTTAAAAAATTGGTATTAAAACTGGATAAAATTATTGTTGTTTTTCTTTCTTGCCACTGTTGGGGGGAGAAATTGGTAGTCTTTACTCAGGTAGAAGTTACTGCAACATGAACATTTAATGGTTTATAAATTAGTTTATGGTAATTTCACTTTGCGTTGCATCTAGTGGGACCTGAGAGTTCAGCATTCTTCAGGCTGTGTTCATTTTTGCAAAGCGGAGAAATAACACGTTCGAGACTTAGTCAAAGTGATTATTAGACAAAGTGGATGTAAATCTTCAGTGCTGCTTGGGAGTTGTTTGATATGGGTTTGGATGCCAAGTGCATACTTTGTCGGATTTTTTTTGGGGGGGGGGGATAAATGATAAATGATAATTTTTTTTTTGACTGAAAGTTTATCTGTTCCAGGAGTTGTGAAAAGGTGAAAAAAGTGCTGGCAGAACTCTTAGCAGCCACACACAATCTGAACAGCTGTCTAGACTATCCAGACAGTTGCTACTGTCAGCTGTGAATCTCCACATGCAAATAACTTTCTGGCTTCCACGTTAACCCATTCTTGTTTAATAGTATGAAGGTGTCTGAGTTAAATATCTGGTTCTTTAGCTGTTTATAAGGCAATTAAAACATTATTTTGATCATGAATAATTAAATAACATGCAGAATTGCTTTAATACATTTGCATTTTCTTTAATAGTAACCAGAAAGTGCCAGCATTTGGGTCTTTTTGAGTGAATGCTAGCCAGAACAGTCTGCTGTCAGTTTTTGTTTTAAATTCCTAATTTGTAATGGTTGAGGCTTGTAGTATTAGTTTCCCACTTGAGGTAATGCAAGTGAATGGTGGTAGTTTATATTCATTTAGATCTGAGAAACTTTAATAACCTTATAAAAATTGGCAAGACTACCATGTTAAAGAGGAAACCCTCAGGCCTAATCTCTTGCTAGTGTGAGACATGCATTAAAAAGGGTATTTGGGTTTCAGGATTTGTTTTCCCTAGTAGGTTTGATCTTTCAGAAATTAACCATGCAACTAATCCATCTAGTTACCAGTTGGATGCAATTGAAACTACAATGCATAGAGAAATGAGTAGAGTGTTTTAACTGTGCTTTTATTTATCCTGTTAAAATATTTTAACTAAATTTGTTTGGGAGGGGAAAAGCTACCCTGTATTTATTTTTCAGTAAATCTTATGTGGAAAAAATAGAAGGCGTGATCCTAAGAGAAATCTTAAAATCCATACTTGATGATTGCAGTAGATACCTGTGCTTATGGCAATATTAGGAGTTTTGAATGTAGAAGGCTTTACCAGCAGCAGCAGTGACGTAACAGGTCGCGGGAGTGAGAGATCACCACTGTTGGCCTTGTATAATGTCAGGGTGTTGCCAAGCAAGTGATGCATTCATTTTTGTGCATGTCTTCAGTGTTTACCTCTGCTAAAGGAGCATCTATATAATCTTGATTGAGCTTGTTGACTAACTTTAGCAAGACTCTGTAGCCTAGGCATAGTTAGCATAATACAGATGACTGTCATTATTGCTGTTTTTAGCAGGAGCAGTATGTCTGACTTGCTGGCATCTGTTTCTCTCCTTAAGACATAACATTCAGTAGACAGTTCAATTTTCAAAATGTAGGTAAGACCTAGCTAAGTGTTAGCTTTAGTGAGTTAATTCATGGCTTGTGACGTTTGTGACTTGAGATGCGATCTTAACGTTTACTGTGATTTTTAGAGGTGCAGAAACCTTTCCATTTTAGACTGAATAGAAGTTAGAGTAAGCTTTTTTTGGTGTGTGCTCTTCTGGATTGAGAGCCATGTGACTTTTGTAAGAACACCCTATTTTCCGTGTATTATTAACTATCTCACTTCCTGAAAGGTACATCGAAAAATCAGAGAAGATACTGATATGGCCCAAGATTCGTTACAGTGTCTGGCACAGCTGGCCTCTTTGCATGGGCCGGTCTTTCCTGATGAAGGTTCCCAAGTCGATTACCTGGCACACTTCATTGAGGGATTACTGAATACTATCAATGGGTATGTATGCCTGCTCTCTAAATTTAGATGGCATCTTTTCATCTTTACTTTGGAGTGTGGTGTATGTGTGTGGAGAACTGGCATGGCTTGCTTATTTCTGGGCATAATTTGTGCTTACTTTTGATTATTTAAATTAAAAAAACAAAGCAGTTTAAAGTAGGTGGTTCTTAAATAACAGGAAACAGATTTGTTGGTTGAAAATTTATCAACAAAATCAATTAGCTTTTAGCATTTTTCTTAATGACTGAAGACTAACTGCTGTTTCTATCTATAGAATTGAAATAGAAGACTCTGAAGCAGTGGGAATTTCCAGTATTATCAGCAACTTGATAACCGTATTTCCTCGCAATATTTTAACTGCCATTCCAAATGAACTTTTCTCTTCATTTGTTAACTGCCTCGCACACCTCACTTGTTCTTTTGGGAGAAGTGCTGCCTTGGAAGAAGTGGTGAGTATCCATTCTCAAATAGTAGGTAATTTTTTTGTTTCCTTCTATCTGTGTGACACGAGAATTTGACTGTTTTGCTAATAACCGTATAACGTATTGTTTTGAAGTTCTGTGGTTATTTTAGATATTACTGAAATCACATCTGAGAGGATTTAGGTTTTGTTTCAAGCAACGTAATGAACAATTACACAGTCTCAGATTGTGCAAAGCTTTGTTTTGATTTAAGGCACCTGTCTTGCATTTTCTTCATTTTTAAAAGAATGGATTCATTAAAAAACAAGGAAGACTAAATATTGCTGACTTGCTCGTGTAGGAGGACTTCTCAGAGAAGTGTTGTAGCTGATTAACAAGCTGCAGTTCTGAAAGCTTAGAACGGCCGTATGAGCATACGGACAGGCTGAAACCTACTGCTGTCAGGGCTTACGAGCCGGGAACTTCGGTTTTAAGTGGATGTAGCTGTTAAGATCTTCTGTTGTTAACCCCACACTACTAAGCTGTTTAAATCACCCCTCCATTGCTGGCACAGGTCAAAAGATAATTCTGTGTACTTATCTGGCACAGGAATTCACAGAACTTTTGTTTGTTTACTTTGAAACTTTGGCTATAACATTCAAGAGTAATTCTACATCTTCTGTCTACAAAATTGTGTTAAAAACAAAAAGCTATAAGGATACCTAACTTAAAAAAAAAAAGAAAGCCCCTAAATACTAAGGCAAATAATCTTGCATCTGAGCTATTTATATGTAGTAGTTATTGATTAAAATATTCCTACTAAGGCTATCAAGATATTAGCCAATTTTCCCCTATTATCATTATAATAAATATGAGTTTTTACCAGTTTAGCTACATTAACTGGGCTTTAATACTTGAGTTTGAAAATACTTATAGAAGTGTTTAGTTATAAAGTTGACAGGCATGTTTCTTTGCTGGTGGGGAGAACACAGATGTATTAATTAGTGTTCACTGCAGAGCATTACAACTGCTGTCTTTGCTACAAGGCTAAAATATGTTTCATTTGGCCCAGTGTTCACTTAACATTTCAGTGTTTATGTCTTAGTCAAGAAATTGGTGATTACATTCAGAATCTTAAAATGCAGCAACGTTTCAAACTTTATTGTTCATAATCTGCTCTGTTTTAGAGATTGTCTCGTAGAACTCAGAACAGAATGATGTTGTTCCTGTGTTTGCTGACAGATTTATGAATGTTCATGAAGCCTTTATATAAACATTCAGCAGAATCATAGATACCAATCATTTAAATTAAAGAAACAAGAGAGCACGCATTGTTTCCTCAATTAGCCTCTTGCTATATGAGAGCTGGAATATACAACCACATTTGACTTCAGGAGTGCTCAGTATACCCCAACTCAAACAGTTCATCTCTCAGCAAAAGCTTACAGTAGTGTGTACCAGTATCTTCCTCAAACAGTTTGTGTTTTGGAAATGGCTGACTGGTTATGCCTAATGAACTATGGCTGCCTACACTTCTTCAGCAGAAACTGTGGGATTATAGAAAGTCTTTAGAGTATTATACTTAAATGTTCTCAGATTCAGCAACACCAGAAAAAGAAAATGCAAGATTTTTCTTTTATGAGAGAATTTGGACACTGTCCTTGAATCCTTAAATCATTGTGTAGTGAAAGAAACATTACACTTTCACCTCTTCCCTTGTGTCCTGGGTCTTACAGATGTATAGGATGTATCGCAACTTCACACTGTTTTTCTGATTTCCAGGATCTTACAGAATTCTGTGGTTGTGGAGCTTCAAAAAAATAATTCTTATACCTTAGCAGCGTTTCAGCAATAAGGCCTGCTACAGAGACTTTTGAGCTATTGCTTACTTAATCCTTGTGGCCTACATGATACAGTGCTGTGCCTAGTAGAAATACTACTTTGGGACCCTGAAAGCACTCTTTGGCTTGGGAAAGTCCCAGCCATGGTTAATGTGTTCCCTAAGCTCTTGCACAGATTGCTTGCAGTGACACATTCTCTGAGCTCATGCACTTTTTATAATTAAGAGCTTTTGATAAAAGAGGAAATACCCTATGTGTCAGGCTCAGCGGAGTGCCAAGATACCATCCCTGGAACTTTTCAGAGTGCTGAACCGCAGCTGAAGGCAGGCAGGCATACTCCGTAAGCTTTGCTGATGCAATGAGCTGTTTCCCCATATTTCTGCCACCTCACATGCCAGCCAAGCAGCTCATGTGAACATTGCAGAAACCCCGTTGGGCACAAGGAATCTGCTTAGCCAAAGGCCTCCTATTGAAACTGTCAAAATGAGGAGGTCCCAAACCATAATGTGCAGCCCACTTCAAAGCACTGCATGGCTTGGCATGGCATTGCAAGCTCTTGCTTAATGGTACTTGCTCCTGTTGCTAATATTGATGTTCAACCAAGAAAAAAAAGGGGAAGGGGTGGATCCAAACCAGAAAAGCTCACCTTCAGATGTTTGTTTTACACTAAGCTGGCTGTTGGGGTTGGGGAGATTGACTGAGGGAAGGTTGAACATTTGCCTGAGCAGCTACCTTGGCTGGGTGGTGGCAGGTAGTAAACATCAGCAGTGCTGGGGGACGGCATGTGGCACAACTTGGACCAGTCATCTCTTCCTTTGACAGTGCTGGGTCTGAGAGAAGGCATTTGTCCACAGCTGTGCTTTCCTTTGCTCAAGACTTAATTCTTATGCAGATGTAGGGATTAAATAGTCCAGCAGACTTGGTGGGTATAAACAGGATGTTGAATGAAAAGTCAAACAGAAATAGAAATGCTATGAAAATGTTTATTTTGCTCCGAATGAGTATTAATGCATTGTTCCTGTTTTGTGGTATTTTTTAAAAATGTCCTGTGATGGAAGACGTCATTCTGAATTTGGTCCTTTTCTCTACTGTGCTTCTAACTGCTGCCAATTTGATGCTGCTTGACAAATTTTGGAAGTGTTCTTTCTTCAAAGGGTCAATAGTCTATGAAGGAAGAAGTAGCAGTTTTCTCTTCCTTTCCTATATTAGAGAAATTAGGCCTCTAATTTCTGGTTGTATCTTGCCCCTGCTGAAGGTCTGAGTTCTGAACTGGGAAGTACTGTTGTTTCTGTTGGGTCCATCACAACGTTTCAGCTCTCCATGCTGCAGCAGGTCATTTGCAATTTGTCTGTGTGACATCTTTGGCCCTGCCGGACCCTGTCATCTGAATCACTAGTCTGAAACAAGGATTGGGAATTTTTACTAAGGTTACTTTGTGACCCAGTTAGTTTGATATGGACAAACTATTTCTACTAGTTGTGCACCTACTTTATGGAGGCACTTTCTAATCATACTTCCCTATTTCCTTATGAGAATACCATAAAGTGCCAAAAACTTTTTTTCATGGCATTTTCTGTTGCATTACCTTCTCAAAGAAGTAGAAAAGATGGATTTGGCTTATTTTGTGCTTCAGAAAAGGACATGTCTGTTTCTTGGTTTATGCTCTGAATTCTTATAAATTACGTATAACTTACATGTTATATACCCAACTAAATATTTCAAGATTGAATGACTGTCCTTGAATTCTTACGTCCTTTAGCTGAATTTTGAAAAGATGGTAGCATCTGTCCTAAATATTTATTCTGTTAATATTGCATAAAACTTTGCCTCTCTTCTCATCATCTTCAGCTTTTCTTTTTATACTTCCGTTGGTGTCCCATATTATAACTTGTATAAATATGACCACTTTACAATTAGAGAATGATGCTGTAAAAATATTTTTAAATGCTTCCAAAGTGATACCAGTTCTCCCTCTTACTCAGTCATCCAGCCAATGTTTTCTTTTCTTTGCCTGTTCATCCAACCACATTTATAACTTTGCTGAAAGTCAGGAACTGGAAGTCTTCTGCCTGGAGCATAATTAAGGCCTTAATAGCTCTTTATTTCATCAAGGAGTCATTTTACTAAGCTGTGCTATCTCTAAGTAACTTCTGTGAATGATCTTATTGATTAAAAGTTGAGAAGACTTGTTAGAGGAAAGAAAAGTCATGCTATAGCAGCCAATCTCCAGTATGCATACAGTCATAATTAAGTTATTTGAAGTCACTAAATGAAGTTCAATTTTTGCCTTAATTCAAAAAGTTGATACCTGCATTAAAAATCCTTTTCAGAAGACAGGGCTGCTTTGCTGTCTGGGTTCTTTATCTTGCCTGTAACCCAGGAGTTTTGATTTTCAGATATGGTACTTCCTTTTGCAACTTATATACCACACATTTATAGAAGGACATGAATAATGAAAACATGATGCTTCAGTTAAAATCCATTAAGCAATTGGAAGTGCTGGCTTATTCTGTGGAATTATGCCTTTTTATTTTGTCTACAGGAGTGAGTTATTGTGTCTCATCATCAGAATTGGCTGCCTTCAGTAGGGTTTCTTGAACACGTGCAATCTTATAATGTTTCCTTCCAGAAGAGAGAATTGTCATCTCTTCTACCTCTGTATTTCAAAAACAGTGGAATACGTATAAATCTGTATGCACGTGGTTTTGCACTTCTCTACCTAATTAAATAGAAATAGCTCAGTTCTTCTTTGTTACTAGTAAAAGCTAAAGTGCTTTGGCATCTTTGGCGGGGGCAACACCCAACAATTTTCATACGTAGGTAATTATGCATGGCTGTTGTTGCCTGTATCAGGTATATTCAAAGTTTAATTTAAGATTGTTTTGATTTTGAACTTTAGGTGAAGAGATGGAATTAACCACTTTGATAGTTTCTAAAAGCCTAGCAAGCATGAAAATTACACTGACCTTTTTCATTTATTGTTTCAGTTCATCTGAGTTTTTCTTGGCTATCCTTACGCAGGTTTTGTGACTGTTTTTTTTTTTTTTAATTGCTTCCATGTTAAGACGAATATCTGTTAAAGAATAATGAATATAAGTGCATTCTTTTGGTTTAGTATAGGAATAAGGTTTTTGTTTTGTTTCTTTCATGTCTTACAGCTTGACAAAGATGATATGGTATATATGGAAGCATATGATAAGTTGCTGGAGTCTTGGCTTACTTTGGTACAAGATGACAAGCATTTCCATAAAGGCTTCTTTACCCGACATGCTGTTCAGGTTTTTAATTCTTATATTCAGTGCCATCTAGCTGCTCCTGATGGTACAAGGAATTTGGTAAGCCCTTGTTCTAGTGGTTTTTAATGATATATAGTAACTAAGCCATGTCTTTTGGTGTGTACTATTTTATGTTAGCTCAAGGGAGCTAATACAGAATTAGTATTTATGGTTTTGATTGGAAATGAAAAAACTTGCTGAATTTGTTACAAAAAGGTCTTTTTTTAGTCTGTTTCTCTCATTCTGAAGAGGAAATAAAGGGAATACAAAAGTCAAAATCACTTCAAAAAAAGATACCAATTAAAAATAAACCCATTATTCAAAAATTGGCCTGCATCCTATTGAGCCATCCCTGAAGATGGAATGACTAAACTTCTCTGGACTAGTGTCTTCCAGACTGAAATTGCAAGCCTTTTAGTGCTGTTGTTGCCTGTCTTTCCATACATTATCCTCAAAGTAAAATTTAATGGTCTATTTTGAAATATAATGGACATGTATAAATGTGTGAGTAAACATAGTATGGCTATGCGCAGACTAGGAGAAAACTTGCAGCCCTGTGTGGCTCTTCTGGATAAAATGGTACATGAATTCCCTATTGAATTTTTGAGATGACTGTTTTGGAGAAAACCTAAAAGTATATGACTTTGAGAGATAAACAAAACAAGTCTCTTTGCCAGGAGTCTGCATCTTACTAAAACAAATTCTGATATAGAAAGCTGGATGTAAATGCTGAATGAATTAATTATTGCATAGATTTGATTCAGTGACAGTATTAAAATTAGTGTCTCTAATTTTGATGCTGTGTAGAGATCTCTGAGATACCTCATTCTGAAAAGTCCCAGATAAAACCTAATTCCGATATCTTGATATGTAACAGATGGTAATAACAGTGCCAACACAGAGAGAAGTATTTCGCAGGAGAACTTTGAATTCATGTCAGGCGGTCTTGACATAACTTGTATATACAGGTTAATTCATGTCATTCTGTGAGATAAGTCATTTATCCCATGGGTAACCTTTTAAAAGGCACAGCTGGCATTTTAGAATGCTTCTTGTTGGATATCAAAGCGGTCGCGGGAACTTGCCGGCCCCGCTCTGCAAGCAGGGACTCACTCTGCAGAAACAGCTGCAACTTTGAAGTTGCCAAAAGAGAATGGTTTGCTGGGTTAGATAAAGAAAAGATGGGTTAAAAGCACTTTGGATGAGGAATTGTGTGTGGATTCAATTTTCCAGAGCCTTTGGAGGAACAATGCAAAATGATAGCATTCTCTGTTGCTTTTATTTTACTTTGTCAGTTGTGGAAACTTTATAATTCTTTAATTTTTTTTTTTTTAATGTTTTTAACATTGATGTGTAGTTTCTGCATACAGTGGTTGATCGCCTCAAGGAAATGAGGTCCAATTATTGTATAGGCTGTTCTATAATATAGCCAAGATAAGCTTTGAAAGGTCAGAGTGTGTGACTTGTGCATTCAGCAAGAAATAAATTTTTAAAACTGGGATTTTTTTTATTTGCCTTCTGTTTTTCTGAGGTTATAGCATTTACTTTTTAAAGCTTTTTCTCTGTGAACAATGAGTTATGGAAACTTTTTAATGAAAGAGGTGATTTTCATTTCATCGTGAAAAATGCTACCTCTTTTTGTGATTCATGTAAGATCTCAGAGAACTGGGAAAATATCTTTGTATGACTACAAGGACAGGCAGGGAAAAAGCAAGTAAGTTTCAGTGTTTAAAATGGCTCTTGGCCTGATATATATGTGATTTGAAATGCAAATGTATTTCAACAGTCTTCTGACCAGTGGGTTTGTGGACCAGCTCTGTAAGCCAGACTCGTTCAGTGCTTTATATTGTACCTGCAGCAGTGGATGCTTTTGACAGAGCTGCCTTATACATCCAGTGGTGTGCAAAAGCTGTTTTGCTATTGTCCAGCCTCTACTTACCCTATTATTAACAAGTATCGATTTTCATAACTCCTATCCTTGACTCTTTTCACTAACAGTGGATCTTTGGATTTGAGAGAGCTGTTGGAAACGGTAGCAAATATACAATGAACTCAATGTGGCATTTTGCTCATGTGTTTGTGAAATGCTGATTTGAAAATAATATGAGGCCAAGTTTACTGCTCTGGTTTAATTGTTCTGTGTCTAATTTAGTGTGAGCTTGTTGTCCATCCATGCAAAACAAAAGAAAAAGCTTGAATGAAAACAGAAAAAAGACATACAAAAATGTGATGATGATATTTAGAAAGTGTAACGTTAACTGGTTACTTCTAATTTTGTTAAAATAACAACAGACCGCCAATGGCGTGGCCTCTCGGGAAGAGGAAGAGATAAGTGAGCTACAGGAGGACGACAGAGACCAGTTCTGCGACCAGCTGGCCAGCGTGGGCATGCTGGGGAGAATCGCTGCAGAGCATTGTATACCTCTTCTGACCAGGTACAGGACAATATCTGTGAATGCGAATAAATAAAACCGCCAGTATGAAAAGCCTGAATTTTGGAAACAATTCAAGGACTACGTGGAGTTACTTTATTGTTATTTGTCCGCAGTTTATTAGAAGACCGAGTGACAAGGCTCCATGGTCAGTTGCAAAGACATCAGCAACAGTTACTTGCCTCACCAGCATCAGGCTCAATGGACAATAAAGTGCTTGATGACCTGTATGAGGATATTCATTGGCTTATTTTAGTCACAGGTTAGTGAACAGCTTTAAGCAGTGCCTATTCTGGTATTTTTGCTGAAACTGGAACACCTCATGAAAAAAAAACCCAGCATGTCCACTACTGTCAATTGACTGTATATATTTTATCCTTTATGATGCTTTCATCTTATATATTCTAGTCACAAAAAATCTTTGTCTTCCTTTCATCTGCCATGAGTACTATGAGGGTAATCTTTAAGATTAATGAAATCTTTACATAAGGTATGTCCTTTGAAAATGCCTGTGACAAATTTTATTATACATTTTTGAGATGTGTTATTAGTCAACCTGTTCAAGTAATTAGTCTGTTCATGACCTTTCAATTGTACTGTCCGGGGTCACGTGACTGTATAAGGGAGTTGGCATGAGATCAGGGGAATGGTGTTACTCAGGGGTGGCAACAAATCGAGCAAGTTCCACAGTCTCTCAGTGCTGATGATCCATGTACTGGCATCTGGTTACATTTCAGGGAACTTGAATATAGAAACTTTTTTCTTTTTTGTTTTTTTTTCTCTTTTTTTTCTGATTTTTAGCTGGAACTATCTTACATCTGTCTGTGAAGCATAATAATAACTAAAACAATGTCTTTTGTTAGGAGAAATGTATATTCCATTATGAAATATTTTCTGGGTTTTTTGAACATCTGATGTAGTAGTAGTTCTCAGATGTTGACATAAATATGTTTATAATATTTTTGTATCACTGTGGGATGAAGTTTGTAGCCCAGATGGTTATGAGACCAGATATTGAAAAATGTGACTAAATCTGGAATTAATATGAATTATCTGGATACCAGCGTACTGTACTGTAAAAACTCTTGCTTCACCTGATCTGCAGTTGCTACCCCTTTATTATAGCAAGTCTTTCTGGTGTCTGAAAACCTCTAACAGATCTGAAATGTTAGTAGAACAGAAGTCCTGGATGAGATGGACTCAGCAGGGAAGCTGTAAAACCAGGGCATTTTTTATCATGTGACTGAAGGAGAAAAAAGGTGGCTACAAAATGTTGTATAAAATTATTTTTATCCTATAGAAGAATCAGCTGTAGTACTTTCATATGAAGCAAAGCTGCTCTTTGTTTTTGTTTTTAATTTGGTGGCTTATTTCTCAGTCTTTGTTTCTTGACATTTTAGCTTCACCCCTACAGAATAGCTTTAAGTATTCAAAGTTAGATATACTTGTGTAAACAGTGTTAGTCAGGGTTTGTACAAACGTTTGATTCTAGTGCCATGTCTACAGTTAAGTCAATGGATTCTCTATTCAAAAGCCATAAGTTAACCTAGGGTAGAAATTTGTGATCACTCTTTCTTTTTTAATGTAAGGCTACCTCTTGGCTAATGATACTCAGGGAGAGACTCCGCTAATACCTCCAGAAGTAATGGAATATTCCATTAAGCATTCAGCTGAGGTTGACATCAATACAACACTTCAAATTCTGGGATCTCCAGGAGAAAAGGCTTCTTCCATCCCAGGATACAACAGAACGGATTCTGTAATTAGGTAAGAATGCATCACGCACTGAAGTATGTCAAATGTTTTTTTCAGAGAGAAAGTTGGAGCATGGGTCGACTTCTGTGAATTTAAAAGAAGTAATATATAAACATTAAAAATTGGAAAAGAAATGTGTCTTTTAACTAGTTTTAAAGTAAGGGCAAATAATTTATAAGATTGGTTTTATAATAGATATATTAAGGCAATGCTATGAGAGAGGTTAAGAAAAGACAGAAAAGGTGAAGCCATTTTCTTAGGGTAAAGAAAGGTAGAATGACTACAAATGAACTTTCAAGTCGAAGTGATCCAGGGGATCCCCTCATCAGGAGGATTGAGGGGAAGAATAGGAGTAAAGCATCAAAACAGTTACAGCACAGAGTCAGGATGGGGAGGCTAAAATGACGCATGAGCAAATAGTCATACTGGAGGACATGATAGAAAGTCTGTGAAATAAATACAGAAATATTGCTTAAATTACTGAAAACTTGTTTTAAATCAACACCGATCAAAATCGTTAGATAATATACTATAGGCTCTATATGAATTCTGCACATGTACAGCCTGAGCAAATGATTTCCAAAGCATAAGTGAGCTTGTCTACTTTGGACATGAGCTGCTGCCTCAGTAGCAGCTCAGTTGGTCCTCAGTGGGGGAAGACTGTTGTCACTTCTGTACACATATCAATATTAGCCTAAGGAACAGCATAAGGGATTTCCATTCTCTTTTTGCAAGAAGATGATACCCACAAAGGAGTCCTGATGTTGGAAGATTCAAATTGAGAAGACCATATTTCATTTTTAACTGACATGGAAGAGTCTTCATCCAAGATTAGTTGTGTGCTTACTCTTTATTCTTCTGCAAGAGGCTAGAAAAATGGCTCTCCATTGGCAAAGATGTGCTTCATGGGTTAAGAAGTTTTTAGAAGTTTTAATACTGCTCATTCATACAAATCCTGTCAGCTACAAGAAGAGGTCAACAGGAACAGAATTTTTTGATGCACTGTCTTGGTGGAGATGGGAATAAAATCAGATCTAAGTAAAGAGAGATTTGAGGCTCTCTCCAGCAGTAGCTCTGAAACTTCTGCAAGAAGTAGACCACTGCCAGCTCCTAAATTCATTGAGGACTATCACATTCTCATCAAATTTATAAATGAGTATGCTATAAAAGCTAATGTATAATACAGTATTGTGGACTGATTGTATTCATGCAATCGTCTGGTGATCATCTAGGTCAGATTGTTTGTGGTAATAAAAACAGTAGGAAACAACTGGTCATTTTTGTATTTGTTCTTTAGTATGTATCACACTGCAAAAGCTTAGTTCAAACTTTGTAACTGAGGTGGTTGATGTGAGAAAGGGAGAACGCTTTTCAAAGAAAGCTTTTCAAGCACACCAGGTAATGATCCAGCTGGAAAAATTCCCATTTCTCATCATTCCCATGATGTCAGAATGCTAGTGAGGATTCTCATGTTACAGTTATTTCGCAGCTGAAGATAATCACCTTATCTTTTAATGCATATTCAGACTTCGTATTTGCTAGTCTGTCCTATCTCTCTCTCTGTGCATTTAGAGAAACAGTAAACTCAGGTGCTCTTTACTCCACTAAAGTAGGATGAAATATTTTTTGTTTTCTTGTTTCTTCCATTATATTTCGTGAAAAATGAATGTTTGGTACACAGTCCCATTGCTTCCCAAAAAACCGCTTACAGCATCTTCATTGGATTTAAATCTGCAGGTTGTTATCTGCTATTTTAAGAGTGTCAGAAGTAGAATCTCGAGCAATAAGGGCAAATCTCACACACCTTCTGAGCCCCCAGATGGGCAAAGATATCGTATGGTTCCTCAAGCGCTGGGCAAAGACATACCTCTTAGTGGATGAAAAGCTGTATGATCAGGTAAGGATATAACTGTATGACTGAACTGCTGAGTATTAGCAATAATATTATCCTATAAATGCAGATGTCAGTGTAGCTATTTTAAGCTTCAATTATAAAGTATTTTTAATATGAAATGTGTTATGGTTTATTTTGGAACTTGTATGAAAGTGGATTTTTTCTTCTTTTTCTTTCTTTTTTTTTTTTTCTCTTTTAAGTAGGAATGTAAGTTTTTAGGGGACCCTACTTGCACATCTTGGCGTAAATGTGATTTTTGTAGCCGTTGGCATAGCAAAATGGCTTAGTATTCTCTTAGTCTATTTACTGGGTAAAACTCCCCAACCACAGGATTTTATAAGCTACTTCCTACTATCCATCAGATCGTACGGTTCATCTCTAATACAGTGGTTGTGCTTGATGGATGCTGGTCAGTCAGTAATCTGGTCGTGATTCTGAACTGGATATTTAACACTATTGCAAGGTGGTTGTATATTGGCTAATGTCATGCTCCTTTCTCTCCTCTCCCCATTCTCTTATGTTCTCATTGTATATTATTCTGCGTTCATTGTAAGGGGCAACTTCTGATTGTGTCTGGACAGCACTAATTATGATTAGGCCTTGATCCTGATTTTGCTTATAGAACTAACTATAATGCAGCTAGCTAACAGAGGCCACTCGTCCTGAGGAGGTCCTGCTGACTGGTAGCTTCTGAGAAGGAAGCATCCTCCCCTTCATTTCTACTGCTGAAGCAACTAAGAATACTAATGCTTCAGGAAGCCTTTTCTTAACAAAATGGGGAATACTAAAGGCTTGTGATTACTTGAAACATGTTATTCAGCCTCTACTTAAAGAGCAAAGAATTTGTAAAGGTACCAGTTGGGGAAGAATTGGAGAACATCTAAGAGAGAATATGAAAAACAGTGCAAAGAGACAAAACAGAGTATATAGGGATAGTACACATTTAATTTGTGTTTAGTGTTGGCATGTGAATGTGATTGGATACCTCTATTTAAATCTTATGCTAAGTCATGAAAATATTATGAGTTTAAAGTTAGGAATATTTGTGGTATCCTGACATGAAGCCTATGCACAATTATTAAAAATCCTTGGGTTTCACTCTTAAGAAACTTTTTTTTAAAGATGGGAGAACATTCAGTTTCAAGGAAGCATATGTTAATATGCCAGGACCAAAATGGACTATCTTTCCAAAAAGATACATGGGTTGAAGCAACAATGCAGAAAAGATTCTCTGTGATGAAAATAAGTTCCTACAAGACTGACCTCAGAGATTAAGAGCTAGGTTTATTTCTGATAGTTTTTATTATTTAATTTTGAGGAATTTCTTCATAAATTCAGGGAAACACTTTTGGGAAATGAAGTTGGGATCTTTTAACTTTTTAAAGCTTTTAAACTTTCATTAGCATTAAAAGCTAGATACTCAAATTGTAATGGGGTTTAAACTTTTCTTTCTTTTAGGTGTTGTGCTTAAAATTGAAAGAGAAATTTGGCAAAGATTTTCTATTCCAGGTATTCTTTGCCTTTGTTGATGTAACTTTTGTGTATTTTAAGTAGGGAAGTGACAGCCTGAAAAGAATTTGCTGACTGATTACCGTACACTTTTGAGTTCTGGCTTTTGTAAAACTCACTCATCTTAATGCTTTTCTTATAGATAAGTCTGCCATTTAGTACAGCATTTGGTGCTGATACAGAGGGTTCCCAATGGATTGTGGGTTACCTTTTAGAAAAAGTGATCAGTAACCTGGCAGTGTGGAGTTCAGAGCAGGACCTTGCAAATGATACTGTACAACTGCTAGTAACATTAGTGGAAAGGAGAGAGCGGTAAGTTGCTATACCTCTGGAAGTCAAAAAATTTCTTTTGCTTCCTTTAAAATTTTTTGGCCAAAGTAATCCAGATCCGGGGCATTTCATATTCATGTCTCTGTAAGTCAAATGACTTTAGTAACCTGCCATAAATGGAAAAAAAAAATGGTGTGACAAAGTGAGGAGTGAGACCTAGATTTGACAAACCGTAATCTAATTTATATTATTGTTTAGAAGTGCACTCTCCTTCCCCTGCCTTTGTGCCTCACTCTTAAACAGTGCAAAAGGAAAACTCTCCTGGTCTCCACTCTTATTGCGAGGGTTTTTGTGGTGTTGCTTATTTGTGCCGAACAAGTTGTTCAAGATTGAAAGGTCAAATACTGGCATAAGCCAGTGTAAAATTTGTTTTGTAAATGTTTAAAACTATCTAGAGAATTTGGCAGATTCAGACAAATTTCAAAGTTTTCTTTGGTATTAGAAATTGTGAAGCAGGAATTTCTTGAATGTTTTACTTTTGTGAATCGACATGCAATTAAACATGTAAACATGGATACACAGTTCTTTTGAAATACTGTTCTGAAATTTGCGGAATTAAATGCTTGAGGGATTTTCTTAGAAAAAAAAAAATAGATTTTAAAACCCACAGGAGCTACTTTAGGAATAAACTGCTTCCTTTATCATGACATAATGAGACTAAGCTTTTAATCTATATAATATGTTTATTAACTGTGTGTTTGTATGTGTGCAAAACTAGGGTACTTCCCTTTTCTCCCAGATGAATTGAGCCATTTTATGAGTATATATTTTAGAAATCTTAGAGGTGAGATATTAATCAGATGAAAGTCAAAAGATGATTTAGTCTTAAAGGAATTAAAATAAAAAATTGACAACTGCTAGCAGCCTGATGTCTGTTCATACAATTTTGTGAAGCCTTTTCTTTTAATTAAACTGGTTTTTTCCTCCCTTCTAGGGCAAACTTAGTTATTCAGTGTGAAAACTGGTGGAATTTAGCTAAACAATTTGCAAGGCGAAGTCCTCCTCTTCACTATTTGTCCAGCTCTGTGCAGAGAACACTAATGAAAGCTTTAGTTTTAGGAGGTTTTGCTCATATGGACACGGAAACAAAACAACAATACTGGACAGAGGTAAGCTATTTAATGCTTCTACTACTTTCATTTTAGCAAGTAATAGAACTGAAGTTTGAAGTCAGTTTAGGGAATTTTACAATGACACAAAGTGAACTGTTACAGAATCTTTCGATTTGTGAACTAATACTGATGATTATTATTTTTTTATGATTCTTTGGAGGTCAACAATTGTATGGCACCAATGAGCTGCCAAAAATGGTTTCTAAAACATCGTTACTTAAACAGAAGGAGTCATGAAACAGCCAGTATAGCAGTACATTTGAAAGAGGCTATTATAAAAGTTTAAGAGTTTTCCTTAGATCTGTCTCATTTCTTTCCTTTTTTAGTTTGGAGACGTTATTAAATTATTCAGGCTTAATGATAATGACAGTAAGTTTAAAAACAAACAAACAAACATTCCTCCGCCACCACCTCACATGGAGAATAATGAAGCCCCTTGACCAGCTTTTTCATGCCTTGATGCCTTTAAAGCTCAGGTATCTATTACCAGGAAGGCTGATGCTAGAAAGTAGCTGAAATGTGGTCAGGAAGCATCATACAAATTTATAAAGCATTGGCCTTCTGAGAGAAACTTAATCACTTTTATTAGCAAAAGTGTGAAATGAGTGATTGAAGGTAAGATCACAAGCACTGGAAGTAATTGGGAGAAGCATTTAGCTATTTTATGGAAATTTCTAAATTGGTTCAGATTACAAACACAATTGCATAGGCTGGTTAGTAGGTGAAAAGTTGTAAGAGAGATTGCACTATACAGAATCATAATATGACAAAGATTATTGTGAACGTGACTCTTAATTAATACTTTCATTAATAACCTGTAACAATTTTTTGGTTGCTAACACTGAATTTGGAAGAGAATCAAATAATGTGAGTCAGGGAAAGTCATTGTCATTTGTGTAAACACTACCGAATAACATGGAGCACTTATGTAGGTGCTGATTTTGAAACCAGCCTGTGGGTGCTGATGTTTAGTGAGGATCATTAATGACTAGCGCTTCAGTTTACACTAATGTGATATAGAATAATGTAACTGAGCCAATGCAAACTGGAAGCGATTGATTCTTGTACTTTTGTGTGAAGAGCAATTTATGAGTTTGCTAAATTACTTAAAGCTCCAATCCCCTTCATGTAATAATATGCTTATCTCAGTGTGCCTTGTCTAATAATCTTTTTAAGGTTCTTCAGCCACTTCAGCAGCGATTCTTGAATGTGATAAACCAGGAAAACTTTCAGCAGATCTGTCAAGAGGAGGAAGTGAAACAGGAAATCACTGCTACATTGGAAGCACTCTGTGGCATTGCTGAGGCTACTCAGATTGATAATGTAGCAATTCTCTTTAATTTCCTAATGGACTTCCTTAATAATTGCATTGGGTTAATGGAAGTATACAAAAACACACCAGAGACTGTTAATCTCATAATAGAAGTCTTTGTTGAAGTTGCACATAAACAAATTTGCTATCTTGGAGAGGTAAATACAACCAAAAGGAGGAGGAGGGGAAGAGCGTGTGTGTGCGCGTGCATGCATGTGTGTGCAGTACTATCCTTTAAACAAACTGTAGTGATGTTTTAGATTCTATACAGTAAAAAATGCTATACAGGCACATCTGTTAGAGGAAATCCTCTGTTTAAAAACATTCCCTCCCAAGGTTAAAAGCAGGATATCTAGATTATTCTTAGACCAATAAATATAACCATAATTCATCACTAGTCTAATTCTATTCATGGGTAGCAAAAGAGTGCAGACCATGGCGAATGCTTTTCTAACCATATCAAGCTTTTCTGAGGACTTGCCAAGGAAAATTGCACCATTATTTTATGTGACAAATGCATACTGTAGGGACACTGGCGTGGTCCTAAACATGGTAAAATGTATACCAAGAAATTATCAGGTAAAACGAGTCAGTGCAGTGCACTTTGGTCTTTGCACTGTTGGCTAATTTTGGTTTCACATCTAGAAAAGTTTCTGCCTACTCCAAACTATGTATGGACTAACAGTGAATTATGGCTCCAAAATTTGATAGCAGAGATGAGTCCTTTAGAGATTTTATTGGCAATTAATGTTTTTGTTAAGACTGAGGAATTAATAGAAGTAATGTTTTAATCAGTAGCATGTCAATGCATGGCTGTAAGTGTTCTTATTACTTAAGGTAGCAGTTTCCATGATGATTTTGTGTGCAGTTGTTATGAAAAATGGATAGTATAACTGAAATTAAAACCTTGAGGTATCATTGACCACATAACACCATCTTAAAACAAAGTATGTCATTTTTAGCACGTAGAGGTTTTCTTATTATTTAATTTTTTTTTTTTTTTTTTTTTTTTTTTTAGGCCAAAGCCATGAACTTGTATGAGGCTTGCCTAACTTTGCTCCAGGTATATTCCAAGAATAATCTAGGTCGACAACGGATAGATGTTACAGCGGAAGAAGACCAGTACCAGGATCTCCTCCTCATTATGGAGCTTCTCACTAATCTTCTGTCAAAAGAATTCATAGATTTCAGTGATACAGGTATGAAGCAATTGGGCACTGATGAACCATAACTTGTGTTCTAAACATTAAAAGCTGTTAGGGATCATGTGTTCAATCCAGGCAAAATGAAAACTGAAATACAGATCAGGATATGAAAATTACTATTTAATGTGCTGGTAGCGAAGGAGACACTTTTCACAGTATGGCCTGTCTTTTAGCATTCTGAGATAATTATTGTTCTCATAAAATATGCAGGGCATAGATGAAACAGCTTGAAATCTGAAGGCTGCAAGTCTGGACATATAGTAGCAGCAGTTGAGTATTAAAAAAAAAAATCATAGAGAAGTCAGAACAAGAAATGACTGCAAGAAGAGGGATGGATTATCTTCTTAGTACAAGATCCAAATTTTGTGAAATGCTGAACTATTAAAATTCTATTGTTTTGAATTTTTTTTGTATTCCTCTTATACAGAACATGCTTTATGGTATGTGGTTGTGGTTTGAGTTTGAGGTTTTTCTTCATATTCCAGCCTGTTACTTTCTTCCATATCGCTGCCACTTAAAATTGCATTGGTCCTGAATATAATCTGCCAACTGTAACTTAGCCATACTGTATTGCTTTTGAATAAGTTAAAACAGGTTTGCATGATTCAGATCTTACTATGTCCTATGCAGTTGCACAGAAAACATGATCAATAACAAACTCAGTCTGTCTGGATTGTTTTGATATTCTTCACTGCTGCTCTGAGGTACTTCCTGAAAAGGAGAGAACCTTGTACTCAAATCCAGTGTCTCCATCTAGTTTTCTGTTGCACATGCACAACACAGCAATACAGAACCAGATTTAGACTTTGTCCATTGAATGGACCACTCGACACCATGTAACTTGCCCTTTTTGAGGTCAGGCATCACATGTTAGTTGCATAGAAAACACTGTAAAGATACTTACCGTGAAACAGGAATGTGAATACTGCCCAAACATAATATCCAGATATCAAATGTATTGAAACTTGTCTGGATACTATTGCAGACTTAATGCAGAAATTATAAAAGTAAGGTAACTGCTAGTTGATGGGAAATATAAGTCTGATCAAGTTTTAACATGCAGTATTTTCTTCAATAACTCCACCAGTTTTTTCTCCTTGCATTTTACGCTGTGGTGCAACTGTTGCACACACTTAGTGTAAAAATGCAATAATATTTTGCTCACTATCTGTTTATGTACACAGTCATGAAGCAACTATCACTAGAAACAAATACAGATTTCTGTAGTGGAAGGGAGCTCTTGAAAGTGTCTGAAGTGTTCTGGTTTAGCATGCCATCTGATTTACATGATTATGAAATGAATATAATTATAGAGTGATGTGGCAGCTTCTACTCACTAAGTTTCTATTTTAATATAGTGCCCCATGTTTTTGTTCAATTGGAAAGAGGGGAATAGTCCTATTTTTAAAAATGTCTTCATTAAAGAAATGTGACTCTTCCTTCAATATGTTTGATCCTCTTTTTATATTAAAAACATTCTGTCTATTCTACAGATGAAGTATTTAGAGGACATGAGCCTGGGCAAGCTACAAATAGATCTGTATCAGCAGCAGATGTTGTCTTATATGGTGTTAATCTAGTTCTGCCTCTAATGTCCCAGGATCTGCTGAAGGTAAGTATAGTTATAATATGTAGTTGCTAGAACAAAAAAGGGTTATAGTAATGAATTTCCAAAAATAGGTTCTAAATTGTATTCCACTTCCATAAGTTGAATGGGTTTTCTAGGATTTATTTTAAATGCAAGTGATTGTTCCCAAGTTCTGGATACTGTTTGAAAAAGAAGAATGTATATATGAAAATGTATATAAGAAGGGTCTAAACAAAACAAAACTTTGTTCCTCTGTAAGTAAGTATGGGTAGATTAACAATTAGCCAAAACTGAAATGTGGTCTGTGGAATCCTTTTTCTGATGGTGTCAGAAATTTGATAAGAAGCATTAACATGATCATTAGTCAAAAAAGTTTGGAAGCTGTTGACCTGCTGTTTTATTTTGATAAGGTGGCCATAAAACTATTCATGTTCTGTGAGTTACTAATTCTGTTCTGTAGCTACTGAGTGATACATGGCAGTATCTTTTCAGTAGGAAAATAGTAAATCTTGGATTATTTTTGCATTATTGTAGGCTTTCATATCATCAACATATGCAGTTTGTCAGTAGAACAGTAAAAAATGAAAGGACTGAATGACAGTATTTCACTGGGTGGCACTGTGTTAATGTTTTACTTTGAATCTGGAATCCCCTTTTGAAGTGCATCTCATTTTTCACCTCTTAACATGCTTTGGTTCTTATCTGGTAGCGCTCACAGAGCCTGAGAACTACGTCTGCTTGAGCTAAAATTAGGAAGCACCCCTAATGTGCTGCAAAAGCTAATGAGGCTTTTGCGCCACAGCACAAGACTTGCTCATCTCTGAAGTAAAACTCGCCAAATATATACAGATGCATGCTGGGCTCCCACCACTAGCTTTTTCACTTTGCAAATCTGCTTCTGTTGCACCACATTATTTGCTAATATAGCCACTGATGACTCTGAAGTTGTCTACCATGACTGTCTTTTCTTTTTCAGGAGAAAGCATCAGTCCTGTCTCTTTGTGCAGGTGGAAGTAATATCTGGATAGAGCTACTTAATTCTAAAATGACCATGTTTTTCTTTTGACAGTTTCCATCCCTGTGTAATCAATATTACAAATTAATCACTTTCATCTGTGAGATATTCCCTGAGAAAATTCCACAGCTTCCAGAGGACCTCTTTAAGAGCCTAATGTACTCACTGGAGTTAGGAATGTCATCGTATCCTTTGTAGAGCTTGGGAGTGTTTAAATATTTAATTCAGTTTTTACAAAGACACATTAGAATTCTGATTTCTTCCTTTGCCTTTTATCATTTTCTGTATATTTTTTGTGTGTATATATAATTATGTATCTGTAATCCGCTTTTACTCTCTGCTTTCTATTGGTGATTGAGAGTTTCACCGTAGTGTCTTCTGAGATTCTGGTATTAGCTGAATTTCCTCTGACTTGTGTTGCTTGAATGCAGTGTTTAAGTGGTTTAGTGTGTGATTTTTTTTTCTGGCAGCCATTCCAGCCTCCTCCATTACTTTACTTCAGAGTGTGTAACTTCATAAGCCTTCAGCTGGTATCCAAAAGCCATTCTTGAATTAGTTTCTCAGCTGGTAATGCAAAACACTGCTGCTGTTCCATTGGGCTGGCTCCAGCGCATTTCCTGTCAGGTTGCCAATGGGCTCTCCCTGTTATAATGGGAGCACCATTTTCACTAATCTGCGGCACGTGTCAGAAACAGATGAGCTTGACCATAAGGGACTCTTTCTGAAAATGTTATGTCAGAGAGGGTTATGTTACCTTAGGGTGTGTAGCTAATAAAAGAAGGCAACAAAGTTGCAATAGAGTCTGCTTTATTGTTATTATTTTTAACAGTGCTGTAGTAAAAAGAAATCTTAGAGCATATAAGAATTTGAAGTATTTTTGAATGACAGCACTGAGAAGTTTTACTACAATTTCAAGGCTGAAATCTGACTTTGATTCTTTAACACTTGTTATCAGAATGAGTTCTGAGGTTTGCCAGCTCTGTCTGGAGGCTGTAACACCATTAGCAGAGCAGTGTGCAAAAGCACAAGAAACAGATTCAACCCTCTTTCTAGCAACAAGGCACTTTCTTAAGGTAAGTTATCTAACTATTTCATGTTACTTTGTTTTTTTCCTTATAAGTAGTGTCAAGAGGCCAAATGGTGATCACATTTTACTAGATTAATTGCTGTCATAGAAAAAAATAGTAAGGAATAGCCCCTCGCTTAAAGAACCTGCAGGAGAACTTGTAAGGAGAAAGAGGACATGGACTAGAGACACTGGACTAGAGTACAAAGAAGGATGGAAGCACAGAGGGAGGAAATCACTTGTTACCAATCAACAAAAGACCTCTGCTTCTCAGAGTGCAATGTATTTTTCTGTGCTCTGTACATGAGTTCAGGAATGAAGGTGATCAACAATTTTAGCAGTTAAATTTACTGTGAAAGCTGTGAACTAGAAAGTACCAGAATTGTGTGAACTGAAGGCTAGGTAGCATACTAAAACAAGAGACAGGAGAAAACATAATTGGGTACTAGAATAAAAGAAGAAAATGCTCTCATTTATTCAATTTATCTGATGAATCATGCCTTTTCTTAATCTAGTGTCATATTTGGTACTTTCCTTTTAGGACCATCCATTCCACCTCACTGAATTTTGGAGTGAACTAATAGCAGCCAGGTTCATGCTAACCAGGAATAAATTAATTGGGGAACTTCTGTGCTTTTCTCCTGATTCAGTAAAGATTTCAGTTTTGCTTAAGGCATAATCTCTTCTTGCCAAACTGACATCCAGACTACTGGTGGACTGCTCATTAAGAGCTTACATCAGCTAAACTGAGAGAATGAGAAACACCTTAAAATAATTTTACTCATCTTTATATTTCTTCCAAGTTAACATAGCTTTCTGCCTTTTCCCTAAATTCCCGCTTAAAATTCTAATATCAGTCTTACTAATCTGTTCCCTATTTGGCTTTCTGTGAGCTGTGGGAATCTCCAGGACTTGAGAAACAAATTTCCTGTTTTATTCTGGAAGATTCATTCTTCCTCTGGGTTATCAGCAGCTTTTGGAGAAAAATGCAAGAGATGCTGTTTCTTTCTGAAAACACATGTAAATCAATAGCAGCTTTCAGTGCTTTGAGATGTGAATTTGTGCCATTAAGCCAAGACTCAACTTCTAAAAGAATTTTCCAAGTTTCCAATTACTGGTACCTAAAATTCAAAAAAACTCGGATGTTTGTAAATACAAGTTCTTCGTTATTATCAGAAGTGAAGTTCAACAGCTGTTGTTAGTAAAGCAGAAAAGTTTAGCCTATATCTCAGAATTCTTCTGTAACTGCTCTTGTTTTATGATTTCAGATGGTCTTTGATATGCTGGTACTTCAGAAGCACAATACAGAAATGACAACTGCAGCAGGTGAAGCATTCTACACATTAGTGTGTTTGCATCAGGTATGGCATTTGGACACTTGAAAACCACTTGTTTGTTCATGGACAATGGTTATGGTGCATCTGGCTGAAATCACAGAATCATTCCAGTTGGAAGGGACCTCAGGAGGTCTGTAGTCCAACTTCTTGCTCAAAGTAGGGTCAACACTGAATCCAGATCATGTTGCTCAGGGCTTTTTTCCAATCTGGTTTTGAAAACCTCCAAGATGAATATTCCAGACCCTCTCTGAGCAGCCTGTTGAATGCTTAATTATCCTCATAAGGCATGTATTTCCGGCCCCTGACCGTCTTGGTGGCTGGACTCATTCAAGTTTATCAAAATCTTTCATGTGTTAGGGAGCCCAAAACTGGACGCAGTATTGCATGTGTAGTCTAACAAGTGCTGTGTAAAGAGAAATAATCGCTTTCTTTGATCTGCTGGCTGCATTCCTGTAAATACAGCCCAGTATGCTGTTATTTTCATTGCAGGTAGGGCACACTGCTGACTCGTGTTTAGCTTGCTGTCCAAGGACCCTCAGGTCTTTCTTTCTTTCTTTCTTTCTTTCTTTTTTTTTTTTTTTTTTTTTTTTTTTTTTTAAAGCAGAACTACTCCCCAGCTAGTCACTTCCCAGTCTATATTGTTGCAGGGGGCTAGCCTCTTCCAGTTGCAGGACTCTGCATTTGTCCTTTTTGAATTTTGTGAGGTTCCTGTAAGCCCATTCTTCCAGCCTGTCTAGGTCTCTGAATGCATCAGCCCTGTCCCTGAATGCATCAACTGTATCCGCCTCCCCACTCCGCAGTGTGCTTTCATCCATAGATGAGGGGAGTGCATTTCCTCTCTTCCTCCAGGTCACTGATAAAATGCTGAAGAGGACAGGTCCCAGGATAGACTCCTGAGCTTCATTTGTAACCAGATTCCAGGTAGAATATGAACCGTTAACCACAACGGTTCGATCCTGATGATACAGTCAGTTTTTCACCCATGTAATAGACCACCCATCTAAACCATAATGTCCCAGCTTGGTTACAAAGATGCTATGGGTGACTGTTAAAAGCCTTATGAAAATCAAGGAAGACAACACCTACTGTTCTCCCCTCATCCACAGATGTAGTCATTTCATCATAGAAGACAATCAGGTTAGTTAGGCCTGATTTATCCATGGTAAGCCCATGCTGACTGTTCCAAATCACCTTCTCCTTCATGTGCCCAGAAGTGGCTTTCAAGAAGACTTGCTTCATGATTTCTCAGGGACTAAAGTGAGGCTTACCAGCCCGCAGTTTCCTGTGTTGTCCTTCTTTCCCTTTCTGAAGATGGGTGCAACATTTGCTTTTGTCTGGTGCTGGGGACTTCCCCCAGTCTCCACAATCTTTCAGAGATGATGGGGAGCGGCCTTGCATTGATATCAGCCAGCTTTCTGCACCTTTGGATGAATTCCATTGAGTCTCGTGGACTTGTATGGGTCGAAATTTCTCAAGAGATCTCTAAGTTGATCCGCTTTACTACTGGTAGTTCCTCTCCTCCTTGAACTCTATCTCTAGTCACAAAGGCCTGGGAAAACCTGTCAGTGGAGACCAAGGCAAATAAAGCATTGAGTGTCTCTGCCTTATCTGTGTCTGCTGTCACTAAATCACCTGCTCTATTCAGCAACATTTTTCCCTTTTTGTTCTTTTACTGTTAATGTACTGATAGAAACTCTCCTTGATGTCCCTTGCCAGTTTCAACTTTAGTTGAACTTTGCTTTTCTGTTGTCATTCTTACATGCCCAGGCAGTGTTTCTGTATTCCTCCTTTGTAGCTTGCCCTTGCTTCTACCTTCTGCATGTGTCCTGCTTGCACTGGAGTGCAGTTATGGACTCCCTGTTTAGCCTGGCTGGTTGTCCGACCCGTAGAAGAGCTCCAGTCATTTGAGCTGCCCTTTCACATAAAGGGCAATCCCCTGTCCTCTTCTTCCCTGCCTGTCTTTCCAAAAGAGCTTCTATCCATCCATCAGAGCACTCCAGTCATACCAGCTGTCCCACCATGCCTCAGTTATTGCAGTGATGTCAGTTCTGTGTCAGCACCTAGAGTTCTAGCTCTTCCTGTTTGTTTTCAAGACTGAATGCATTTACACACAGGCATTTGAGATTGGCCTCCTTTTGGTCTGTTTTGTCCTTCCTGAGCATTCTCTTGCACCCATCACCCTGCCCTGTATTCTTACTACACCTGCTCTCTGTCCCCTCACTTAACTGCAAGCTGCTACCACCATCCCCCAACATACCTAGTTTAAATCCCTTCTCAGATTGGCAAGCCTATCGACAAAGATGTTCTTAAACCACTTTGTCAAATGCATCCTCTCTCTTGTTAGCAGCCCTCATCCCTCAAAGAGGCACCTGTGGTCATGAAAAACAGTGCTCCCTGTGACAGTGGCCACTGGAGTCAACTTCAGGATGTGTCCACTACTCCCTAAGGCTTTCCCCTTCACCAGTAGAACTGAAGGGATTGCGACTTGGCTCTCATGTCCTTTACCTTTTCTCCCAGAGCTCGGTAGTCACTCTGGGCTGGCTCCACGTGTCCCTTGGCAGTGTCATCGGTGGCATGTGGATGAACAACCAGCAGTAGTAATCTGAGAGCTGGGTGAGCCTCAGCAGTCTCTCCATAACAACAGCTCAGATCTCGGCCCCCAGCAGTGTTTTTAGGTCCCCGTCTCGTCCCCTGGTGAGCAGACTGCCATAGTCTTTGTTAACTTTGCTCTGGGAGCTGTGCCCCTGCCTCGCAGCTAAGCTGGTGTTCCCCACAGCAGCTGAGCAGGAGCCTGTTACTTCCTAAACAGCAGCAAGTTTTCCATCGTTCTCAAAACCCTCAACATTTCTCTTTCACTGTCTCTTTAGCCATGTTTAACATGTTTCTTCTTCTACACTTCTGTCCAAGTGAGCATCAGAAATTCTTGTGTAACATCTCTCTATCCCAGGGTAAGGAATCTAGAAAAGGGAAAACTGGAGGTGCAAATGGTTGGTAAGGCACACACAACGTGGGGCAGGAAGGAAGGAAGAAATGCAGTTTATAGAAATGAGCCTGTGCTACAGGAGAGCTGGAAGGCACACTGAAGGGAGTGCCAAAAGCTTGCTTTTTACTCTGCATTACAAAGCATGGTGCCTAGCTCTACAGGCTTCTTTAGCTTTTCTAAAGAAACTAGTCTGGTTGAAAGGCTTTCTCTGGTTTGAAAGAGGGGAAAGGCTGCAGGTCCAGGTGCACTTCTGGTACACTAGTGGGTGAAGCTGGATCGCAGGTGGAGAGATGCTGATGGTTCTCTGTCACAGCTTTGATTCTGGATTTTGTCCTGGTGAGAGAAGTTGTATACAATTTTTTGTTTGAAGTTAATAAAGCTGTTATTTATTCAACAGGCTGAATATTCAGAGCTAGTTGAAACATTGCTATCAACTCAACAAGATCCAGTAATTTACCAGCGATTAGCAGATGCCTTCAACAAGCTTACTGCAAGCAGCACTCCTCCTACACTGGACCGTAAGCAGAAGATGGCCTTCTTAAAGAGTTTAGAAGAATTTATGGCAAATGTTGGTGGACTTCTCTGTGTAAAATAAACAACAAAACTCTATGCCTACTTTAGACCCTTTCTGCAAAATGCACTGAGAAATGCTGAATGCTGACTAAATCCTGTACCTGTCTCTGGGTTCTTTGCAGCCATCTCAGATTTTAGAGAGCCTGGAATTTTGAACATAACACAGTGGAATAGGAGAGGTCAACTTTGAATCAGCTTCTGCTATTATGTGTTAGCTGCAATCTGTCATACTTGTTTGTGAAAAGAATGGACAGAAAATCTGAATTTAAATTCTTTCCATATACGTGCAAACAGATATGGGCACAATGAAAAGTAAATTCAGTGCCTTCCCCCCCCCCCCCACTGGTTTAAAATGAGTAGCCAGATAAACATACAGATTTTTTTCTACCCAAAACCATGTTAGTGTGTGATGCAGACACATACAAAGCTCTAAATAGTTTAGCTGATTTTAAGCTTTATTTTTCCTCTCTAAAGTTTGAGTTTGTGTTCCAACGAAAAAAGAAAACACCAAATGGTATTTTAACTTGTGTTTAGTTTTGTTTTTCTACATCAACCTGAAGTTGCATGTTCAGTGTAATGTAGGTTTTTACCTTATGTTCTGCTGCCTAAAGTTCAGAGGAAAAAAGGTGTATATTTTTGTTCCCCTAAAATGAACTTTAGGAACTGTAGCCATTTCCTTGCCTTAATTTAAAAGAAAAAAAGTTCACATACTTTAGATAAGAAATCTAAGGCAAGATTTGAGTCTTCAGAGTTGGTTTAGGATGTTGGCATTAAGCTGCTGTGTACATGTTGCAGCCCTTCATGTTGACATGTGTCATTTTGGAATGAGTGTCTAATGCAAGGTTCATGTGTAGTTTTACTTTCAGTATCTGTTTTGATTCCTCTCCAGGTTGCACACAACTGCAATGTATTTCTACACTGAACTGTTTGCTAAAGCAATAACAACTCAAAAGGTGTAAATTATTGACTTACACAAACTTTTTTAAGTTGGGGCATTAGGTAAAACAACAAACTGATTATGCTAGGACAGGGGCTTGAAACCCTTTTACCCAAAGGTCATACTTAGTTGATTTAAGTCAAGAAAGATTAAGATCTGCAATGTTGAGAGGGATTTTTGTTTTTCCTGAAACTAGCTCCACTTCTGTAGAGCCCTCCCTGCTGCTCTGCTCTTGCTCAGTTTTTTATATCAGCACTTTAGCTATTACGATAGCAGAGTTACAGTGCCCTGAGTATAGTGGACCAACAAGGGAGAGTGGCACAGAGGCACAGAGGCTGGGCATGCTTTGCCTCTAGTTTTGAGCCAGAGAAAACTGAAGCAAACATAGAGGCTGCACGTCTAGTAACAGTCTTTTTTGTGGAAACACATGGAGACAGAAGAAGTTGGCCCTTTCGCTTAAGGTCTCTGCTAGATTGTGCTGTTGAATGTTTCCCATGTTTTTGTTTTTTAACTTTTATATAAAATGTACAGTATATACACCTTTAAATGACTGTGTATAGCATCATGTTTGCAACTCTGTGCCATCCTTCAGCTGTTCATCTCAAAATTAGTCACAATAGCCAGAATTAAGACATAAATCTGTACTATTGTGCTATAAGCAATCTAGAGCTTTTTTTATTTTTTAGTGAAATCTATAGCTGTCTCAAGCATGGATCTACAAGGCCAAAAATGCCATCTTGTCAGTATACTTTTCTCTTTTATTTTATGTGAGAACTGGGTGAGGGCAGATTTACCCGTTAAAAAGCAAACATAAAACTTGTTAGATAATATACCTTCCCAACCTGTATTCTACTTCTAAGGCAATTTGCATAGTGGTTTAGAGCAGGGATGTTGCCTTTGATTTTTTCCTGGATAAACTAAACCTTTTCTTTAAAAGTTTTCTTGGCTGTGCATTTGCACTAATGATAATGATCCCAGTGGATCCTTCTGTTTTTAAACTGTTCCAATGGCTGACTTTTTTTTTTTTTCATTGCTTGGGTTTTTGCCTTGTTTTTGGAGCTGCTTCTAGAATTTGAGTTTGTACATTCTGTAGCACAGCAGTTCTGAAACTTGATTTTTTTTCCTCTCTCTCTCTCTCTCTCTCTCTCTCTCTCTCTCTCTGTCTCTCTCTCAGATGAGGGGCATTAAATCCTAGGAACACAAGCAGCAGTAGGAACTGCTAGTTTGTTGTGATGTACTCAAGTGTCAAACATCTAGGCCAAAGTCTCCAAAAAAAATAATGGCAAATACCTTCAACCTTTTTGTATCTAACTGAAAATTTGATGTTCTCAATCATCATTTCTCTTATGACTAGCTCTGGCACTCTCACTTTTTTACCCTAAAGCTGGCTCAATATTTAAAAATATTTATGAACTTTAAAATTTGGAAATCTTCTTGAATATTGTAACTGATGAATGGGAGTATGAATTTAGTTAATGTTCAGAATAAAGTAATATGCATACCCATTGCTTTTCTAATCAGGCCCATCGTATAGTCACAAGCACTGACATACAATATGTTTTGATTATCAAGACTTGCTAAATTAAGTATGAACAATTACTTTCAAAGATTAGTTTTGATGATTGCTTAAAACTTTGTTTTGCCCTTCATTTAAAATTGGTGTTATATATTAAAGGGAAACTGTCCAAGTAAGGGTCGTCTTCTAAAAATAATTTTATTGCTTAATGTTATGCTAGACAACATTCTTCCTATCTTGTTTTTTTCATTTTTTTCTTCCATTCTCGTGTGTTCAACTTTGATTTTTCCATACCATTTTATGCTTCTTCTAGAGCAAATGCAAAAATGTTTCTGTGTAGTGACATCTATGAAGTTATTACAAAAGGCTCTAGGAATAAGTTTTCTTAATTCATACTCCTGCTGGCTAGGTGACTGCTTCTATACCTAAACTGTGTGGCTTGTATATCCCTCCTCGCCCCCCATCCTTTGACCTTCTACACATCCAGTTGCTGTAGATCTAGATGCAAAGCTCATTCAAGTCCATGAGAAAGATTCATAGACCATTTTCAGTGGACCTAGATTGGCTCCAAGTAACTGTTTTGAAATTTTGTAGCATCACTGCATTGATTTTCCATTCACTGTGCAAAGTGAATAATGGTTTTAAAAATGCATGTGTTTTTTTGAAAAAACATGCAACTCAGACTGAATTATAAATGCTGCATGATACAGTTGTAATAAATATATTTGTCTAGACATAAGACTTCTTTTCTTGCTAAAATAGATTATTGCCCCAATGTTTTCATTCAAGAAATCAAGTAGTTTATTTCCCATTTCTCCAGCCCTTATCCTATTGTAATACCTATTTCAAATGCTAGCCTAATAATTTTCTGTGGTTCAACCTATTTATTTTGATGCTGGCAAGCATGACTGTCTAGTTGAATCATGAAATTCAAGGCCTACATAGTGCAGGGACACATGGACAGGCAGAAGTGGACTGCATTAAACTTCCACTTTCACATGCATTATGCCTTAATCATCTTCACTGACTGCCACCAGAATCTGCTACTTCTTATTGCCCAAAAGTTTGTGTTTCACTGGTTAGTGATAAAGGGCTCACTGTTTTCCTCAGGAATGAGAAACTTGTTTTCTCAGCATGTCCAAATCCTACTAGTTGAAAGAGAGGGATTTCAATCTGGGTCTTCTCCTTCATAGTGCATAGCACTTACTAAAGCCCCAATATTTACCTGGATAAATCCCTATTTTATTTAAGCCATGTAGTTGTAGAAAATAAGCTTGCACAGAAAAGTCAATTGTCCATTTATAATCTAATGCTAGGAAAAGTAATGCAAATTCTAATTTCGGTGATCTGTGAAACCATTCAGAAAAACAAATGCAGCATTTCTATTATAGAACACTTTAATTTCAGTTTCAGATAAATAATTACATAAGGGGTGTTTTTTATGGAAGTAGTTTAAGAATATAAGTGCAGGAGTAGGAGCCAGTCTCTTCTCATTTTGTATCAGATTTTCCACTGGGTCCACTGTGGCCATTGGCAAGTCGCTAAAACTGTGTCTTTGTTTAAAACAAAACAAAACAAAAAAAAAGTAGCGACAATACCTACCTACCTCGCAGGGCTGTTGTGAGGATTAGTTTATGCCTATAAGTGCATTGAGGATCTGAAATGCTCTGTAAATATTAAATATTTTAATTTTAGTTTTTGTGAGGTGTAAGATTTACTGTAATGAAAACAGAAGATTTTCATAATTATAAAGCGCAGCAGAGGCAGCAGCAGTACAGTACTCCACGAGAGTGGTCCACAGCAGTACAGTAATACTTACTGTAAATTGTAGTTGTTTCCATTACAGCCAATTAAAAAGGTGGTTTCTTAAATAAGATATGCTTCCTCACCAGCGTGCCTCAGTTCTGCTCTAAGTAGCAAGAGGATTGTTGTTTCTGTGCGTGTTCAGGCTTTGGTGCCCCTGCTTGTGACAAGTGCCACTTGAGGTGGTAGGTTGGGGGTTTTTTCCTCTGCTAAGAACAAGCACCACTTGTTTCTCCAGGCCGTTCTGGTCGTGCGAGGTCTGCTCAGCATAACCAGAGCCTGAGGATACGGTTCAAATACAAAGAGCCAGGGTTTCCCTCCTCACCCCACCCTCACCCCTCTAAACTTGCTTTAATTAAAGTAGGTCATGTAGACCCTCTTGGCCGTAAACCAGATTAGTGCTTCCCAGCACTACTCATGAAGCAGATGGTGAAGTATGGTTTGCTCTAGAGCCGTAAGTGCTCAGCTGTCTTACAAACCCCTTTTTCTTGATGTTAGGTTTACTGGTGCCCTGGCAGTGGAGAACAAGGATATGCCTGGCCTTCCTTTCTCCTTGGTGAATGAAAGTAGTTTCTACTTTTCTGTTTCTTCCTTTCCCAGCCCTACCTTCCATGGCATCTTAAGCTGTTCCTGTAAGGGACTTGGAAGAACCTTCCAGCCTCAAACAGCAAATACTACCCATTCAGTCTCCCAAGCGTTATAGGTTGATATTTGAAATCAGTCAAATACCTTCCAGTAGCACTCGTTAACACGTTTCAATCTCCCGTTGAATTATACTAGATTTTATAATTAGGAAAAATAAAATCCACTTTTATTTGTTCCCTTTGTGCAAACTAAGGAACCTCCATGCAGTGAACTTGCAGTTTTAAGGCAATAAATGCTGGTACTGCTGTCAGTCAAATATGTAAATATTTTAAATGTATAATTCAGTACTATTTTGAGTTTATAAAAAATAAAAATGAAAAAGGCAGGGATTGAAGTGCTAGTTAATTTCAAGTATTGTTTTACTTGTACAGTTGAAGATATGAAGTTGCATAGAAATATTTCACAATTTGTTGCAATAAGACTTGGGAAATGGCTGTGTAATTGAGCCTTATCACAACTGAATTTTCAATTTTGCAATCAATATTTTCTGTATTTCTAAGATCCATAAGCAGGAGAAGGATAAAATTGTTTTTCACTAAAGACTTTTATTATTTTGTTTTGGCCGTGTGTGATGTGTGTGTATTCTTGTTTAATATTATTTCTCTAAATTCTCAGCTGTTGAATCCCTGAAATGGCATTTGTTATGGCTCCTTATAGTAGAAACAAAAATATGAATATTATGAAACCTCAAGCTAAACATTGTGCTCTTTTGCTACTGTGAATTAGCAGTAATTCAGTTGAAGTTAATTGGGTAACTAGATTTACATCAGTACTTCAGGCATGAGTTTGTCCATCAACAGCAAAAAATGTGAATAGGTGTGCGGCAGGAGTATCTCACACTGGAGTAAAATAAAACAAATATTTAACAGTTTCCAGTAGTGGCCGTTAATGAATATATAAGCAAATTACTTATTCCCCTATCTTCCAAAAAAAAACCTTAATGATGACTTTTCAGGTCACTATTATTGGTAACGTTTGTATACAAATACAAATTACTGGGTCTTGAAGTGGTTGTGTAGATTTAATCTAAACAGTTTATTGTGATATCTGGCCTGGAAATTTTCTCCAGACTTGTCATGTGTTCCCATGTAAGTTATATGCAGCAGTATGAGTATGTTACTCTATGCATTTCAGAAACGTTCAGTTACTGGCAGCAGTTCTTAATGTGCGATAACATAATTGCATTTGGGCAAACAGCAGTTATTTTGTGCTGTTCCCCTTTTACTTTGACACATTCAAATCTTTTTTTCTTAAAAGAAAGAAAAAGCTTCACAAATCCTGAAAGTAAAACTACGCTACGACTATGATGGTGAAAGCTTGCTATACATCTTGGTTGTATGTATTGCTTGAATTTTATTGGTTAGAGAAGTAAAAGTTATTGCAACAATATATTTATATTGGCCTGGTTTAGTTAAGTGAGTATTTTGGTGAAGGACAGAAACGTTTAAGGTAATTAATAGCAAATCCCTGAAAGCAGCTGGCAAGAGGAAAAACAGCAGCATATCTAAGAGCCTTTCATGTAGAAAATTGAACTATTTTGCTTTATCATAAATATGAGGTCTGGAATAAACTTGAATGATTTGGGTACAAAGCCTTTATTCACATTTGTTTGTGTAAGTGTATGCAAAAAATACTCATTTTTGCCTTTATGAAACTTACATTCGCTTCAGTTATATATTGTGGAGTTAGGGTTTTTTTCTTCACCGTTTGCCACTTATTATAAGCAAGAAGGTAGGAAATCTTAACCTTCCAAATGGAATCTGTCTGGCAGATCAACAAGAAGGAGATCTTAAATGAACGGCGAGAGGGAAGGAGGAGAAGAAAGTAAAAACAATTTGCAACCTTGATATGGAAAAAATCAAGCTAATCTGTAAGAAGAAAAATCCGTAATACAAGTGTTATCCCAGAATTTGTCAACCAGTGTAATCTTAGTGGGATTAGTAAATGCTGTAATTTATTCAACACTTTTGGCAGGGGAAAAGAGTGCCGTTTTGGAACTGAACTGAAATTTGATAATACCAGCGTAAGTTTCATGAATTAAATAAAATCATCTTTATTTAGGTAAAAGCTAGACAGACAAAGCCAGACAAAGCTACATCTCCTAAAACACTGAAATTACCCATTGTGACTAATGTATCACTCATTGCTCATTCTCCATCAGTATTTGAATCTCATGGAGCAACAGTTGTCACCTTAACGTCCATCAGTTGGATTCTTCTGACACTGTGTTGCCCTTGCAAACTGGAGTAAGGTAGCAGCCTTGCACGTGGCAGGCTGCCCTTTGGCGTTGCCTCCGTGCCCAGCCGACTGCTCACTGCCACGGAGGTGCGTGCGATTCCTTTGCTGTAACTTTGTGCTTTGGATGAAACAGCTTGGGTTTGGGGTGAGTTCAAATCGCTTCCAGTCTGTTGCCGTGTATGCTGTTTACTGAATGAAAGTCATCACTAGACCCCAACAAAAGTGTTGATTTGAAAGCTTCATTCACATCTACTGGTTTAATAGGTTGTCAGGATATTTATTTTAGTACCGCACCAGTACTTTTTGTGGTCTTCTGTTCATTCAAGTGATTGCTGTTACTCTGGGGGGAAAAAAAAAACGAAACCAAAAACTCACCACACTTTGGAGTCTTTAGGAAGATCCCTGAAGTCCTCTCACAAGATCGACACTACTTTGGGGAAGGCTTATATTCTTCTGCCATTTTAAGGAAAGACTGTTCTTCTAAAGTACTTTTGCCTGCTTTTAGGCTGTTATGCACTTTCATGATTTCTTAACAAACTACTGTTAAAAATGTACTGTAACTTGGATTTTGATAAACGCACATGTATTTAAACAATTCACTCAGCCTCAGGAAAGCTGGAAAAATTAGATACCTGTTTTGTATCTTAGTTAAAATGTATGTTACCTACACCCTTTAAGATGGCCAGATAATGTCTAGATCCTGTAAGTGTAACTGTATTTAAAATAGCAGTATAATCTGTAAAAGGAGGACAGCATAATTTGAATCTAGGGACTGAGAAAATTGTGTCCTCTTCTTATTGTTCTCAGATGTATCTATAGCCTGAGTTGGAGTTTCAAAAGCAAAAACAGTGATAAATCCCATTTACTGTTCAGAAAAAATGTTTCTTAACACTAGCCTCTTTCTGTTTTCTTCCTCCTCCTTAAAAAGAGTGTGTGAAACGAGTGCAGAGGTATGTATAGGAAAAACTGTAAAAAATCTGCTGCTGTACATAATGTTTGCTACTTGACTGCATTTTCTGTTCCACTTTAATTTTACTGGTTTTGCTAAATATATTTTATATATTTTCCTTCCTGGTTCTTGTGATGGCAGAGTGATTACATCTTTGTTCGGGGAGGGGGGGAACACAAACACGAGAAGGCTCTGGCCACAGGATTCCACCAAGTTTGCAAGCTAGCATGTATCTCGTGGTTGTCCTGGGAAGAGCGTTCATCACCCCAGCTGCATTTTTGGAGAAAACAGCATATAGTATGGACAACGGATATTAAAATGTGCTATGGTATAGATACTGGTAACTTTGCTCAGTTTTTCAAAAATGACTTGTAAAATCCTTTTAGAATGTAAATACCACGAGTTTTCCCCCAGTGGTCACTTTTAAGTAGAGCGTTTTTCAATCTGAAGTCTTGTAGACCTTTTTGTGGTCCCTGAAATACTTGCAAAGGATCCACAAAGCCTGACAGAAGAGAAGGAGGCATTATAACAACTTACCACTGTGGTATTTCTTAAACAATTTGCATCTTCAGTAGGGAAAGAGTTGGGCATGCACAGACTGGATGTGGTACTACTTGGAAGTGTACTATTCCACTTGAATTTGGAGCCTGAATTTGAGTCAGAGACCTGATGGAAAGGCTTTAAAAGGCTGCCGCATGATCTGTGCTATAGTGTGACCTAAGTTCCTGGGAAGCTGTGATGCACATGGCCCACGTAACTACGCGGCTGAGCTCTAATGGATGTTTTACTCTGCATCTGTTTTGGAGGAACTCAGTATCGAAAGAAAAAGTACAGTGAGTTTTTCCTTACACAGATGAGATGTTACAGGTTGTTCTGTAAATACAGTATTTCATTTCATGTTATTTTCCATCTTTTTCAGAAGTAGGATTATGTTGACATTCACTAGGTATGATCCCTGTAATGTAAAGTATTGCATGCTTGGCTGTCTTCCAAGTGAAACTTGCAGTTGGACTGCCAGTCCTAAAAATGTCTCAAGAATTGGGGGGAAAAGCTCTTAATAAATTTTTAGACATACATAATGGCAACAGCAAAAATTCTACAATTGGAATTTAATAATCTTAGTTTAGTTAAAAATGGTTACTGCATACACTTTCATATGGCTATGGCTTGCGCTATTGCAAGAGGACTCAAACATATAAACTCTGGTCAGTAAAAAAAAAAAAAAGCCACAGTAGACTAAAATTAAAAAACTCAAAAACCTGATGAGTAACAAGTTGCTATTACTTTCCAGGGTAAAACTGTGCTTTTAAAATCTCTATTTTGTACTGTGTTCCTGAACTGATCCAACATAGAGTATCAGCAGGAATGGTCTATTGCAGCAGATTAGTTTAAAGTATTAGAGATGCCTGTGCCACTGCTGTAAATCAAAGAAAAGTCTTTGTCTGTGAAAGGATCCAGTATAGATAGCTTAACTAGGAGTACTTTTCTGCAAAAAAGGATTGGGAAACAGTAAAACCTGATCATTCATGAGAAATTTCCTGCAGGGAGCACTTTACAGGTGTTTCCATATTCGTGGTTTGTTTCTCCTCCTCACTCCCCAAAGTAGTTGTATTTCAAGACATAACCTGTTTTCCTTTTTGAGGGTCATTTTCCCTTCTAAGGCCATCTTGTAACTCAGATTCAAGAGAAGTCCTGAGCTGTAAGTTTGCTGCCAAATAATATCTGCCAAATAATGCCAAATATGATATAATAACCTAAATAGTGTTGCCCCTCATACCCTCCCCCCAGCCACCTGTGCTTTATTATATGATCTCTGTAACCCTTTTGGTAAGGAAAAAGGATCATTTGTCATAGGAGGGACAATTGCTCAGGGAAATCTGGACTTCATGAAAGTATGCATCTGCCCAGTTTCCTTCACCCTGTTGTTCTTCAGTCTTACCTATCAGCCCTTTATGTAAGGTTTTTCACATAAAATCTTTTACAAGCTCACCTTAAATCCTTACAATTAAACAGGTAAATGACTTTAGATTCTACAGACAAGTGACACTTAATTAGACTTCTTACTGCACTCAGTAATACTATGCAGATGTCAGGTAACGGCCATGCAGCAATGCGAGGAAAAGGGGATTTGGGGTTTTAAATTACATCAGTAGTGGTGATGTGAACAGATAAGGGTGCAGTCTGTGTAGGAGAATCTTCTGTGCTAGAGCAGGTGACTTTCCAGTTCAGCCGTAAATAGTGAAGTGTTGCATCTGATGAAGTGCAACAGCGTGCAAGTGAGGGAGACCCAGTGGTTTCTTGCTGCGCTCGTTACTGCTTGGAAGAGCTAGTTCTAGCGAACAGGGGGAGACACTGATGCTGACTTAACTCTAAAAAATCCCTTGGGCCAGCTTTTATGAGGTTATTTAAAGGCAACTCAGTGAACAGTAGAAAAATATATAATGAAAGTGTTTATTACAAATTATGATGGTGAGACCAGATTTTATAAGGAAGGAATAAAAAAAAAAAGTGCTGAAGGAAGTTCTTAGTTTTTGTTTTCAGGCAACATGATATTACAAGAAGTGCCAGAAAAGCACATGGTACCTTCACAAAATGAGAAACGGGTAGTCAAGAAGCATGCCCAAATGGAAAGGTTGAGTGAGTTAGTTCAAACAAGGAATATACAAGTAAAACTTACTATCCTTGTGAATGTATCAAAAAATAAACTTGAATTCTGCCAGTCTGCAAAAAAGAGAGTTCTGAAATGGCATTTGAAATAACCATAAATCTTAAAAGAGCATCAGGAAACTTTCAACAATGGAAGAGAATTTAAATGATTATTTTGCGTCAGTCCTCACCACCATCTTTCCTCAGATTTTTCTCACTCTGTTGCCTGTAGGGTCATCAGCTGTGAAAGACACTGTAGAAAATTGGTGAAGATTTAAGAATTTCAGTTTGTGATTATGATGGTGACCTTAATGGGAAGGAAGATGGAAAACGTTTAATTAAAATGGGGAGACTGGGCGGGATAGATGGAACAAGGAAAACAGTTTGGGCAGCTGGACTGGGATCGGAGTCAAAAGCTCGGGGCTTGTGACCACTCAAGAAGAGTCACAGCAGGGCAGATCGAAAGGAAGAAGTCACCAGCCTTGACAAGAACTGCCCCGCCCGTGGCCGTGGCAACGGCCAAGACGGTGCTCCAGCCAACGGCGAAGCAGCTTCTGGCATCGAGGGGGCGGGGCGGGGTGAGGCGTTGGCCCCTCCCCCACGTCCCTTCCCCGCCCTGACTCGGGGAGAGGTCCCCGGCAGGGGGCGCGCGCGCGCCCCCGCCCTTCCGGGACCGCGCTCTGATTGGCCGGCAGGGCTGCGCGCGCCGCTGGCGGTGAACGTGGAAGGGGAGGGAGGGGGGTCCGCGTGCGTGGGACGTGGAGGGATCCGGCCGCCGGTGAGTGGGTGAGGGGGCGGTATTGGCTGGGCGCGCGGGAGCGGGGCCGGCGGGGAGGCGGGGCGGGGCCGCCCGAGGGCGGCCGTTAGCGCCGCGCGCCGAGGCGTAACGACCGGAGCGGTGGGAACGCGCCGCCCGGGGGGGGGGGGCTGAAAGGGGCCGCGGGGGGAAGCAGGCGGGCCGAGGGCGGCCGGGCGGCGGGAGCCCGCATAGTGGCCGGGCGGCGGGGCTGCAGAGGGGGCAGCGGCGCCGGTGGGGGCTGCTCTTTGCTCCCCGCGCCTTCGAAACGGTGGTCCTCTGCTTCATGAGCGCCTCTGAGGTGTGGGGGCGGGCGGTAGCTAAGAAGAAGAGGGAGAGGAGAAGGCTGGTGGGCGGCGAGGGCTCCGGAGCTTGTCTGGGAGGACGCTTTTGTGGCCCAGCCCGCGTGGGTAATGCAGTTGCAGCAGTAGGGTTTCATGGCAGTCAGACACGCAAGGGAACAAGGAAAAAGGGGCCTTCTTCTCCTGTTCAGAAGCTGTCAGCATTGTTTTATCGCGTGTAGGAAGATAACAGCAGTTCTGAGTCATCTAGTCTGCTTACCCCCTCTGACTGTGTCCAGAATCAGGTGCTGCTTATTAAAAAGTATTAGAATAGGGGTAGAATATATCGTGCTTCTCTCCTTTGTCCAGTAGCCATCCAGTTTCCCGCTGTTACTTTTTGAATCAGATGTAGTTTCTGTGTATTTAGTAGTCTTCAGTTTCTCTTCTGTAAACCTGTTTAGTCTCACTTTGAAACACTATACAGTAGCCTTTGACTACTGTCCTAGGGTCCTGTAGCTCAGGTACAGGTTGTGTCAAGAGACACCTCCTCTGGGGGTTTTTGAACCTGACTCCTGCAGCCCATGTTGCCTTCTCTTTCTTGCACTGGAAAACAGAACAGTTGATCTCTGTCCATGCTGTTCGTGTCACTCATGATTTCAGAGGACTGTCATGCCCCTTCTTAGTTACTTCTTGTATTCTTTCCCTTGCAAAAGCTGTTCTAGTCTTTTGATGCCTCACTGCCCTTCCTGAGCCTTCTTTAGTTTCACTATTTTTTTCCACTTTTTGTTGTGCTGCAGGAACCGGATCTGCTGTTTAGTTTTCTGTATGTGCTGATATCTTGGAGTTCTTGGTAGATCCTCTTAAATTTCACAATAAATTCTATATAATCGTATTCTTCATCTAAGACCATTCATGCTCATGCATGAGAACTTGGAATTAAGATACATCATTATGTGAAACCATCATATTGGTGTTTGGTGGCAGTTAAAAAGCATATCAGATGTTAGATATTTGTAGGAAAAGAATGAACACAACAGAAAAAACATCACCAAATGACAATATAAATCTGTGGTCACCTATATCTTAAATATTGTGTGCAGCTGCAGTCACCTCATCTCAAAAAAGGGTAACAAGGATGAGCAAATATATGGAAAGACACTTGTAAAACAGTAATTGGAGGGGGTTAAGACTTTTCACTATGGAAAAGAAACAACTAGCAGAGTGAGGAAAGAGGGATGACGTACAGATGTCTGTGAAATCATGAGTGGTGTGGAGAGAGTGGAGAAGGGATCGAACATTTGCTCTTTCATCAAACCAAGCTAGTAGCCACGTTTACAGCAAGAAGTAGTAGTTCTTCATAAGCTAGAACTTCTTACCAGGGGACACTGTAGATTAAAAAAAATCTTCATGTGAATTTAAGTGAGGCTGAAAAAATGTTCAGAAAAGAACTAAATTCACAAAATAAACTGTTTTAGTTTCAGAAACATCCCCCTTGGTTAAAGTCTGGGGAATATATGATGGGGAAGTATCACATATACTAGCTTTATTCTCACTTTTTCTGAGACATCTGCTTTGGCTACTTTTGGAGGTAGAAGACTGGTCTATATTGATCCTTGATTGACCCTAATACAGCTTTTCTTATGAACCATTTGCTGTGGATGTTAACAAAAAACTGTCCACACTTAATCCTGAAATAGAGTCACTCTCAGATCTGTGGCAGGAGAGCTGCTTCTGGTTCACAAGGTGTCCTTCAACACCTATTCTGTGAAACTATCAGTATGTAAGAAAACTGCTCTAGATTTGTATATAGGTTTGTCTGTTCTGATTTTGCAATGTAATAGTCTCCCAGCGTGGCCATCCTGTTCAGAGGCCATTTGGTTTTGTGGCACCTGGACCCCAGGAACTTTGCAGTTGACAGCATGGAAGCAAGCTGGCTGTCTTTGCTTGAGGGTGGCTTCTCAGCTGAGAGAGTTTGATTCATGGTAGGAAGACTCAACCAAACAGACAGCATTCTTCAGTTTCTTCTAGCTAGACCACACTAGCTAGCAGGAGGAATTCTTTTGTTGAAATTACTTCAGTTTGATATATGTAATACAGTTTGTCCTGTCAGTCATTCCTGTGAAAGTGCATTTGGTGGCCATCCAGGCATCTTGTCAAATCACTGAGCAAAAGCTGAGCTATCACCTGGTTTTAGGATTTAAAAAAATGAATAATTTGTTTCCAATAGTAGGGATCCTTTTGTTGTCTGGCATTTTGCTGTGTTTGGGACAGAGTCCATCAAAATGTGTTTGTGGTTTAGCATTCCTTTTTGGCCACCCCTCAGATTATTGTTTGGAGACTTGGGATTTGGATCCTTGTGTGTGTTAAATAGCTGAAGCTTGAACAGAGCACAGTGAATCCCTGCTTTTAAGGCAGTCAGGCATGTTTCCAGCCTTTTAATAACTTTCCAGTCCCTCTGATAGAGACTTCTTGTTCACCTCCAATCACCTCCTGGATTGCAACCAGGTGATTTTCATTACAGAGGTATATCATTGTCCCAGATTTTCTTGATTTGTGTTACAAATATCATAGATGTTGAGCTGTTTGTCTCAAATGCAAATTTGTGTGGCTTGGGAAAATTAGAGTTATATTTTACTCAAAGTTTCATGCTATCTGTCCTTGGATCCAAGTTACTCTAGAATAAAATCTTTTCTGAAGTTGTATATGCACTTTTTGTACTTTTGGTAAAAGATCGAAGAGACTAACATTATCCCCTTCTTCCCCTCCTCTCTCAGAGATTAACAGGATGGTTTTCCAGTTGCACTAATATTTCTTGGCCTTTCATTAGTCTTTCCTTTCCCCCTCCAGCTAGGGGACATTTTATTACAATGAGATGACTTCTTTAGTGTATTGTAAAAGAATGCATATTGGAAACTAGCAGAGCAGCAGTGCGTTATTCTGCTTATACATTTACCAAACAGTGTTTCTAAGTTATGTGGACAGTTTGGGAGGCCCAACTTAGACAGGAGGTAAGACTCTGCCTCTTTGACAGAGAAATGGTAGCCAGTCACCTGCAGTGAAATCTGTTGGTAAAAGCTCTAAAAGAGCAGGTGCTTACTTTTCAGTAAGAGATTTTTTTGAGATGGCTTTGTAAATATGGATATAAAATGTGGATGTACATATGGATACCTGTTCAAATATGGTACAGCTACCCCACCTGCCTTCACCCGCAGAAGTGGAGTATTCCTTTTGAATAGCGGTGCGAAACTATAATGGTCTAACCGCTGAAGTAAGCTACGTTTTCTGTACTTCTGAGGTGAGGTATGGTATGAGGGCACGCAGGGCACATGCCTCAACTGACCTGCTGACTAAAAGTTTCCAAGCTTGTATGTGTAGGAGAACACACGTACCTTTGGGCATAGAAGTTGCACTGTATCTCAAATACTGGTTTCTGTATGGTCATAACTTCTTAATTATGGGTGGACCGTACGTATTTGAGTATAGAAAGACTGTAGCAGTTTTGGGGTGAGTTAGTTTTTCCATAGTGTTCCTTCTAATTTATTATTTTTGCTTTTTTTCTCCTCCATTTTAGAACTTGGGTACATAAATTAAGAGTTTTCATACATGAGAGCTGGAAGCTAATGTTAAACTGGTACAGTGTTGTTCTGTAGACATGGCTTTGGATCTCCTGTGCTAGTATTCTTACTCAGTATTACTATCTGTCTTCATTTATTTTTTTTGTTCTCTTTGAAGAGCTTCCCCTACATAACGATGACATTTAACTGAACAGTTCATCAGCTAATAACGGCAGATCTAGCTGTGCACAGGGGAAGGGACTAAAGAGGTTCTAGACACCTCCATCTCTTAATCCTATCTGTGTTGTGTGAGCTGTAGATCACATGGTGTGCTTGTGGTGTCTTCACTTTTCCCATACTATAGGTATTTGCCATTTTACTCCATGAACGAAATCTTGATAATATATGTTCTGCTGTGTGTGTAGGTGCTTACTGCATTTTTTCCCCCTCTTTCTCTAAGATAAATTTATTCTTTTAACTTTACAAGGAGTTTTATTTATTTTATGCAGTGTTCATGAGCCATCCTTGGAGACCTTCTGGATTCTTTCTTCTGCTTTGTTTTTTAATTAGGTACAAATACAACACTTAAGCTAAGTTAAGAAGACCTGACACTTTGCTGGTTTTAAACCTTGTGCCCTGTTAATACAATGTTTTTAATGTAGGTAATCTGGCTGTATCTGCATTGTATGGGCTGAGTGCTCTGAATCCGAGGCTGTGCCTAAAAGGCAGCAGTGTCCCTCTGTGGGGCGTCTGGGTCGATGGGAGGGAGCACGGGCTGGCCCGACAGCGGTGCTGCTGCTCTCCTGGAGCCACCTGGGGCTGCCCGAGGTCCCAGTAGGCGGACGCAGTGGCTGGAGCGTGGGGCTCCCAGGCTGTGGGACTAAAGCGAGTTTAAGGGTTCCCTAAGCACGAGAGGCACCGTGAGTTTCCCTGCTTCCTCCCATTCTCCCCAGAAAACTTTCAGGATTGTTTTGGGACTTGAGAGCAGTTTACTTTTTGGGAGGGGTAAAGAGGAGTGTTCAAACAGTAGAACTTTCTACTCACTTAAAGCCAAAGGAATTTACAAGCCTTGTTCACATAAACCCACTTACTTTACTAGTTTTCCGATGTAGTGCAAGAGCAGGAACATGTCTTTGTGACGAAGACTTAAGTCAGTGTCGGTAGACAGTGTTCAGGTTCACAGCCACTTGCAGATAAACAACATGCATAGCTTCAGAAGAAGTTCTGAATGTTGAAGGTGTTTCTAAAAGATGCACTTATGATTTTGCTACCATATGTTGTGAATTACCTCTCCTTGCAACCCTACAGTTAATTGCTGCTTGGTTCTTGAAAGCTTTCATTTACAAACTGAAAAGAAGGCTATAAAAAACTGAGCTAGAGTAACATTTATAGAAAAAAGATGTCTGTGGTGGTATGCCTATGTATCTAATGAAACAATGGATAATTGCTTCATCAGCAATCTATCTGTGAGAGTTTTATTTCAGGGACATGGTTGTAGTCCTTGCAAATGCGTACGCAGGTTCATTGAATGTATAAAATCAAAATTTCAGCTTCCAAATTAAGAACTGCAAGCTCACATCTGTTTTAGTTTCTTCCAGTGTCAAAGAATAGATGTGTGCTTGCCTAGGGGGTAATAGCAAATGAGACTGCTGTGTGTGTGATGCACTTAATGGGGGGGGGAAGTTGTGAGATGAAGAATAATTAAACTTATAACATCCATCCCAACAACAAATGTTCATGTATCTAGGGCCTGAAGTGGATTTAAGCATTGTATGTTGTTGGAGTGTTGTGGAACATGTATTTGGTTTTGCTTCTGGAATCTCTTTAATTACTATTCATTATTATATACTTTTTTTTTTTTAAAGGTCGGAGGAACCACTTGACTGTTCAGTGTGAGCCTCTGTGTTGTGCAGGGCATTTCACTGAATTATCACTGTGCTGGAATCAATTACTTGTGTTTGACTGAAATTTGTCTTCCAAAGAGGCTTCCTTTCTCTTTTAAAAGGCTTTAAGAGATGGAGAATCCACCACTTACTGAACAGTTTGTTCCAGTGTCTGTTTACTTTCTTTCTTACAGTTTGGCTCTGTTTTTTTCATTTGAATTTGCAGAAGCCTGTGTTCTTTCTATGTGTCTTTTACGGCCTTTATGAGATTAATTTTAAACTCTGCAAAAGTCATTGCTGTTGCCACTATATCAAAACAGACCTGTTTGTAACAGCAGGGTTTTTTAATATGCCCATAACTGTTTCTCTTTAATAAAATCGAAGAGCCGGTCAATAGAGTTTTAAGTAAAAAACTACTTGCATTATTAGTGTTTAGAATTCTAACCCTTGGTTCTCTAGTGGTGTCGTTACTTTTTGACAGTGACGTGAGCCTTCCAGATATTTACCCTGTAAATGTAGTCTAATTCAAAACCCAAAACTATATTACCTGTGCAAAATTGCAGTAATTTTAATAGTGAATAATTTCAAATAATACATAAGTTATTAATATAAATAATATTTAAAAGCCTTTTTGTTTCTATTTATCAAAAAAAATAGGGAAGAAATAGACCTTTTGTTTTGACTAGGTAGCTTCACTCAATCATTTTCCGCTTGCATGAGGCTGATGAATAGATGCGTCTTTAGACTTTGAAGAGTTAAAATTTCCAGAAGAGATAGTTGCTTCTGTTGGTGGCTTTATTCCTGCTCTTCACATAATTTCAGGTAGTATTCCCCCCCCCCTTCCCCCGTGCCAAGCATGCAGATTCAGCCAACCCAACTGAGAAGCTGTCAAGTCTAATGAACGATACTCTGGAAAAGCCACGGGCTTTGGTTCTTGTCCCATGCAGGTGCGTACTAAGGCAGGGGAAGGGCAGGGTGAATGCTGCTGGGTTGTCTCCGAGTAGCAGGTGAATTGCACTATTTTCTGAGCACGTAGGGAGAAACCAAACTTTAGGAAAGTGTCTTGAAGGCTCTGCGAGAAAGAGAGGGAGCAGCGCAGAGGGAAAAATGGGGAAGAAAAAGTGAATTCTGAAGCTCTCATTGTAATAAACAGAATAGGGAAGAGAAAAAGCATATTCTTGTTTTATAAGCAGTTATACTTCAAAGTACAATAACTTTTAAAGTGGCATAGAGGTCTGAAGTCTCACGTTTCTCTCTGCATAACTTTCAATACAGATTATTTCTGCAGAAAGAGAAGTGTACACCCCTGTTTTAAAGTTCTATTAAAGTCATTACATATGTAATAATTCTTAGATGTCAAGAGAAGGTGTTTCTTGAAAGAAAAACCTTTTTCTGTTTTTCTCCAGTAATTCTCTCATGCTTGATTTCTTTTTTTCACTTTCTGTGCCACAAGGTGGCACTGTCTCTCCTGGGAAGGACACAAGTGCTTTGGCTTCCTGTTTGGATACTGTTCTGCTGCCCGGGGAGTCAGCAGGGTTAAGTGATACCACGAAATGTAACTCGATTCATGAGTTTTCTGAAAATGGCTGTACTTTTCAGTGAGTGTACACTGTGTCTGTTTGATATTAGTTATGTCCCTGTTCTCATGTATGGAAAGCACAGATTCTCAGTCAAGTAGTCTTATCTTAGAAAAACATCTTCTTGAACTTCTTGTCTGCTTTTGTTTACTTTATAGAAGATTTCAAGCATTCAGAGGAGTCTTTTACAGTATGGGAGTTCAAGTGAGGTGATGTTGATCCTGGAACACTAGTCTACTTATTTTAACACAAAATTTTGTGGATTTTGAACATGGAAAGAAATAATCAGTAACTATGCTTATTTCTAGGTGGGAGGAGAGTAATTTCTACAGGGTTTGGAAAATGCACCAAAGCCCTTTTTTGTGCATGCTGATACAAAAAGGGTGTATGGATTTAATGACAATATCCCTGTAAGAATATAAGCCAAAACTGTGTTCTGTAGAAAGGGAACAGTGCTGTTGCTGTTCCTGAATTCTCTCTGCAGATGTATTATTTCCAGTCTTCCTCTCACTGATTTAAGAGCTTTTAAGTAGAGAGAGCATGCTTTTTCCTTGTTAGGGGGTCTTGCTAGTTAGCTATTAGACTAAACCTCCAGTGTCGGTGGATATTGTTTTAGCTTAGGAGAATAGGCTTATTAAATGCTTTCACCATAGAAAAAAAGTTTGGGTGTTGTTTTTTTCTTCTGGTTGATATCTAGAAAAATGGATGATGATGATGATGATGTTCCCCAGCTTTCACCCCATACGTTGGCTGCCCTGCAGGAGTTCTATTTGGAACAACAGCAGAGAGAGGGCATGAAGACCTCCCAGGGATTTAATCAATATTCTGTTGGCTCCATAGAAGAAGACTGGGTAAGAAACTAAACTTCAGTGAATGAAGCACAGTTAGCATTAGTGATCATTAAGGAAGAACAGCCTTTAGCAGGTTTCTTTTGTGGATAAATGGATGATGGAATGAAAGAGGGAAAACACCTGGGGCATTCCTAGAGTTGCAAAATCTAGCAGTATTCATGAAGAATAATACTGTAGGATTATTTGCCTTAGTAATAAATCTGGATATAGTTTTTCTGTTCTCTGTGTGTATGTGTTTGTGTGTGTGTGTAGGAGCATTAACAGAAATTACACAGAGGGAATAAAGTTGCCAACAGAAGCATCTATCCCTTCTGGAAATTTTAACTCTAGCCTGGCATGTGAAAGCAATGAAGATTCTTCCCTGAAATTGAGACAAATGCAATGCAACAATAAGACCATTCTCTTGCCTTTCACATTGTATCTTTTCCATATTTTATTTCTTTGTTTTTGTGGATGGCTGCCTTGCTGCTTTTTTTTTTTTTTTCTTGCGATTGACTGATTTTTGATTCACTCTCTGGGCTGTTTTAAATTTTCACTCATCATGTTGTTTCTGATCTTCTCTTCTGATTTACTGCTTTTATCCTTTATTTCCCTCTGTGGTGTCACTCTTCAAGTTCTTTTTTTCTCTTCCCCTAAAGTAACTCAATTTAAGAATACATAAATATTGCAAATCTGCATTTTGGGTTTGAGCTAACCTTGTCAGTGATTCAGTATTACTTGGTTTTCCTGATTCTGTAATAAATGCTTTGGCAACGCAGAGTGTAAGCTAACTGCTGCTTGTCACAGGATTATGGAAGTAAAGAGACTATCAGGAAAATCATCTCCTTTCCAACTTCACGGTTTGTGAACTGAGAAGTTGCTATGGATTTTAGTTTTCTTGAAGTGGGGCTAGCAAAACCTAATTGCACACAGCATACTCAGAAGATTTGAAGTTGTTGATAGTTGTGTATTATTTTTCTCAGCAACTGAGCCAGTTTTGGTACAGTGATGAAACTGCATCATGCCTGGCTAATGAAGCTGTTGCAGCAGCCGGAAAAGATGGCAAGTAAGTTTTAATAATTATTTTATAGATTTGATATGTGCTTTCTGTAAATATTCCATGTATGTAGAGAGGGTATAAGTTTAATTCATTTCTCTTGGTACTTCATGTTTAGTTGGTGGAGGTGCTGCACATGCTTTGCCATTATTTATTTATATAATTAATAAGTTCAGACTCTCTTACCATTTAACATTTCGCTGAATTTTGTAGGCCCTGCCATGTAAAAGTTTGCTGTGGATCCTTTTTTTGAGGAAATAAAGAGCTCTAGATCTTGATTTCTATGTTTTGTCTATAATATGACTTGTATTTCTTTTCTCTGTTTTCTTACAACAACAGTTCTCTCCAGCAGACAGAAAAACTTGTTTTTCTTTATGCTTCTTTAAGGAGTAATTTTTAATTTTAACTTAAATTTTCAATTTATTTCTTTGCTGTTGTGAAATAAGCTTTTCTGTATAGTTATGCTTAAGGTCTTTGTGTAGAGATTGAATATGTAATGGCCTAAATACTTCACACACTAGTTATTAAAGTTGTATTAAAGTAACTAAATGTGTTTTGGAGGTGTTGTACGTAGTTGTTATGAACCTGGTGCTCAAGAATTCTTCAAACTACATAAAATACTAGTTTTATTTGTGGCTGTCAGAAATTTATATTTATATCCTAAGTGTCAAAGATTGATCTTTTCCTGGCTAATGTTTTCTATGTGACGCCTGTAAGAGTCAATATCCCCATAAAAAGGAGAGACAAGGCATATATTGTTAAAGAATTGATGTGCAGTTAGCAGTGGTCAGCTTCATGAGCACTTGAATTAAGCTGACAGTGAGATATTGGTTTGGGGGGGTTCTCCCTCTGCCAGAGTACTGGGAAGAAAGGAACGTTAATAGGCCAGGCCATGAACGGAGCAGCTGAGGCACAAACAGACTTTCCTTTCTGCCAGCTCTGTTGCAGGAGTCAAACTCCAAAAGAGAAGCGAAACAGGCATTTGGTCATCATAACATGTTAGATCCCAGCAATGAGAAATGACCCAATGAGATCACCTGTGAGAGCCCCAGTCATGAATCAAGCCTGTGAATTCAGGCCTGCAAAAACTGCATATGGAACTAATAGACATATTCAAGCCATTTAATTAGATTAAAAAAATAGCTTTTGAAAAAATACTTCTGTGAGAATTTTCAAGCCAATTCTTCTTCTCAAAATATTTATTGAAGAAAGTATCTGATTTCTCTTTCTTTGTTTTGCTCTCTTCTGTTACTATTGCAATAACATGCTTTTAAAAAATGTGTAAAGTTTCGGCATGAGTTTCAAAACTGCAATAAGATATTTGTTAGAATGAAGAAAGAACAGCTTACATTTTTTGGAACAAATGCTTAAAATATTTTCCCAAAGCAGCCCTGAGAATTTATGGAATAGTCTTTGCTCTAGTTACTTCTGTGTTGGTTGCCTTTTGATATTCCAAGTTGTTGTCTCTTTTCAGGATAGCATGTATTAGTGCACCAAGTGTGTACCAGAAACTGAAAGAACAGGATGGCAAAGATTTTTCAGTGTGTATACTGGAATATGACAGAAGGTTTTCTGTCTATGGAGAAGAGTTTGTCTTTTATGATTATAACAATCCTTTGAACTTACCTGAAAACCTCCTGCCGCACAGTTTTGACATTGTAGTAGCAGATCCACCCTATCTCTCTGAGGAGTGTCTTCAGAAAACTGCAGAGACCATCAAATACTTAACAAAAGGAAAGATTCTGCTTTGCACAGGTATAATTAATTTGTCTTTTAAGAGAGGAAACAAGGACGCTTAATGGTGATCTAAATATTTTTATGAAACTTAGTTTCTCAAGTAAGACTGATACTAACTCAATAATACTAATTTATAATTAATTCTAGGAAGAATATTTATCCTGAAGAGGATAAACTTTTTATGAGAGTGCTTCAGTTCAACTTTTCTTTAATCTGAAGAAATGTGTGTTGTAATAATTAAATTAATGTCAGTACCTTTTTCACATGGCATGATGAATTTTCCTAATTTTTGTGAAGACTTGAAAGATCATCCTGTGATGTTCTAGAAATATTTTTTCTTGTAAAAAGGATGTTCTCTGTAATTGTGATGATTAAAGTCTGGCTATGACAAACATAGATGCAATTTATTGCTAATGTTATTTTAATGAATTAATGAATTTGTTTTTTCGTAGACATCTACAGCTACAAGATTTAAGCTGTTGCATCCTTCTCAGCAAAACCTAAGTTGAGCTAGAATGACAGTAGAAAGAATGACAAATAGATTGGAATGGCCTTTGCTCAGTAAAATGGGATGCTTCTAACCAAGCCTAAAAAAAAAAATCAAAAAAAATTTTTTTTCATATCACCTGCTCCTTTCTGGTAAACACAGAAACTATAATTACAGTGGCAGAATCCTCATACATTAATTCACATTAAAGTAATCAATTGTTGGGCATTGAAATTCAGCAGAAGGAGTTAAAATATCAATGATAAGAGCAGTGAAACTAGAAAACTTATCTACTGTACTTGCAGGCCTTGCTTTTTGAAGATGCACTTGCTAATTTAAAAAGCTATGAATATCTGCCTTGGTCTTGGTGTTTCTCAAACTGCAATCTATAAAACATCTGAAGATGGTCCAAGAAACATCTGCAAAAACAAAAGACAAAAATCCTATATGTGTACAGTTCTGGGAAGTCAAACAAGACTAAATGAAGAAAAATGAAAAGAATATCTGGATATAAAAAGCTTACTTCTTTGTTTAATTATAAATGGCAGTCATGCATGAGATGGTTCACAGAAATTTTTTTTCCTAAAATGGACAGGTGGTCCCTCAGTTTACAAAGTTTGGGAAATACTGCTCAAGGAAGTGATTTCTCAGTGTGTAGCTGTAAATATCACGCTAGGGTTTATTTAAGTGGTACAGTATATGTAATCTGTTTGCATTTCCCATGGCTCCCTACCATGTAATTTCTTTGGCATGTAGCAAAAGAATTGAGTCCAAATTTCTGTTTTCTCTAAAAGGGGCAGTGATTTTACCCTCTACCTAATTTTATGAAACTTTTGGGACATTAATATCTTTAGGGCCTCTACCATTCTTTCAGATTTAGTTAAAATTTCCCAAAAGCTTCAGTTGTTAGAGAGGGCTGACACTGTTTTTCCTTTGAGCCTTGCTTCCTTAAAAAACTAAGCTAAATATATGTATCTGGGAGGAGCTCTTTAAAAAAACCCAAACATTCTGTTACTATTTTTCTTATCAAATACTAATTATTTTTGCTGCAGGTGCAATCATGGAGGAACAGGCAGCAAAGCATCTTGGGGTGAAGATATGCAAGTTTGTTCCAAGACACTCTCGAAATTTAGCCAATGAATTTCGATGTTATGTGAACTATGCTTCTGGACTAGACTGACTTTCATAAGAAGATCTTTAACTTTTTCAGTCAAGCCCTTTGTTTCTTTTCTCAGTGACAGAATTCTGCATTTCGCAATGCTTAAATATTCAGCTCCGAGTAATGTTTTTTTTCTGGGCTAGCTTTAATCAACACCATGTGATAGCGTTTCTTTTAAATGTGCAAGCATTTGTAATTACTGTGTTTTGTATCTTACCTGTTAAATAATTGGGGACCAAAATGATGAAGATGCTGGATAGCGGCAGCTTTTCTATTAGTATTTAATTCTAATTAGTAGTTTTGACCATTCAAGGACTCTTCAGTGACCTCTCTGAAGTGTGCTGGGTTTAGCTGTTTGGCTAAACACAGGCACACGTAGGTGCTTGCCTCGCAGACATCACTGTAATAATTTGCAGTAACAGGTAACTCAGTAGCGAGTGGATGGTTGAAAGAGCATGAATACTAGTATCCTTTCAACCTTGAGCGATGCTCCCTTAGTAAAAGGATTGAAACACGTTTGTTCTGAACGTGTCATATTTCTTTAGATTCATTAGCTGCCAGGCTGATAATTTTTTTAAAGGATAACTAGAAGAGAGAGTAAGTCTCCTTCTGGGGAGGCCTCTCCCATTGCTTTAATTATCAGTAGAACTACCTAAGAGTTGTCAAGTAAGATAGGAACCACTGTCCACTGATTGTTGCTAGACTGGCTTTTTTAAAGTTGTGGTTATTGTTTTATGCCTTTTCTGAAACCTTGGTAGAAATCTACACTTTCTTTTTTAAAGGTAAAATATATTTTGTTATTAATTGTCATCATGTAAACTTGCGTATGAATGTCTGTTGCACTAGAAGAAAGTGATATAAGTAGTTATCCATCTCTTTGCAGAGATACAGTGCATCTACTTTGGGATATTTTTCTGTTACAGCAATGAAACCTCATGAGCTTTTTGTTTTAAAAAATAGTATCTTTTATTTACCACGTAAGCTAATTTGCAGAGGTATTATAAAACTGATGCTTTGTTGAAAAAAACACAATAAGGTCTTTCCTGTTAGAGGGAGATTTACCTTTGATAAGAATCCTAAACATTAGTCAGATCAAATACAAAGTAACTACTAAATAAAAATGCAGCAAATCGGCCAATGCTTGCATTAGTGCCTCAAACTGTTCATGTGTTTTCAGTTTGAGTTACTGTTGGCTCCGAGATATTTTTTCTATAGTAACATGACCCACACACGTTAGTTCTTTAAATCTTGACTCATAATGGATCTGAATAAATATAATTCCTGCATTTTAATAGATTTCAAAATCAAGTTAAAGATGATTTATAGGTATGTCAAGTTTGTAGTTTCAAGAGCAGTCCTTTTTATTTTCCCATATATTCCATTTTTATCTTTGTCTCCTGTTCCACAGATGGAAACAAGAGAAGTAGAAAAGAAGTATCTTAGAAATAGTTGGATTTTATAAGACTGCTGAGGTATAACATAATGTATTGATAAACTTCTGTTTCTAATACACAAATGTTAAGTTTTATATAAGCGATTTTGGCTGTCTTTCAATCAATTTCAATCAAAAGAGATACTGTATTTTAAAAAAAAAATCCTTTGGGATAGTTGATATTTTTGAAACTCTGGGAATTTTTAAAGCCAGGTTTCTCTGACTTTTTGGCTGGACTGCCAAACTCCAAAGCATTCAATGGTTTTATCAACTATAAGTATACTATATGACACATAAATATCTATCTTTATACACCATATTTATATACTGGGATTGTGTAAAAGGCTAACAGAAATGCTGCATCTGCAAAATGAGGCACCTAAAAGGAAATATTAGGAAATGTATTTTGTGGTGGGGATGAACCTCATTAAGCTTCTGAGACAAGAATTTTAATAATTTAGAGATGATACTCAAGTTTCTGTGCGTTTCTCCTGTTAGAATACACATTTCCCACATTTAGTGGAATAAACAAGTGAGCAGTGATACCCAAGGTGTGATGGACACCTCTTTCAGTGCCTGGAGAAATGTGCTTACTGAGGGGAACACAGTACTGTTTCATAAATACCTCTCTAAGCCACTGTTGCTCTCTTCCCTGCTTTCCATGAGATCTTCTAATTTCCTAAGACTTTTTCCTCCTCATGTTTTTTTTTTATCTGCTGCTTTTTTTTCTTTTCTCCATATAGTGTTCCTGAGTTTCATGATGCTGGTTTTTGCTTTCTCTTTCACTCATGCTGTTTTCTACCAGAGTGACTGGTAATAGGCACTGTTGAAAAGAGGAAAGTGCAGCTCACAGGTGGAGTGGTGAGACAGAGCCTTTACGAGAGTCACTGTAAGCATGTGTTTGGTACCGTTTTGCCTTTCAAAACAGAAACCATTCTTGCCATGGAGCCCACTAAAGCCAGAATCCCCCCTCGAAATTACTGCCCACAGGTGACATACAGCTGGGTTTAGTTGTTTTCCAGAAGACTAAGCCATTCCTTTTATGTGACTGGAGTTTCAAAATAAGAAAGCAAAACAATGTTAAATGCATAGATATTGGCATAAATCTCTACTTCACAATTGTAAACTGCTTTATGTTTATCACCTTAAATATCTTGCCCACCAACCACAGGGAGACAAGGCAATATCTAGTAACTCCTGAAATTTTATCTGCGGAAAGACTTCAAATGGGACAGGTGTGACTGCCAGAAATGATGACATGGGTGCTGGTAAGTGCCCTGTTCTTCCTCCCCCAACCATCTAAGTTAAAATATGCTGTTCGGATACAAGCTTTACCTATGTTGTTGCTTCACTGTTAAGGTCCTTCATTTTATCTGCTTTTTTTTGCTAAAGATGTGTTGTTGGGCTCTCCACCTGAGACTTAAAGATAACTTCACTAACTTCATCAGAGACCTGCTTCCTTTCTTAACAAAATAAAACTCAGTACATTCAGTACCGGTGATGCTCAGAATGTTTAGTTCCATCACCAAGAAAATAAATGCCACTTCTCACATGTAGGTCAGACTGCTTTGAAAAGAGGCACTGTGAAGATGCATGATTATGAAAATGAGGGTACATATAAATCTTTGTAGATGCATTCAATAGGGCAGCCTGTTTTCTGCTGGCTTCCCTCTTTTAAAAGCTTTGTGAGCTTGGGCAGCTGCACAAGCAGAGCTTGACTAGTAGCATTCACAGCCTTCATCAATGATACGATTTAAACTATTTTTGTCATACTTTTTTCTGAGGAAGTAGCTGTGTTTCTGGAAAGGTTACAAGTTGCAAAAATTGTCAGTGAATTTGTACTTTGTGCCATTACAGTAATTTAAAAAAGATTATTATGTGATAACATATCTTTTCTGTAATAGGATTATCAAAAAAGAGTCATCAGTGTCAAGTAGTGATTGGCTTTCTCTTATTATATGTCTCTTTTAGATTGGCTTTGTAATCGAACAGAGTGTGGTCAAGTTTTATCATCACGCCTCTCTTCCAGAAAGTTGTATATGACTACGAAGTCATATATGCTACAGCCTCTTGGCTGCAGTAAGAGGCGTTTTGCAGCAAAAAGAGGCCTTGTGATGCCCTGTAGTTATGTACGTCAAAACAAGTGGGACAGTTGTAGAGGAATCCCGTGGTCTTGTGCACAGTCCGATGGCTGTAGGTGGAAGAGCGTGTACCACAGCTGCCTGCTTCACTCCCCGTGTGGCAACTGCAGTGTTTCTAGAACTGCTGTTGTATGAAATCCATGGTTCTGCTTTCATTAAGCAGCTAATCTCATTTCCCTTTAAAAAATTGTGTTGCACTCAGCTTGCCGTTGCACACTCACGCAGTCTCTCACATCACACAGACCTCCTCCCAACTGCCACTTTGTGCCAGGGCCAGTGCGAGATATATCTGCCAGTGGGTTTTGTCATTCCCACTCCCAGGGAGCAGCCCCTGTGCCAGACTGTGCGGTTGTAAAGCAGGACCTTTGGGTTTGGGTTCCAAAAGCCACTTCAGCAAACTTGAGAGCGGGAGTATCTCTCCACTGCCAGTTGTATTTTGCAGTCTTCATGGCAGGAAGTGCTGCAAAAACGAGCAGTAGTTCATGCCTCTACTCAGCAAAACATGTAAGATTGACTAATCTGCCTCACATGTGTCGTAGTTCATATAACTATGCTGTTCCCTAATCCCAGAGAGATTAGTAGATGTTTAGACTTTCTGAGCACGTGTAATACCCATCGTTTTTCTCTTTCCCCTTGCTGCTGGTGATTTCATGTTTGCTTGCATCTGGAGACCACTGCCTAGTCACACAAACAGCGTTATATAGTGACTGGCTAATAAACCCAAACTAACATCTCAGGATTGCTACCTTCCTGCATGATATGAATTTTCCAATCTATGTTAAGTGATACTACAGAGAAGAAAATAATCTCCTTACCGAGAATATTGTTCTGGTTTGTTGCTCCTAATGTATTCCAGGGACAACCTCATTGAAGGAAAAGATTTTCCTGGCACAACAAAAATTTTCTCAAATCAGCTGCAGCTGCCAAATAGTTTCAGCTTTGAATTCTTTGCATTTATTGGACCTGGAGTGGGTTCAATGAGGCATTTCATATCTGCCTTGTGTCAACAGTGTGCGAGCCTTGAAGCAACACCAATGAACTCCCCTCCCCCATACAAATTAAAGGCAGGGCTACAACAGTTGTAACCAGAGGGCTAGAAGCTGGAAAATGTCACACCACAGTTGAGGTCAAAATGATATAAATCCATGATGTGATGATAGCTTAAAAAAAAAATCCAAACAAATGCAAACTACATTTAATACTCAAACTTTTCCACATCAGTAATGCGGAGAGTTGTTATATATTAAAGGGTATTATGAAGGTTAACAAATGTTTGTATAGCTGATAGCTCTTGATGTTAAGTACTAACAAACAGTTGCTCACTAACAAATTATTAGCAAACAGTTGCTCACTCTAAAACATAAACACAGCCTTTAAGAGACACGTAGCTGGAAAGCTGGATCTGGAAGCAAAGTGGCTCAGTTAATCCTCATTCTCTTTGAAAAACATTTTAAAAAAGGGAAATGGGATTCTGAGTAAGATAACATAAGGTTGCCTGTAACCATAGGAAGCTTTCTGCACTTGTTGCAGTATGAAGAGAAAGAGGTCTCCAACATACATAATCTATTGATTCGTTGAGATTTTGCTGTCCTGTAATGCTTTCCTTTTAGTCATCCAATTCCTGAAGCTGTGAGTAAGCTAAAGCATCTGTTTTTCTGGATTGGCTAAAGAGATCATGTTCCATTTACCTGATCTTAGCCTGCTACTCCCAGTAATTCCAAGAACATGCTCTAGTTATTTGAAAACCTCATACTGATTCCAAAATTTATGACTGAAGGACAAGAAAGTTGCAACAAAAAGTGACGTTTTCTCCATATCATGCAAATAAAACCATGTGCTTTAGTAACTGATTTGTTGTAGACACTGATTTGTGTACCAAAAGAGTATGGGCAGACAGATGAGGTTTTTTTGGAGGGTAGTGTTTGGCAGAAGCTAAACTAATTTCTGTACTTTAGCCAATATCCTTTTTGGATATTTACTGAATGTTCAGAGTTGTGTCGTTTTTGAATTTTTTTGTGTTTTTGTGTGTTGTTTTTTTTTGCCGCCTTATACTTTGAAGAATTTGCTTTACATGCTGTGGAGTCTAAAGGTCCAATTTCACCCTCTGAAGTGATCTGTGCATGTGTGTGTGGGCAGAACAACCACTGCGTAATAGTGAAACCGTAAGGACCTTAGACTGCTGAAGCATCATCCAATGCAGTGTTCCTCAAGCTTTGTAAGCCTGCTTCCCTTCTGAGCCCTTCTGTCTTTGATTACCGGTTCTCTCTTCTCAGAGGGTGAGAAGTTCTTCCACACTGGGAGGAATGAAAAATGACTGTAATTGCTGAAAGTATTTACATTCTCCAGGGAACAGGTAACTACCTTTAATTGCTGGCAGCAGCTAGGCAATTAGCTGTTCTCTGAGTAGTATAAACACTTTACAACCTCCTTTGAACCCTTCTTTGAGAATCCCCTTGAGATACAAGGGTCACAATTTGAGGAAACACAGATCTAAAGACAAGTATAATTGTGAAAAAGCATCTAAATAGAAACACAGTTACAAACTTCATCTGACATTGTGACGGGACTCTTACTTTTAAAGGTTTCTGAGTTCTTAAGGTTCTTTTAGGATATGTAAGAAGCTAGACAGATTGCACCATAAAAATACTGTTATAAAAACACAGAGTTGTCATAAGATTTTAATTCTGTATTTACCTTGTCAGTTCTGTTTAGCTCATAGTCTTTCCATTCGTCATCCAAATATACTCCAAAGGAGTGGTTAGAGCTACTCTTCTACATGGACCAAGCATAATTTTGAGTTCTTGATGTAGCAACTATTTTGCTGCATATGGTATTTATTCTCTTTTGTAATGAAACTGCAGTCACAATCCTTCAACTGTAAAAGGTATTTTCTGCTGTTCATTCAGAGATTTATCAAATTTGGAGACTGAAGCCCTCTTAGGAGTTGTGGTCACACAAGGTATTCCTGGCTATCATTCACTAGACTAAGACAGCCTTCAGTCCCTTGTTCTGCAGACACAAATTTTTGTGTATCTAGGGTGTGTAGTTAGGTCTTGCCCTCAAGTTCCTGTAACTTGCAAAGACTTAAGACTGAACGCTGTTCTACAGACTAACATCTTCTGCAGGTGATTGTCTGTTATTGTAGCACGGGGGAAAATAGTAGCACTACTTATTGATTAGTTGGAGTTAATAAGTTTGGTTTGGCTGGGACTCATCTCAACGACCCCTGTCCCAGCTAAAAGTTTGCACCTGGTCTGTGTATTCATCTACAAATCCTTGTAGCAACTGGAGAGAGAGGTGCCTCCAGAGAGCTATTCATCATTTCCCTCAGGAGGCCTGTCTCTTACTCTGCTGTGATAGGGGAATATGAGTCGAGACCACCTGGCCCTTTTTTTTCTTTTTTTAGATGCCGTAAGGTAGGTGAGATGAAGCTTACCCTTTGTATTTAATTTATTTGAATGGATAATTTCCTTTCCTAACATGAAAAAGGGGTTGTCCATGCAGCTTTACAGAATACAGTTTTATCACAATTAACAATTAAGAGGTTAATGATGAATGAAATCTAATACAGAATTACTGGGTCCCAAATTAAGTTTTTTTCTAATTGATATTGCTGTGCAGTTAGACTTAGTCCACATCAAAAAAGTCTGCTGTGCTTTTCTAATATTCTAGAATGCTTTTTCTCAACACTTTTATACTCTTAGCAGTTTGGCACATTTAAAAATAACAAACTCATAGAATATTGTTTCATGAATTACTCCAGCTCAGCACAGGTTCCCATGTTGTAGTGTATAAATACCCAAAGATGTAACAGCCAAGAACACTGTTTGGAGTTAAGATATAAAGTATAAAAGCCGGGCTCACCTAGCCTGAAAAATCATCTTTTTAACTGCTGATTTGGTATATGTGCAGCAGTTATGTGACTTTTATATAAGGGTATCTAAAAGTAGAGTATAAGAGACTCCTTAAAAATATCTACAACCAACAGTCTGCTATAATAATAGCTAGCATGTCTTATAGTTGCTTCCTCTTCTAAAATTCACTGTGGATAAGCAAGGAGAAAATGTCCTGCTCTAAAGAAAAAAAAAAGCTATATTGGAATTTGCAACAAATACTTTAAAAAGCTTAAAAAGTTCTTAATATGAATTGTCATCTCTAGTGACCTGAGTGACTGGTCAAAACTTTCCATCTTATAACTGAAATAGCTGCAAGTAGAGAAATGGTAAGTTTTCTGCTGTTTTGCAGTTTCCTGAGGTGTGAAATGACGATGTGAAGCCAATACTGCACACAAGATCCTTTATGTGTTCTTCATTCTGACGGTGGCTTGTTCTGGTTTACCAGCAACTTCACTTCTTGCTTATCTATGCTGGAATTTACACTTTCAACCTCTTTTTCTTGCTCAGGTACGCAAGTGCAGCCCACCGGAATGGTGACGTAATCCTCCGTGTACACGTATCGACCTCCAGCACAAGCGGAGGTGCGGCGCAGGATGACGGTTGGCATGTACACAGGGGTGCTGCGGAAGTGGAAGTTCTCCTCACCAAAGATCCCCATGAGGCAGCCTTTGCACAGACAGTATGCTTCAGGAATGTATTTAGGATATCTTGTGGGATCATACGAAATTCTACATGGAAGTAAATAATAAAGATTCATTAGTATCTTTAAAAATGTAAGTATTCATCTGGAAAACATTATTATTATAAATGTTGACAGATAAATCATAGTATATAATGTTTTGTTTTGTTTTTGTTTTGGGGTTTTTTGGGGGCCAGGAAAAATAGATGTAGTTGTTGCTGTCAGGCTTATTTGTAAAATGGAAAGGAAAAACATGAACAACTTACTCAGCCAGTCAGAGTCTACAGCATACTAAGGTATGAAGTGCCTGGCTTTCTAAGATGTGAGACTCAGAGGTTTAGACAGAACTGTTTTGAATTTTGGGCTAAATGGATAACTGAGGCATTAAAAAGGAAAATTGGATGTTTCCAAATTTTTGATCTGCCCTGAGTTCTTCATAACTTTTTACAAATTCTTGTTAACATTATTACTTTTGAAGCTACATAACATGATGATTTAAAATTTTATAATTTAAATAAAATTAAATTATATGACTCTTTCTGCAATAGTTTTCACTCCCTAGTGTGCTTGGGGTGTTAGGGAAAGGTTTCTTCATCTTTTGAGCAGAACTCTACATTCCTTTTCTCTAATTTGCTTTCATCCTTCTTTTCTAACCAATGAGAAAAATAATAACCTTTGCATGCCCACACTGAGATAAACTGCAAAGTTAAAGTTTTTGCTGCACTCTCCTGCTACATTGCCCTAAAGCTTCACGAGTATTTCCTCTTCTTGTTTTACATAGGTCTCCCTTTCCCTTTGCTTACTGATGAGCCCTGTCCCTGTCTCTGGATACTCTGACTAGCAGTACTGGCAGAGCTTGTAACCAAAGTTATAGCTTGGACTGAGGAAGTCTGAGATACAACCTTCTTCTCTGAACACAGTTGGAAGGAGAATACGGATGTGATGATATGGTTTCAAGTAACACAGATCCTGCCTGTCTGATACCTGGTGTTTTTAGCAAAAAAAAGTAAAAGCTGATAGGTTGTTTCTGAAATAAAAAAAATGAAAAAAAAATTAAAAAAAGGGTTAAAACTGGAGGGTGTTGCCACATTGCTTATTGCAGTGATGTATTTTTTGCTTTTGTTCTTTACCCACTTTTCCTGCTTATACTGGAAGTAATTATGGGGCATGCTGTACGTTGCTGTAACTGTGTATCGTTATTCTAGAAAAAATGTTTGCATCTCCAAACAAAGAGGATGTCTATGTTTAACTCATATGCCAGCTGTCCTCTTTGCTTCTGTAGCCTTCCTCCAGATCACATTCTGCTCTGAAACTATCACGAAATCGAGCCTGCCTCAGGAAGGGTTGAGCCGTACAGCTGGCGAGGGGCAACTCCTCTCTTTGGCTCAGGCTGCAGAACACTGCTGCAGGCTGTTACTGACACAGTGTCAACACACTTTGGCAGGTCACCTAGTCCGAATGCCTCCACTGAGGCAAGCTCTGATATATTTGCCAATGTTTGTCCAGCTCCTTCTTAAAAACCTGCACAGGAGATTCCTCAGTCTGCCCAGAGGCTCCATTGCAGCGCTTCAGTGCCCCTTTATTTGCTAAGTGTCCCTAAAAGCCAAATGCAGTACTTTTTTTCTTGCAAACTAAGCCGATCATTTCATGCCTTTGGCCTGGAAGTTAGACCAGCTCATCACTGAGACTAAAAATTCAGTAACAGTCGAAGAGAGATTTGATGTTAGGAAATGTTCGCAGACTGTAATGTTTATGTGATGTGAAGCGCTGTAAAAACACAGGTTGCACTAGGTTTTAAACCATCCTCTATTTAGATCAGGGTAGGACCACCACACAGTGACTGAAGCCTACTCTTTATCTGTTTACTCTGGGCTCTCTTGAATTTTACTGTTGGTGCTGGAAAGTACATTAGGGAGGATCACAGACATGATGCAACGTAGCCATAGAGCTAAATCACTCCCAGGAGCAGCAGATGAAGTGGGACAGTTATATAAGAAAAATGAATAAATAAATACCTATCAACAACATAATTATTTAGTTCTTGGGTGTTGCAAACTGATTAAGCAATGCCTTCCTTCCCTTAATAATTTTAAAATAAACATTTTTGAAGAAAAAAAACAGAATGGATTTAAAGCAATTCCTAAATTACAGCGCTTAGAATGCCACAGGCTAAGCATCAGGGTTTGTATTGGTTTCTGAGGCATTAAACCTTTAGTCTTTATCTGTCTTTCAAGGGTCTCTGAGATGAGAAGAGGCCTCTGCGGTGGAAGCGGCAGTAACAGTCTATCTCAAGCTGTGATTTCCCAGTTACTTTTATGCAACAAAATCTGCAGCTGCCAAAACAGGCATTGCAGCTCCCCTCTTGCATGTGCCCTTGTGTCAATGCTGATGTTCTTCTGGTCGCAGGATTGAGCAGGGAACTCACCCAACTGGAAAGTAACCTAACCAAAAGCTGGATTTTGGTCCTTCAGCTGTATTACCATGTGTATACAAACACTCGCACAAACAAGGCAGTGTGAGCAAGCAGCTGTATGCAAAGGGGTCACTGGGGGGGGGGGGGCTGCCTTTTCAGGAGAAGTGGCACCAGTTTGTCAGATTAAAACAGTTCTGGAATTGCAGCTTTAGCCAAATACAAATGTGGGGGGTTTTTTTCTTTTAAGGAATTTGTTTCCCTCACAGAAAAAAAAAAAAAAAAATCTCTCTCCTAGCCAGACATCTGTGATGTTGCAGTTTTTTTTTTTTTGTTTTTTTTTTTGCAATACATTTATGTTTGCTTACTTTCCCAGGAAATATCTTCATGATGTTTCAGAATCTCACACCAATGTGAAATAAAATGTCTTTTAGCCGGCAGAAGGGGAGAAAGCAAAATACAATCTTACTTCTCCCCTTGATACAATCCCATTTCAAACTCAACTGTGAATAATTTTAGTGGTGGATTGTTGCATACACTGTATGTCAAGTCATTGGTATTTCCTATACTGTGTTATCTCTAGCACCTGGTTTATGATGTTACTGGAAAGCATGAAAATGCTTCGATGCAAACATAAGGGATTTTGCTAATAACAAGAAAACAGTCTCACAGGAATCTTGATTGAGCCACAAACTTTCCCCTTCAGTATTCTCACATGGCAAAAATCAGATGTAATTGAGTTGGTTTTTTTCCCCAGCAAGATGGTGTGGGTATCAAAACTGACTTGCTGTAGAAAAAAACAAAAAAATAACAACAACAAAAAACAACCCCCCCTCTTCCATTCCTGTGTGGTGCAGATACCACTATTTCATGGTAAGAGGACTGGAAAGAATCAGAGCGGATCCAAACCCTTAATATGGATCCAAAATAATAAACCTGGTTTTTGCATCCAGCCCAAACTTGAAGGCCGACTGCTGTTAGTAACATCTCCAAAATTTAGAGAGTGAACTAAAATGTCACTAAACCTTGGAACCATACCCAAGTTTCTTCAGCTCAAGTCATTTAAGAAAGTCTTTATAACTGCAGGCTCCTTTTAGTCTTTCTAGGCAACCCAGTCTGATTTGGGGCTGAATTGCTAACAAATGCTATAACCTGACCCTGTACTTGTGTGACCTGCTGCTTCTGTTTTCATGTGTTTAACCTAATCACTTTGTGCATACAGCAGCCACAGCCTCAGCAACTATAGTTCAATGCAGCTCCATTACGCCAAGCATGACAAGACACATGTTTTATGTCTTCTCCTAGAACAGACTAAATGCGTGTGATTAAGTGAACTAAAACTGGACAAAAGCCTGCTCCAAACTCCCAATAGCTCTTTCCCACACATAGCAAAAGCTGCTAAGTCAGGCGGACGCAGCAGAATGAGCTGGGAAGAGATATGGAGGACCCGAAAACTGCAGCTTTCTAGTGGCACCCAGGTGTTCCCTGTCTGCTCCCCACCCGCGTGTCATTTTGCTGTGGCCACACATGTACAACTACAGCCCGACCGTTCAGACGAGGGCTCCCCAGCCCTGCAAATTCATGGGACTTGGTGCTCCAGTTATTAGAGTGTAACACCGGTGCCGTGAGCGAGCAGCTCAGGTTTACCAGCGCGAGGGGCAGGAGCTCTGCGGGGCTGCTGGAACAGCAGGAGGCTTTGTGCTGAAGGGTTGCTGCTAATGAAGTGTGACTGCTTCTAGGCTGCGTTTCCTCACGGCCCTGTGACTGCTTTGAGAGCTCCCTGTGAAAAGCAAACTTCCTGCTGTTTGTGTACTAAGCCTGGAAACTCAGGAGAGAAATGTCTGTCAGAAGGGCCACTCTTACAAAGACCTGATCTGTCTTGTCCTGTATTGCTACTCTCAGATGTAGTATTTTTAATAATATCATCGCTTTATAGTTTCCAAGCATTTAAATCCAGTGGGCCAGATGCCATGCTGGGACAGGCTGATACAACTCTTCACGACTTTGCTGTTAGCGTTAGGCTATTCCTTTGCACCAGCAGTGTACCATCTGTAAATAAGAAAAACCAAGCATAATGTGAATTTAACAAAAGAACACCTGCTATAGAGAAATAAATGTTTCACCAAGAGAAAAAAATAAAAAAAGACGTTAGTTCTTAAACCTGTAAGTATTTCCGAGTGCAAAGTAAAGGGATGATGCTCTGTATATTAGAACACTGATAACATCCAGCTGTTGTACGAACACATATTCAAACAAAACGGACAGCAGTTCTGCATCCCCTCGTACTCCTTCCCAGGGCTGCATCTTTGGCTAATGCATACTAGGTCACATGATAATGTCAGATCCTGGAAAATGTCTTGGATATGGGAAAACCCTTGTCTCACATGCCTTTTTTCAAAAGTGCTGTAGTGTTCTCAGTCAAGCTTGGCTTTACCAGTGATGAATAAAGACTTGCCTGGATTACTTTTATTAAAATTTGAAGTAAATGAGCACTAAACTCACAATGCTTATAAACAGCAACTGGTTTTTGAAAAGTAGAACAAGCTAGACAACATTTGAGAAAGGGAGTAGCTAAAATTGGATTTCATGATCAAATAAACACTGAGAATAAAAATTAAGTCTCTATTTTACTGAATGTTGCTCACTGTGGACTCAGTACAGGAACAAGAGTCTAAGAAGGAATCCTAAAAAGATGCTGAGAAATTCTGCTGATTATTTTATCTTAATATTTATCAGTAAATAATCTCCCATGGAAATCACTACCTTTATGCAGACTGTAAAAGGATCTTTATTATTTTTCTAGCAGTGACAATATGCTGGATACAAAACAAACAAAAAAAGCAGGCTCAGTCTTTGAGTATCTAGCTAAGGCTCCAAACTCATCTCTGACTCCAGCACATGAACCCTTGAGTCCTGGCACAGGAGTAGGCTCCCAGAGACAGACACAGAAGAGATGAGACTTGGAAATCCAGAAACAGGAATGACTTTTCAAATACACATAAACATTTTGCTAAAGGTAGAAGTGTGTTTGCAGATGAATCTGAAGGTGTTCCTATAAACTAGCTATGAACGCTGTTATAACCTCAAGACAACAGAGGGTAAAAATTAAGCCGATATATACAGCTGATTGATTAGCAGAATGGCACTTGTGCTATACAGCACAACTAATGGAATCAATGATCAATACTAACTGTAAACTTGTCACTGACTTCAGTGGGACCAGCTTTTTTAACCTTTATTTCTAGCTTTATGATCAGATCCTGCAAACATTTAGGCACATGTTTAAAATTTAACCCTTTTAATGGGTCTCATCCATGCATAAAGTTGCTTGTGTGTGCATCTCTGGAACTGAGCTCAAATTGGTAAAGATTTAACATGTTTATGGCTCTGTAAATTAAAACAAGTGACACCCATGCTGTGCTCTGTAAGCAGGATCTGTAGCTGGTAAGAAAGACACCCCCTAGCACTAACCTCTGTGAAGTGACTGTTAAAGAAAGAGCAGCAATAACTGAGCACCACAGCACTTTACAGCACCTCCTAGCACAAGCAGACTTTGCTGGATTTCATTGAATACCCAGGTAATATCACCAAAAAAGAGAAGGAACTCCTGGATAGATATCACACATTGGCACACAGTCAGCCTGATGATTTTACAGCAGAGGCTTCTGCTGCCGGCTCTCTTTTTTCAAAGGACTGGGTAATTCTTAGACCAACTTCCTGAGGTGTTGAGCAAATCCAGTATGCTCAAGATATCACTCAGCAAGACTGACTTCGGTTTGGGGAACTCTCTTGTCTCTTTATAGCTTTGCAGGGTAAAGAGTGATACGGGTGATTAAACTTTGTGCTTGGACTGATATACTGATCTCCTGGGGCCATCGGGATGGAATTTCAGTATCAGGCAGATGAATTAATTCTTCCCCCCTTTTGCCCCGATTACCAACTGTTAGTTGCTGCCAGCAGCAAGAACTTGGGCCAGATTGGTCTGTGGTGCAATCCTTGTAACAACTCCTGTATTTCTGGGGTGTAACAAGCCAAAAATGAGGTAAGTCTTGATTTTTATATAACCAAATTAAAGACCAAGTAATAGAAAATAAATGGTAAGCACAGAACAAAGACTAGGAGAGAAGCCACACAAAGACTATCTGTACTTTTAGCCAATCCAACATGAATCTTCCACACTGATCAGAATGAAAAACTTGATAAATGTGATGCAATAGGGTGAATGTTGGTCACAGATCTCTCAGTAATATATTTGATTTTTTCTCACAAATGCTTATCTGAAAAAATTCCAATTGACTTGGACTGAACTGTCATGTGAGCAGAAAAAATACAAGAAGCAGTGTTAAACAGCTGGGAACAGGTGCCTGGGGAGATATGCAGGGGAAGGTAAGGAAGGCCAGACTTAATATCTTTATTAGTAACGAGCTGGAATAGGGAGTGTAAACAGGATGTTAATGACATCTGCAGATGGTCACAACGGGAACCACTGCAACACCAATGAAGACAGAGAAACAGTACAATATATTTCAGACATTAGAATGCAGGTCAAAAAAAACAAAAAGCCCTTCATGCACGGAGCAGAAGTCAACCGCACTGTAACTCTTTAATGGCAGAAAGGAAATTGGAAAGCAGGATGCCTGTGAGACACCTGTGCTGCAGCTGGACAGGAATCTCGATGCGAGTTTCAAATAGTCAAATTCATGCTTCGAGGGGTGTCACATCACAGTGTAAAAGAGGGAACTGTCTACTCTTCACAGGTTACAGATTACAACTTGAACATTGAAATCACTTCTGGGCACCACCACTAGAAGAACTCTGGCAATTCAAAGGTTCAGGAAAGAGCAATAAACCTTGATAAGATGAGTGAAGGGGACCAATTTATGAGGAAAGATTAAAAGAATTACATAAAATAGACTTGCCAAGGCAGTTCTGCATTACAGGAGACTTATGCAGTTTTCCAGAATAACACACCTACCATGGAGAAGAAATTGTTTGGATTGTCTAAGTGTAACTGGTTAATCACTGACAAGCAATTTGTCATTACTTGCAACCTTTAATGGAAAGTTGCATGTCCCTTTTAAAGACAGGCAGGAGCTCTAACAGCAATCAGGAGCTTGCTTCCAGGGTAACTGGGTGAACACCTGTCCTCTGTACACTGCAGCAGATCAGACGGCATCTTCACAATGCTTTTATCTGGCTCGGAAATCTATGAAATAGCAGGTTGCGATAACAAATGCACATTACTATATATAATGAGAAATTTCATATTTTATACTTTTAATACAGCTCTTGCAATGTCTGTTGCTATCTCACAGTACTAATGATATAGTAAAAATGATATCAAGAAAAAAAAACTTTCAGGGAGATCGTATTCAGGTCTCTGCATCCTAAAGAAAGTAATTTTTCCCTAAATGTAATTCTAGATCTTGCCTTTGAGGGTGTAATGCTTTTTTTTTAATACCCTCTTTAATTTCAAACTTTGGAATGATCATCTAGGTATAAACAGGGAGCAATTCTCTTTATTAAATCAGTTTCATCAAGTTACTTGTATATGAACGATTAGTGGTCTGTTTGGTATGTTTGAAAACATTTTGATGAAAGTACAGTGGATTTACAGTTTCTTAATAAACTTTTTGTAAGCCAGACCTCAAACAGCAGCTGGCTCTGTGTGAAGATTATGCCTGTACACAGCTCCAACTGAAAATAAATACCAGCTTAACAAGATGTGAGTACAGAGATCATCATTTTTGAACCAGGAGAAGAATAGTCTGAAGCACCACTATTTGGCAGAACCAGTGTAGGAAGAACTTAGCATACTGGTAGATGTGTCTTTCATCATACTTGCTTTTTGCATGTTTAGGTAGCTTAAAAAATACTCAGTCTGTTTACAGAAAATGTAATTTAACTAAAAATCCTATTTCTAAAAATACTTTAAGAAAGACTTACTGAGCAAATAAACCATTTTTCTCTCAGTGGGAATACTTAAATTAAAGCTCGCAAAAAGCATGCCACAAAATAAATATTTATTGGATATTACTAACAGGGAGATATTTTTATTTAAATATGCTGAATATACAGTAAAAGTGTCAGGGTGTTTATGAAGGATCATGTACAAAAAATAAGAAGAAAATCAGTTCCTTTAAAGTTTGCACATTTTAGCTTCCTGTTGTCTGCAGTGTCTTCTTCAAGAGCCGAAAATAATTAACCCAATTCTGTCACTCTTATTCAGACAAAACTACCAGAGAAGGTTTGATAGTGAGAATGTGATCAAACCCTACTTGTAGAGTTCCAGATTAGTGGTTTTCAGCTTTTTCAGAGTTTCCAATAGAAGTGCAGGCTCTTGTTTTGTGTATTAACCTGCCAAACAACAGATTTGCTTTACTTTTACATTCTTACGTCTCCTTTCCTTTACTTAAATTTTTATGTCTCCAGGGGTCTATCAATCCCTGTTTCATCCCAGGGGAGGGGTGTTTCTGAGCCATAGGTTGAAAACACCGATCTATAAAACTGCAGTATTCATGTATTTCCTTGCCTGTGCTCTGACAGCAGAGTGGAAGGTGTGCCTTTGGGAATATTTGCAGTGGGGCAGGCAAAGATACAACTCTGCTGGTCTGTAACCAGAGCACACACTGTACTCAGATATATTTAGGAAGCCAGTGCAGTGCCTGGAGTCACATCACCAGGCCACCCATCTCTCAGTGAAAGCATCTGAGCCCCTAAGGCACTACTACAGGGTCATGAGAGGGTTTGTTGGTGACAGTCTTTTGAATGGAGTTAATACTTAAGTTACATGATAACTTGCATAAGTCACCTTTCAAGGGGTGGTCTGTGCTCCCTGTTGTGTATGTGTTTGTGAGCTTCATCTCCATCTTCTTCATTTTTCATTTCTCCTTCCACCCATTGCACATATTCCTCATGCAAGTTTTTTACGCGTTTACCTTACACCTGTCTATCAAGAGGTCTACCTTAATGCCTTTCAGTCACTCTGCTCCTCCGTGTAGCATATTATTCCTCAGGACTAATGCCTCCTCAGCCAGCCTCCTGTTGTATTTCACAGAGGCTGGGTGACGTGAAAGGCAGAGAAAGAGCTGAACCAGTCCAGCAAAAGGTGGGACCACACAAAGGAACTGACTCTTTGCACATGTTCATGGCCTACCAGGACCCTGGCACTGCTCAGCATCTGCCGGCCTTGGCTCTGCTTGGCTCTGGGAGAAAGCGCCACTGCCTCTGCCAGGGGCAGGGTCCTCCAGCAGGGCGAGGGGGTCCTGCCTATCGCCCTCGCTGAGCGGCACTGAGCCCCCCCATGCCTCAGGAAGGAAGTGTCCCCTCATCCCAGCATGGCCCTTCAAGACCTCAACTGGAGGCTGTCAGGCTCCAACCGCTAACCCGGCCTGAGTTCAGCCCCCGTGCACCCTCCTCACCCCACACCAGCCCCTCACATCCCACTGCCTCCCAGCTCAGCAGCGACCTGCCCAGGCGGCGCCCAACGGCCCCCGGGCAGCCCCCAACGGCCGCGCTGCCGGGCAGTCCCCAACAGTCACGGTCCCTGAGAGGTCCCCAACGGTCGCGATCCCTAGGCAGCCCCCAACGACCGACTCCCAACAGCCCCCGGGCAGCCCCCAGCGGTCGCGGTCCCTGAGAGGTCCCCAACGGCCGACTCCCAACGGCCCCCGGGCGGCCCCGCGCCACGGCCGGGGCTGACGGAGGCAGCCCGAGGGCGGCCGCGGCCCCTTCCCCTTCCCCGCGCGGCCCGCGGTCACCTGTAGGCCCAGGGCGAGGCGCTGCGCAGGTTGACGGGGAGCCGGAACCTCTTGTCGGGCGCCGGCCGGCCCCCCGCCGGGCAGCTGACGTTGTGCTGGCGGCCCGGCGGCTCGGGCTGCAGCGTGTGGTGGAAGGCGCTGAGCATGCCCGCCGTCAGCCGCCCGTACAGCTGCTCCAGCAGCTCCTCGGGCCGCTCGCCGCAGGTCCGGATCCGCGCCGGGCGCTTGGGCGCCTTGGCGGCGTCCGGGCGCGGCGGCAGCAGCGCCGCGCACAGCAGCGCCGCGAGCACCGCCCGCACCTGCAACAGCGCCGCCGTCAGCGGGGTGGGGGCCGGCCGCGTCCCCCCGCCGCCCGCCGGCCCGACCCCCGGCCCTCAGCCCCTTACCCTGCCTCGCTGCATGGCGGCGGCGCCGGGGGCAGCGGCCGAGGAGCGCGGCGGGCTGCGAAGCCGCGCCGTGCCCTGGCTCTGCCGGCGGAGGAGCTGCTGGAAGAGTGCCCCGCGCCTCGCTGCATCTCCCCTGGCCTCGCCTGCCAGGAACATTTTAGGCGCTCACGGAGCAGGCGAGCGCTCAGCGCCCCGAGCTCGCCGCTGCCGCCGCCCGGGGCGGGCCGGGCCCCCGCTCGGCCCCGCCACCTGCCCCGGCCCCCGCCGCCGCCCGGGGCGGGCTCTCCCCGCAGCCCTGCCGGCCCCCGCAGCCCCCGGCCTCGAGCGGGCCAGGCCGCGGCGGGGCTCGGCGGCAGGGCCCCGGGGCCGAGCTCCGGGCGGGTGGCGGCGAGGAGCGGAGGAGCGGCGCGCTGCCTCGGGGGACCCCCTCCCGGGTCTTGAACTGAGCCGGCACGAAATCCGGGCAGAGCCAGGAAGGTTTGGGTCATGCAGGAGCAAGGGCGCCTAGGCTGATGATAAAAACGTGGGGTTTTAGAGCAGAACTCCGGTGACACCAATGCTGGATGTGTAAGTGCCGCCGAGGAGGGCGATACTGCAGGCTGGAGTTTTTCAGTGAGTTTGGAGTGATTGGCACCATCCTCTGTAGATGTTAGGATTTGGGGCTTCCGCTTCTAACTTTGCAGGGCTCCAGGGAGCACCTCTGGGTTGCTTTTTGTACTGCTGTGTGAGTTTGCAGCTAGGATTTAGTACACTCTTCCTACACCCAGGTTGCACAATTTCAGCAGTCAGGGTTAGAAGCTGGCAGAATACAAATCAGATGTGTTTTCCTGGTGCTTTTAGGCTGGGCTGCATCAATACCCAGATATTTCCCATATGTTTCAGAGGCCCTGGAGGAAAGGTTTTTCTACTTCATTCCACTTTTCTTGTCATTGCAGTGCTGATGTTGCAGAATTACTATGCGCAGTAGAGGCAGCTAGACTAGTGCTGTGTGTTCAGGCAGTCAAAGCCAGTCAAATATTTGTCTGGGTCTAGATGTCAGATCCAGGTTTTTGTAATTCTTTTCCTCCAGGCTACGTTGAGCTCTGGACTCATTTGGATGATATAATCTGGGAGTTGGGACCGTAAGACTTGCAGAACCTAGAAAGATTTGATGTTTATTTCCTGCAGAGCAGTTTGCTTTCGTTCTTGATCTGTATTTATGCAAGTGGAGTGTCACAAATCAGAATTAAAAGGTCATGGCTCCACAGAATTCAGAGTGTTAACAACTTGTACACATGGGCATGGAGAGATCTTAGCTAATGAGTTCAGGATTGCCAATGACTGGGAAAAAAATTGTAAGACACTACAGAGCAGGACTAGCATTTTGGAGCCAAACACTTCAAAACCAGACCTGAGCTCTGAGCTCCATGTGGAAGTTCTCCTATGGAAGGAGCTGCAGCAAACCCCTGGATCTAACACACTCTGGGAAAATTCCAAATTGGATCTGAATTATATCCCTGAGGACTATATTTAATAAATGTCTGGTCCCCTAACTTTTCCAAACTACAACTCCAATTACATTCAATGGAAGCTTTCCAGCCAGTGGAATTTTTTGCAGGAAGATGAAGATCTATCACATTACGTAATTTTTTCAATTCTAGAGTCCTTTGGGAAAGTTACAGTAAAATGTGTCTTTTATTTGCACTTGTTCCTCACAGACTGTTTTGGTATGGAGGTGATCTACAACCTGTTGAATTCATTGGTTTTAGCTCAGATTCATCAGGGTATCTGCACTGCATGTGCTGTTTTGCACTACTAAGAAAGGACTAAGAAGTGTAACTCTGCTATTGCCATCGTATATCATTCCTTCCAAAGAGCAGGGCAGCAGGCTGCTGTTGCTCTAGGTGTCCTGTAGACACCCTTCTCAGTATTTGATCATGTGAGTCCAGGTTTGCAGAAACTACTGATCATACCAGAATTAGCTTTGTTGTATTTCAAAGTGTCAAAATAAGTTTAACTACTGTAGTTGGCTTGACAAATAGGTCCCAATATTCTTTGATAAACAAGCCCCTGTTTGCCAGTTGAGTTCCTAATGCATCCTCTTGGGGAAACCAAACTGCCTTTGTTTCCAGCGTAGTCACCTACAGTGTTGGTGCTGCAGTGCTGAGGCCACCTACAGCTTGCATGGTTCTGCGCTCCAAGAAAGCTTTCCCTGCACTTGTCAGTCCCCGTTGCGGCAGGCTCAAATGCTGACCACCACAGGGGTGGAGAGGCAGCACGGCGAATGCAGACAGGGCAGTTGAACACAACAGGCAGTTGCCAGTTTTCCCTGCTGTAGTGATTAGAGCACTCAGCAAAAGTGTTGGTGAGCACATTCAAGTTTCTACACTGAATCTGGAAAGAGATGAAGTCAGGCCTTTCTTGGAAGAGCTTGTTTTTGCTTTGAAGGTTACATGTCAAATCTGGACTGAGAGGATGCTTAATGTTGCAGTATCTAAGTTGGCTGGAAGATGCGTCCCTTATCTTTAATCACAATGGGATAGTTGCATTTACTACTTGCCCTTTTGGGATTAACTTGTTTTTGGCCAGGTTCTAAAGGTGTTGCATACTCATAACTTCTGCTGTATTCAGTAGGAAAAGCACTGTCTTTGATTTATACAGCTCTCTAAGAGAACACAGCCATTTTTTAAAACTCTGAGTTATGTTAATAGGAGCAAAAGTAGGCTGCCTAAGAGAGCTTTTGAGTATCCACCCATAAAAAGCTACATAAATGGTAACTATTATTAACTTTCCACTTGGCCTGCTTTTAGCTTACCTTTTATCACCCTAATTGCTCCCATGTGGGCCCACTTCCAGTCTAATTCCTTTCCAACTCCATGTACTCTTTTAGTTAGAACAAAGTTGGGGTGGTATAAAAGGGAAGAATTGTCAAAGAAGCTACATGTGATATAATCATTTATGTATCTTGTAAGATGAAGTTTGTCATTTGCATAGCAAGAGAAGTATGAAAACACTACAAGAAATAATGTAACATCAATCTTATTTTTAGAGGGATCAAAACTTTATAATTCAGTCTTCTTTAAAATCCATCTAATGTTATCTAAATCAAAGCAAGAACTGAGTTTTCACCAAAGTCTTGCTGTAATGATTTTTAGGACTTGTAATTATATTTTGGTAGGATAGAAACTCATATATAAGAAATTAAGGAGTCTCTACATACTGAAAGCATTTTTTTTAACTAAGCATGAAGCAATTTAAGATTCCCTGCAAGCTGCCTGAGTTAGTGGCTGATGCAGGTCTCTGCTACTGCTCTGCCCAAGAAAATACAACTGTAACATGGACTTTTTTTTTTTTTTTTTTGGCAACAGTTAACTTATGATACAGGCCATCAGGAACAAATACATAGGAGACAAGGCACCATGAAGCAAGTGAGTACAGCCAGGGAGTTAATTCTAGCAGCTAGTGATGAATTAAGATGAAAGTTAATTCAATACTTACAGATAACTATCAGAGCATTCTGACCAGGAATTTTTATAATGCAGGATCAATGAAGAGCTTTAATATGATAATAATAGCATGATGCTACCAGTGACATTTAGATGACACAGTAGACTGACTGTCTCTGTGTTGACAGGCATTCACCATCTTTGGACTACTATCAAAAGGAGTGGGGAAAAGTAAAACAGAAGAGGCTGCAGTGAAACCAGTTCACCAGAGACAAAAGGACCCCACGTTTCTATATTTCTCATTCTAAAAGACATATAAGGTTTCCTCAGCTAAGTTGAACAGAGTCAAAAAGCCAAAGACTGCTCTGGCTTGGCATATGAGCATTTATATACAATATAAATATATATTTATATTGTGTATACAAGTGATATACAAGTTCTTTTAACAAACTAAGCCATCCATTCTTTCCCTCTCTGCCCCCACATGCAGCAGAACATAAGGTCTTTTTCCCTTCTCTGTCCTGCAGCTAAGAGAAAACTTGTCCTGCAGCACAGGAAAGACTTGCAGAAATAAGATAGGTGGCATCCATTTCTTTCTTATGCCCACTTTTTCTTTACTCTGAAAGGATGAGGCCCCAGAGCTATGTCTTTTTTTCTGTGGTGAGCACCTCACGATGTGCCATAAAGCACACAGTGTGCTCTGCTTATACCACCAAGTGGAAGCTGTTGCAATCCCTAGGCTGAGTGCTGCACTTGGCTGAAAAGCGGCATGTGTATAGCACTGTACCACGGGAAACACATTACATATAAAGCAGTTCATTAACTGGACAACTGCACCATAAAACCCACAGGGTTATGTTCCTATAGCAGCACCATCAAAGAAGTATTTCAGACCAATTGCAGAGACATCTTATGAAACTGGGCAAATATTTTTAAAACCTAACGAGAACATTTCATGAAGACATGGAGAGAACTTTCCAAAGAGTGTGACTAGTTGGGAAATAGCCTGAACACCAACTCAGAATGAACACTGGAAATTTTAAGAGACTGAATCCTTGTATTTCAAACTGTAATACCAACATCTAACTATTAAACCAAACTTATGCAAATGTTTTAAAAGCAAATCCATGCCACTCCAGTCTACTACTTTTACAAGTATTTACTAGGAAATACTGAACAGCTGACTAATAGTTTTATCTCTGAAAAGTGATATAAATCAGGAACCTCACATTCCTGTTTAACACATCTCAATGACTTCAGGTCACATTTGTTCAGTTCATAAGCAAAATGATGATTTTTCTATTTTTGTACGTATTTTTGTACATATTCAACCTAGGCTCCAGAAAGCTACCTCTATGTTTCTAGTTGTTGCCACAATCCACAGCTTTAATAAGATTCAAAAGCTGAAGTCTAATTAGCAATTCTGAACAAGCTAGACTGAAATCCCACCTACTCTGACCATTTGATATAAAAAATATATATATATTATTTTTGTAATTGCAGAAAATACCTAGGAGCTTGCCAAGCGACTGCTTGAATTAGAAGCTGCCATTTGTGCGACCTGTGAAAGGGCCCTGGTTCAGCTAAGCATGTAAGCATAGACTAAAATTAAGATGCTTTCTTCAGTGTCACTATAAGTGCTTTGCTGAACTGTGGCCTTCATGATGACCAAGGTCATAGCCAACATTTAAGGGCAGGGGGAGGGGAGGAAGTCAATTCATATGCCTTAAGTAAATTCAGGCCTCATGTGAAGGCTATGGAACTTCCAACCTTATAACATTGCTTCAAGGTATTTCACATTGAATGGTAAAATTTCAGACTACTATTGTATGTATGTCCGAAAGCAAAAGCTTTATACATGTGACATAGTTTGCAATGAGTTTGAGTGACCTGTCCAGTTTTTATGCACAAGTAAAACAACTCCATCATTGTTTATTATTGTACATATCAAGTATAAAATACACTGTTACTCAAAATCCATAGTTTTAATATATGGTACCATAAATCCAAAATATTTCACAAATATTTTATCAAAAAACACTACAAATTGTCATGGCTGGATATTTTTCTGCTAAAGCTTTTAAAAGAAAAAAAAGAGTGGACTGTACATTATTCTGGAAGCAAATCCTCTCCTAGTTCTTCATCAGCAAATTCATCTTCCTCAGTTCTTTTTCTTGCTGCAGTCTTTGGTCTTTCTGCTTGTGGGCCAAGTGGATCTATGTAGGAGGCATCTACGGTTTAAATAAATACATTTGAAAGTTACCTACAAGTAATTTTAGCTGTTTCAAACAGATACAATTAAACTCAAGAATGCTTTTAATATGACTCATCTGTAAGGTATCTTACAGGACGAATGAAAGATTCTGATTCTCTAGAAGAGTTACTACACAGGGATTTAGGACTTACTTACACTACCATCCCCAGAACTCTATTGAAATGCAAACTAAAAAGAGAATAAGAGTACTGAAAGAGAACAAGATACCACATTTGCAAGGTAATGCAGGGCATGACAGCAGTAGTAACTGAGTGCTTGTGACAGAAGCTTCTTTTATAAATTCACCTTTATTTTATTACAGTCATTAAGCTTTGGAGAATGAGACTTCAGAAGTGTGCATGGACCAGGAGGACTGATGAGTTGGTTAAGGAAGGGCATTCTAGGAAGTAACACATTCCACAGGGATCTAGGGTTTTTAAATCCCTTGCACTCCTTTGAAAACTCCACCTTAGTGAAACGATTGTAAAACAACAAGAACTGCCCAAAGGATGCAGAGCACAAATATATATATATTTTTTTCCACACGGTCCACCTCTCCTAATACTTACTTTATAGCAAGCTATGAACAGGAAAGCTAAAGCCATTCTTTGTATTTATTTCACAGGGAAAAATCCTTTCCTAATTGTCTAACTATACATGCTTTTCAAGAACTTGTTTTTCTGATTCCCCTCTCTTTAAGAGCCAGGAAAGTAAGAAGGTATAAGCTGCCCACTTGCCTATTTCTTTACTGCTGCTGCTTTCATAGGGTTCACTTGTTCCAGGCAAAGCTCTTAATTTGGCACTCAGTCTTTCTCCTTTGTTACCACCACTATCTGGAGGAAAAAAAAATGTTGAAAAGCCAAGTAACATGCTGCCATGTTCTGTGAAATCATGAAACAAGAACAGCAACATAAATTCAGTCACTATCTGTGAAATAAGATTTAGATGAAACAATCTTTTCATGATTGATACAGTACTCAGTTGTAACTGGTTGTTAAAACACAATGGACACTGGGTATGCATGCATGTGTTTAAGTTTTTTAAGTATACAGTCTTACTTTGGGGTAAACATTTTACATATTAAAATATTTCTGTTTCAAATGCTGACTTTTTAGTTTCTTATAAATTACAAACAGTCACATTTTGGAGTTAAAATAAACATGAATAAATATAAGTGCTGTCACAATGCATATGGACATTTCATATGTCTGTGCTAGTATGTTAGCATGTGAGTATATTAGTATGATCCACCTGTTGAATGCTGTCAAGGTTAAATACAACACTAGCTTTGCTTTTGATTAGACGAGTATATTTGGCATGCGCTGTCTGCATGGCAGGCAGGCACAGTTCATGTATACAGACCATCTTGGCCCTGCATCTTGCTGTAAACATTGTGCTGGCAGCTCAGTTTGCAGCAGGGCCCCAAGGAATGTGTCAGCTCCAAGGGCTGCCTCCTGCTCAGACAACGTCAGATTAACATTCTCTTGCCAGAGCAGTATTCCAGACACTTTAAATATTCTATTAACCTCTGAATCTCTTTTTTACATTCATGGCAAGTTTTCAATCTTGTCTGCTACACTGAATTTTTATTCATTTTTTTTCTCCTAGGAGAAAACTTTTCATGTTTGGCTTGGTATATTGACAAGGCAGGACAAGCCATGCAGCCAAATACAGACATGCTCATTTACAACATGAAACGATGCTGTTATTAAAAGTCCTCCATCTGTGACGAAGAAAAATGGGTTTAATTCAGCAAGCATTAATTACAAACTCTGGACTTGGCAACACATTTCCATTGTTTTATTTACTACAAATGTCCTGTTTATAAATCTTGTTACTATTTTTACAAAGGTATTCTTCCATAAAGACAACAAACCTTTATTTTCCTATAAATACCACTGCTGACTGCAGTTTACTCAGACCTGCAATGGAAGACAATGTCCCTGCTCTGAAAAAGATCTAATAAATACATACGTATGATCACGCATGCCAAACAGTTAATATGTTTACTAGACAGAGGTTATGGTTGAAACTTCAAAGCTAGGGAAATCTATCTTGACATACATCTAACTCTGGTCAATTCTCACTGAAAGGTTCAATGGAAGAACTGAACATTTAAGGAAGGATTTGAAGAAACTCAAAGAAATCAATGTGTTTGATCGGGGGCCTCAGCTGAAGTGCAGTGAAATTACAAAAGGGTCTCCTCTTGATTTCACTGGGCTTTGGACACAGGCCCATGCAACAAGAGGCGAGTGTTGAGCTTCAAAGATGATATGGATGAAAACATGCTGATGAGAGTCAGAGGAGAATACAAAATGGCTTATAGGGAGAGAAAGAGTAGATAGTAGTAGGCATAAGGCCTTATGAAGGGAAAAACAAGTAATTTACAATACAATAAGAAAGCAGGAAGGAGTGGTGAAGAGATGTGAAGAAAGGAATGATATAGCAGGAATCACAAGAGAAGACTGAACTAGTCACTGAAACTGCATAGGTATAATTGGTTGATTCCAGAAAGGAAGAATTTGATGTAGTGAGAATAAAAGATAATGAAGATGGCACAAAGAGTTTTAACTGTGAAGGAGGAAAACATGTGGGTTTTAGTGATATTACCAGAGGAAGCAGAAGGATCTGGTATTAACTGAAAAAGAAAAATCAGGACAGTAGACCAACTAAAATGGCTGGGATAAGCATAATACCTACAAGCTATCCATACATCTTATTGCCCTAAATCAAACAATTTAAAACAGAAGCTTTCTTGGACATCCTAAGACCCTTTCTCTTTTGTTAGGGCTACATCCAAGAAGGGAATGAAGCAGTAAATCTGAAATTGTAAATCCAAATTTCCTCCACTTTTCACTCTCCATTCCAGCGGATGTGCAACCCTCAAAGTGCCTAAGCCTCAGCAACTGCCTCCCTGCACAGCTTCAAAGTTCCCTAAGCACTTACTGCTCCGATTCTGCAGATGCCCAGAATGGCAACATCCTGAGCAGCAAGATCCCTGCAGGATGTTCAGCACGCAGCCTTGGGTCTAAACTCCCCTTCTAGTTTATGAACCAATACAGAGGAATCACGAGTGCGATTGCAAGGTGTGCAAATGTAGCTGTTCACACAAATGTAGCTTTTTAGACTACAGGACTCGATTCAGTTGTCCAAATATGCTAGTTTTCTTTCAATTTAATAAACTGAATCAGCTCATCAAAGGGTTAGATTAATGCTAGAAATAGTGCAAGGGAAGCAGCAAGAACATGTGGCCAGGAGTGAGGAAGAAAGTAAATGTTGAGGGGAGTGTGGCTGTTCCCTTCAGGAGCAGCAAGTTATTAGATCAGCACAGCTCATCTTGTCTAAAAGCACCCTGGAAAAACTAGGAAGAGTGTCTAAGAGCGCAGTGTCCTCCTACACTTAAGTAGTAAGAGCATATGGATGCCTTACTGGCTTAGATTGTAGGTCCATCTAAGCTGGCATCTTGTCTGTAAAAGTGAAAAGCATGATGCCTAGAGAAGAGAATCAAAAGCAGAGCAAGCATGTACAGTATTCTCCAACAATAAGGTCCTAGCCTCCAATGGTGAGTCACTGAGGCATGTGTTTGGGTGTGTAGGGGAGGTTACTCTTCATATTTAATAACAGATCAAGCAAGGTGTTACACCGTTTGTTCATTCTGAACCTATCAATCTAGCCTCACACTGCCAGAGAGGAACACCATGCCCTTGTTAGATGTTTCTGCCCCTGCATCCCAACCCCTCCTCACACTGTCAAGTGGCAGCAGGCTGAGTCGAAGCAGCTCACTGGTACATTTGAAAACGAACACAACAAAAATGTATTTTTTTTTCCAGTGGATCAACAAGGTAACTCACCTTGTGAGGAAACTCACCCTACCTTTGTGTGATCAATACATGTAGAGCAAGGGATGAGAAAGCAACAAGAAGCAAGAAGTGGAAAAAAGTTTAACACTTCTTTTGCTGGCAGCCCACAGTTAGTCTAAATTAAGCTATTATGTGAAACTGCATCAAGTCTCTGTGGATTGCACTGTGCTCAGAAACTACCTAATAAAATGAAAGGAGAGCATCTTTCTTCTGAAAGTACAGCTGGGAGAGAGTAAGAGGTGGTTGGCACCACCTACCTCACATGTAGATAGATGTCAGACACCAGCTTCAGAAGTGGGAGGTCAGACTTCAATGCCATCCTTCACCTGAGGGTGTTCAAACCCGCAGCTCCCATCTCACAGGAAGAGTGTCCCAGTTCTTGAGCCATTTCGGGTGGGGACACATTTCATGCCTTTCTTGAAGCTGTCCCACTATTCTCCTTCAGTGAATCATTTGACTGAGCATGGGACACAGGATTTGGCTGCCAATACGGTAGCTATTAACAACTCCACTGACCAGCAGTTTTATAACATGACCCACTAGAAGTTTAAACCTCATCCTTAAATTTTACTCTTTGTAATTCTGTTTGCAGATAAATCATTTTTATGTTTTCTTCAATACACTTGCTTAATTTGGCCAAACTTTTGGAATACAGGCTTGCAATGAAGACTTTAGGACTTTGGTATCCTGCCCTGAATAGAACTTCAGGGAAGGAATTTGTTTTTAGAACGATCTATCGCAAACATGCACACTTTTGAGAGGTGGGCTTTATAGTTTCTACTCAGCAATTCTCTTCCCTCCCCCTGCCAAACCCAAACAAACAGAAAAAAAGATTTTAAATGCATCCCAGCTTTTGTGTTATGGGAATGAAACCAACTTTCACAAAAGTGCCACCGATTGTCTGTCTTTTTATAGTTAAAAGGAGAAAAAAGAAGGATGTAAAATTAAAAGACAACATTTTGTTGAAAAGTAATTTATACCTACCTCCTAACATTTAAGAGACATGAATTTATTTATTTTCAGGAGAAAAGACAGCTACAGAGGGAAGAAGAAAGAGAGCACACATACAAAGAGAAAAATCAAAAGAAATTAAATATAGGAAAAATCTACATGCATGTTATAATGTTTATCATGACAAAAGGCATGTATATAGGAAAAAAAACTAAGGTGACACTGAGACAAAGGATAACAAGAAAAACTGGATAAATGCTTTTTTGTAGAGTTTTTCTCTACTAATAGTACAGCTTTGTTAACATGTCTGATTGCTCTTGCAATCAAAGGACTACAGATAAGCACACCTCTAACTCTACATTACACTCGTAACTGTACAAACACTTGCTCCCAGTTAATTAATGTTTTTAAATAAAGAAAGATCAGTGCTGAACTAAATTGGTTCTCTGTATCCAAGAAAACCTTCATCGTAATTAATAAATGCTCCTTATTTATTGTGCTTTCATTTAAAAAGTACTTTTGTATGTCTTTACTATAGTCTGTATGGAGGTCAGTCCTTGTGTACCTACTTTGGGTGAATAATGCAGATACACTCGCATAAACTAACTGCAGGAAGACAGCTCCAGTTTTTAGTTGAAAAAGCAACACGAACTGATTAAGAAGAAGTGGTTAATATATTTTTAAAATCTGATTTAGAAATATATTTACTTTGTAAGATGATTATATTTGAGACTTGGATTATAATGCTGATATCTTCCCTTCTCAGTCCATGTGCATTAGTATCAGCTGGAAGCTATGCATATAAAGACATAAATAATATATGCTGCATGCTGATATCTATTACAGTGCATTCCTTCCTCTCATCCATTTAAAAGTCATTCCCATAATGTTATATTTAGGATATATTATTCAAATTATTGTATTATAGGTATAATATTTCTCTTAATTCAGATTTTTGCAAACTCCGTACAAAAACAAAATTTTTTTTGAACCAATTCCTCCACATATGATAGGAAAAACCCCAGAAAGAATGGGTTTAACTTAGAGAACTGAGTTAAAAAAATTGGTTAATTTTATGTGGCAGAATAATGAATAAAGCAACATACTACACAAGGAGTCCTATTTTGGAATAAACCTATTTTAAGCAGTGATATATCCAACTAAAAAGAATTCTAAATTTTTGTAAATGTTTCTGCGCTTCCTACTTGGCAAGACAGCTACATGTATGTCACTTCAACCCATGCATGAAATCCACAGTATTTACATTTACATCTGATCTTTTAAAGGGATTTCACTAGTTGCAATTACAGTGATGAGACTACTGCATGAGAAATCCCTCCAAGGTCATAAAGCACATACATTATAATTTTTAGTACCATTTTGATCACCAGAAAAAGATATCAAGGGTGAGGTTATTTGGTAATCTACCTCCTCTGTAAAATCTTTAAGTAATAAAGTGCATAGTGGTCTAATGCTTTTCAGATGCTTCACTAAATCCAGAACTTGTTTAAATACAGCTCTTTGCATCTTTCATGTTTGGGATGAAGGCACTATCTTTGGAGAAGAGAGGGCTTTGGTTTGGTTCGACCAAAACCCAGCAATTCCACTGTAACAGGCAGAATGTTATAGTAAAACTGGGAAAAGGAATGGGAAGACAATGCAATTTTTTTTTAACTCCACTGCAGCTCATTTTGCTTTGAAAAATTCTGTTGAATGAAAATTGTTTCGGGGTGTCAGTTAAGCCAGTCCCTGAGGTGAGTTCAGATGCAGAAAACAGATTAAGATGTTCTGTTCATTCAGATATTCTGTTAGCTAAAACAAAAAAACCCACCCCTTGTTCTTGTACACATAACCAATGGAACCATCTCACAAGGGTTTGGAATTAATGAAGCACAAACAGGTAGACAAAACCTGAAACTTGAAAGAACATGAATGATCATGAAGTACTTGCTGCAGGGCAACAGGAAAATCTCTTACCTTGACTACAGTGCAGAATATTTGGGATGCTTATTGCCTTTAGTGCCCTAACATCCATATGTAATCACATACCATAGGAAGAGATTCCTAGTGGCTCTAAAGGGTGTTTGAATATGGATGGACAAACCCATTTCTCCACTGACATCATTGCAGGTGAAATGAAAAAGGGAAAAATTATCTAAATTCTTTTCACACAATGATGTCCGTTCCATATTCATCTTGGACAGGCTTAGGCAACAGGGAGAATGAAAAATGCTCAGTCCTTTATCTTCCAAATTCTTCACTGCTTCTTCGGGCTCCTGTCTGAGACTACAGGACACCTCTCATCCAGTACAAAATTCCCCTTTCAGAGAGCAAGACAAAAATGTAGAGACCAAGTAAACGCTGCTATGGTAATGTATGCCTTAAGGTCATACTCTGCCTTATCTATGAAAGACTTTCTGCTCTTGAACTGTGAAAAACTCTTTTGATAGTAAAAATCACAATGTCCTAGTTTCCAAGTTCTAGATGTTAATATCGCATCTCTGCAGAACACAAAAAGTGAATATGAAAATGAAAGAGATTATTAAAAAAGAAATCTTTGAGAACTGCCTAAATTCAGATGTGCTGTTACCTGCCTTTGTGTATTTTTTTCTTTTTTAAAACAAGAAAAAATTGTAAGGGAGTATACCAGTGTCATCTGCTTACAATATGAATCAAAAAGATTGAAAACCCCAAATCTGATGTTCATGGGGAACTTTTACTATTTATAATAAGAGTGAACAAATGTGTTCAATTTTAGGTGGGCATTTTAGATTTAATGCTTATCCTTCTTGCAGTACAAGAGCAGTCTTTAATTGATGCTCATATAGATATTAGTTTTTCTGGTCTCCCTTTTTTCATTCTGTCTACCACCTGTGCATACACTAATCATATTCTTCAACTTATGCTTTAGTATGTCTCATGCATCTGTTTTAATTTATATTGGCAAAATTGTAGGTAACCTATTAAGTACAGACCCTGCTGACTTAGTTCTCTTTCCTATTAGCTTTCTCTTTAAAATCAATTTTTAATAATATAACATTTCTTAAAACAAAGAAGCCTGAACTATTGATACTCTTATTACAAATAACTACATAAGGACAAAAATACTTGAAAAAAGATCTGTTAGGAAGGTAAGCTAATGAAAATAAGTATGAGGACCCTGAGGCAGTAAGAAGACACTGAGCTGGTAAGAGGAATGAAATAATAAAACATGTATTACACCTAACATATTTGGAATACATACATACTTCATTTAGCTACTTGGTCCTAAACTAAGGAGGATTCCCTGCTTCCTTGGGTTCAGTAAGGATGGCAAATCCCTAACACAGTGTAGGAAAATGATCCTTTTTGGTCTTGGTAAAGCCACTAGAAGAGATGAATCTTAAAGTTTTATATAATGTTTTATTTTTTTCTATTTTGAAGCAATTAATATATCAAAAGTGTACTAAGATCCTGAAATAAAACAACCCGTGTTTAAATTTCACATATGTCTTCACACAGGCTGTGTACATGAATTTCTTGCACTTTAAAATACAGACTCATGACCCAGGTGAACAATACTAAACCCTGGACAAAATAATGTTAGGACTTCAGGTTTCTCTGAGCCACCCTCAGTAAAAGGGAGGGAGACAAACTACAATATAGTCCTTATGTCTGTTGCCTTGAGTATGCT